>NC_089875.1:65309779-65649779 GCF_040182565.1 Anser cygnoides | reverse complement strand
GCTTGGCCTTGCAGTCTGGGAGAAAGAGCTGCAGGCCCAATGTCCTTCTTGAACCTCTCTGGGCTTCAGCATTTGAACCCAAGGCATGCGGTTGGGGTACCGTGGCTGAGTGAGCTGGGGTGCAGCCGCCAAGTCACGGTGCCTGGCCATGCTCGTGCTCCCAGCCTGTCAGACAGGCGAGGCAAGGGTCCCGAGATTTCGTCCTCAGCAAGGCCGGTGAGACCTGCTGCCTTGTACCTTGCCTCTGCCGTGTGCGAAGCATGCTAGCACAGACACTCACCATGTGGTAACTCATTAAGCAACAGGAACCTGATCCTTGTTCGGGCTGACACAGGCCAGATTTGCTGACCTGAAAGGCACACTGCAAACCGCATTATTCCTCACAGGCATTTACAGAGGTTATGAGCCTGGGGAACATGTGGTTAAAAGGGAACTAGGCCACGTATTTACATGGTTTCATTTGATTTTTTTCTTTCTCTGTGTAGCATGTTATTTTATTTGCTATGAAAATGCATATGGCAATTGGATAGGCACTTTCTGTGTGCAAGAAACCTAAAGAAATTAAAAATCTTCAAGGGGCTTAAACATGATCTCATGTTTAGCTAAGATGAAGCTTAACAACAGCCCGGACTTAGATGAGTTTATACACGGGAGCATGACGCTCCAGGGTGGTCTTAGAGGGGCTGCTGCATCCGCCCTTCATCTGCAGCGCTCTGGCCATATTTCCTGCTGGGAGTTTGCACAGGTGTCTGCACAGCTTGGCTTTGGAGGTACTCATTCCTTGTGATGGGACTCCAGACTGAAAAAATCACATGCCACCAGCTTAGCCTGCGAGCACCTCGCTGGGTTGGCAGTCGGGGGAAAACCCCCAGTGAACTACCCACATCTGATGGGGAGAACCGGACGACCATCAGGCTCTGGACCCCTCAGCACCGTTTTTACAGCTCTGCTTTCCAGGGCTGACCTGCCCCGAGGATGACATCACGGAGCCCACACAGTGAGTCAGTGCTGGAACCGAGCTCCTGGCGCTCAGTCCTCTGTTCACTCTGCTAAACCACACGGAGATTAGACCGACAGAGGCAAAGAGGGAGCCTGGATGTGAGGGAATTTAGCAGGGAACCTGCCTTGACTCATTAATGGAAACTTTTGAAAACAGACAGCAGCAGTAATTTTATTATATTTTTTCCCCATGCTGAAACAATTTGTGTGCAGCAGAGTCATTCCCTGGAAAAACATTTCTTTAATTTATCTTCTTTAATTATCACTCATCTTTAGCAGCATCTGGTTCTGATATTTATTAGAAAGTTTGCATGTTTGAACCAGGCCTGGGTGGTATTTCATTTTTTTTTGTTTCCATTTTCTACTGTGATGGTACTTCCCATGGTGGGAAGAGATTGGCGTTGCTTTATTTCACAAGGCATAATAAATCACACGGACATTCTACTTTAACATCATTATTACCATGTAAGCATGCTTGGAGACATATCCTTCAGACTACTTGGTGTATTCACTCGAGGTTAGAATGCCAAGCATTACAAACAGCAGTCTGGGTTCCTGTTGTGAAGATGTGCACACTGCAACTGGGAGGATGTACTTTCTAGCCAAGATCTCAACAACTGTCTGATGGTACTGAGGAGTTTATGGTATCCAAAACAAAGCCTGAGTTTTGAGAGACCTCCTTAAAATTGGGCCCCTTTAATATTTCTCAGTTGTGCATCCAAAGTATGAGGTACTCAGCATCCAAGTCCCTCCTGAGATTTTTGAGGGGTAGTTTCTAAGAGGAATTGTGGACAGAAGAGAAGTAGCCACTCTTGTGTGCCAGTTCCTCCCTTGTTAGTACTGCTCTTCAAGACTAGCTCCCTGCTGAAGGACAAAGGTGCTACTTAGGTTATCTGAGGTTGACAACCCTTTTGTTTTTGTTGATGATTCTTTATCCAGATAAATGCCGTTTTCTGTATGCATGATCGAATATGACCATTTCTCAGTAACCCACCAGTGCTGCTCAAAAATCAGCTATCAGACAAACATTAACTCACCTGTAACAAGAAGCTATCTGGGTTTCTGGAGCAGAAAAAAAGAAAAAAAACCATCTTTAAAAGAATCACAGATGTAAGCTACCAGCATTTTACACCTGAAAGAATAATAAATAAGATCACGAAGCCAGCTATTAAAGGAGACCTTTAGACAGAAATAAAGAAATGCAGATATCAGTTGAAGCTTTTAAATACCTTATAGTATTGTACTTTCTTTCCAGTGGCATCTGCTTACTCAACGTGCTGTACTGGATTTTGTGGTGTATACTTATTTTGTGGTCTGCCTGTTTTCCCTATCATGCAATGTTTTCTTCTGGTTAGACAGAATTATGGCCAGTGTGGTAAGGTTAAATTAAATATGACCCAGCAGTCACTTGTCCTCATATACATAAGCCAGTGACTGTTCACTGTTGTCCGGCAAGGGCTGTGCCCTTTCTCACTGATGCACATCTATAATGCCCACAGAAATCTCAATGAAATTTCACCTAAATAAGCAGTTTGGTTTTGGAAGAGGAGAACTGCTAGTCCTGAAATGCAGTATGAAAAAGCTGTGGAGGACATGCATTAGCACATCTTGTTACAGCCCTGAGCTGAGAGGAAGGAACTGGGCCAGCCTCATGCCTGCTCCACTGCAATTGTAATGCAAAAGGATAAATATGAAAACAGGTTAAACATGATTTTGAGTAACTTAAATGAGCCTGGCTTATTTATTTGCAGTGGAGCAGAGGATAACTGGTCCTAGCAAGAGGTGTCATCTTCCATGTAGGCAATGCTTTCTCCTGATGGTACACGCTTGCCCTGTGCATCTGTTTGAGCTTATATAATCCCTTTCATCCTGAAAGCAGAGCTACCAGTGTCGCTGCCCTTCTGGTGTTGGGACTCTGATGGGCTGTAAGGCCCACAAGAGGGAAGGAAAACAATTTGGCTCAGACATCAGGGGCTATCTAATGCTCTTCTTGGCAGTAGAGATGTGGTTGAGCCAACTGCCAGTGCTGTAACAAAGCGATCCAGGACCAGCTGGGCTGTGGAGCTTGCAGGGTGGCCTCTACATCCATAGCCCCACCAGAGTTTGCTACTGAAATCTGGATCTTGACCTCACTTTGGGCATTGAGCCTTGCCCAGCTGGGGAGATTCCAGGAGTTTAAGTCTCTTCTCTCCTTGAGTTGCCAGAGGCTGCAGTATAGGGAGGAAAGGTTTCACCAGCAAGTCCAGCAATGTTTGGATGCCTGTGGGCTTTCCCTCAAGGACAGAGTGACAAAGATGCCCACAAAATGACAAAACCCCTTTCTCAAAACTGTAGTATTGTTTCCTTTTCCAAACAGCGTTTATAAAATAAGCAATTCTTCCCCATCCTCCAAGTTATCCAAAGCTCTGTCCTTTTGGCAACTGAGGCAGGTCTCGCTTCTGCAGACACTACAGCGAGTGCATGGGTCTCGGTCTGGTGCCCTTGAACAGCTCCCCAAGATCTCCCTGGCACTGAAAAGACAGTCCTGCTGATGCTGCCAGAGTTCATTTGTGCTTCTCGGTTGTCAGACTTTTGGCTCTGATTTTCCCAACCAGTTCAGTAGGCCCTGCAGGAAGCTGAACTAGACTCCTGCAAGCCCATGACTTTCCCATTGTCCTGTGCTAACTGCAGGGCTGGCCGAGTTCAAGCCATTTTTCATCCTTTCTGATTGTTCTCCTTACAGTCTGCTATTAAACTTAACCAAAATATTTGTGCAATTTTTGCAACAGTTGTTGGTCCAACGCACACTGTTAACATTATTGCAGAGTAGCTCTGTGTCCATCACACCACACGCTACCTAGCCAAATATGCAATAGGCTGCTCCTTGCCCATCACACATACGGATGTCCTTAGCACATCAGCCTTAGAGTTACACAGCGTGGGTAATGGAGAGGAACACCTGCCCCAACACCTGTGCTCTTATGATCAGACTAAGCAATCTACAGGTTCAGGGATATTTACAAAAAGGTTTTGCAAAGAAGGTTTGAACTGGGCACATGTGGCAATATTAAGGTTTATTCTTGGATGATTTTGATCTTGTTTCACTGAATTTGGAACAACAGTGAAGAGATCACCCACTTCTGAGGTAAAGTACAAATAAGCAGCTCGGTTTAATCAAAGATAAAAAATCAAGGTAGTAAAAGATTGTTATCATTTGTTGAATGGACTATGCAAAATATATTGCACCAGGGTCTCATTGCAGTGGCTATAGAGCATAAGCTTTTTATCCAGATGACAAAAAAAAAAAAAAAACAACACATCTCCACAGCCTCTGCTGGATTTAACTGGTCAGCCTACAAGAAAAAAAAAAAAAAAAAAAGCATGGATTCTAATGTGCTCTTCCATATCTAGTTGAGTCCAATGCCATCCCCCCTCTGGGAAAGAAGCACAGTTTTGGTAGAGGTAGTTTTATGGGGAGCACAGAGGGAGGAAGGCATTATGGAGAAGTAAGATTAGAAATCCCACTCCTACTGAAAATGGCCTGACCTCCACACAAATAAGGCAGAAACCACTCTGAGATCCTCCTCCTTTCCCAGCTACCCCACCTTGGGGAACAACAAGAGACTTCATTTTTCTGGGGTACCAAACAAAATATTTTTGCCCTGACAAAGCCATTAAAATAGAAGGAAACAGAAGCCTCCCACAAAAAGGTGGAAAATGATCATGCAATTTTCAAGCTAGATTTTGCACTGTTTTACAACTGCCATGGATGTAAATTTGGCCTTGTGGATGAAATGGCAACAGCTGTAAATTTCAAAGAATAAATTCCTCCACACTTTTTTAATAAGCTTCCACCCTCATCACCATGCAATCCGGATGGTTCAGCTGAGTTTCTAATTCTCCAGTACTTTCATGCACGAAGTACAAACTATGATTTCCCAGTCTTGCTTTAGGACACAGCATTTCCACCCATTAAAGGGAAGTTTTTCCATATTGCTCACTGACAGGATATGGAAGGAGTGAATATTATGCTGGAAAGGCCTAGGGTTATTCCCTAACAAATTGGCTGTGGTATCTGTGGCTTGGCATGAGCATCAGCACTGATTTGTCTCATTGTAACCCAGAATCACCGTGAGATATCTGATCACCACAGTGGGCATGTAGGCAGGTTAGTGTACTCCTTCCAGGTATTTTTTCTCTTGCTTTCTATTGATTCGCTTCCACAAGCATCCTAGAGCTGATCCTCAATAAAGGACACAGTTTCCTCTCGCTCAGTCTTCCTTTTGAGCCATTTTCATCCTTCTTATGTCAAAAATTAAGTGGAGAAAAAATAGCTACATCATATTATTTAGGCTAGAGGTCCCCTGGCTCACTCCTGGCTTATTTAGTAAGCACCTGTTTGTACTGTTGAACATTTCTTTCCTTTCCTTTGCTTTTAATCCTTTCCACTCCTAAACCTTTGCAGCTGGGTGACGCTGAATTCTGAATGTATGCCATTTGGATATTGGATCATAACTTCACAAAATTTGGGAAAAGCCTACTATGTCTTTAGCTCTCTGTCACAAACAAAAACAAAAATCCCTTTGCATTAAGTCTAACTGAATGATGTTGGGACACCTTGACCACGCTGAGGCTGATTTCAGCACCATAATTTATGCTTTGTGGCTGGTCAGTGCCATGGCCTGTAACTCTGGAAGCTGTAGTAGGTAGCTGCTTTGGGAATGTGGCCCTCTGCAAGGCAGGTATTGTGTTTGGAATTAATTTTGTTCCCTTACTCTCCATATATGTCTTTCGTTTGACCTTCACTAGAAGTTGTTAAGAACAGATTGGACATATCACTCTCAGCTGTGTATAGCCTTCCTTGCATCAAAAGGATAGAGTAAATGACTTCTTGACATCCCTCCCAGCCTTGTTTCTAGGATTCCCACTTTGCTAGAATGAACGTACTACCCAAAAGTGTTACCTTGCATTTTACATATACTGTCTGGGAGGCTGTTTATTCAAGCTGGACCCCTTCCTGAGTGGCATTTCTTTGGTTGTTTTCAGTCTATACACGCTGATGGTTCTGCAGCTCAGGATGCTTTTGTTGTACCTACTGTAAATTTTGCTTTTACTTGTTTTGTTTCCTTTTGGATGTCCTCTTATGTATTTTGATTTGAGGAATATTTGCTTAGTTGCCATTTTAGTAGCTGCAAGATATCTATTGTAGGTCAGTTAGATTGTGCTGAATAAGAATAAAAAGCTTTCAGGCAAGGTTCTTTCACTTCTCTGAACATAACCTATTCTGGAGATCCAGCTCTGCTGTTTTAGGCACTAATAATGGGCAGTTGTTTAAAAATCCTGTTTTTATTGTTGCGGATCATTGGGAGCTGGTACTAATGCAGTAAGGTTTAACAATGACATGAATAATTACCATACTTATTGAGCTGAGTTTCCATATGGGATCAAGTAAAAGTTTGGAAGGTTGGTTCAGGTCTATTCTGTGGATCAAGATAAAAAACTAAGAGAAGAGATGGGGTTTCTTTTTCTTTTTCTTCTTCTTTTTTCCTTTTCCTTTTCCTTTTCCTTTTCCTTTTCCTTTTCCTTTTCCTTTTCCTTTTCCTTTTCCTTTTCCTTTTCCTTTTCCTTTTCCTTTTCCTTTTCCTTTTCCTTTTCCTTTTCCTTTTCCTTTTCCTTTTCCTTTTCCTTTTCCTTTTCCTTCTCCTTCTCCTTCTCCTTCTCCTTCTCCTTCTCCTTCTCCTTCTCCTTCTCTGTTTCCGTTTCCATTTCCTTCTCCGTTTCCATTTCCGTTTCCATTTCCTTCTCCGTTTCCATTTCCGTTTCCATTTCCTTCTCCGTTTCCTTTCCCTTTCCCTTTCCCTTTCCCTTTCCCTTTCCCTTTCCCTTTCCCTTTCCCTTTCCCTTTCCCTTTCCCTTTCCCTTTCCCTTTCCCTTTCCCTTTCCCTTTCCCTTTCCCTTTCTTTTTTTCTACTTTTTCTACTTTTTCTTTTTCTTTTTCTTTTTCTTTTTTTTTCTTTTTCTTTTTCTTTTTCTTTTTCTTTTTCTTTTTCTTTTTCTTTTTCTTTTTCTTTTTCTTTTTCTTTTTCTTTTTCTTTTTCTTTTTCTTTTTCTTTTTCTTTTTCTTTTTCTTTTTCTTTTTCTTTTTCTTTTTCTTTCTTTTTCTTTTTCTTTTTCTTTTTCTTTTTCTTTTTCTTTTTCTTTTTCTTTTTCTTTTTCTTTTTCTTTTTCTTTTTCTTTTTCTTTTTCTTTTTCTTTTTCTTTTTCTTTTTCTTTTTCTTTTTCTTTTTCTTTTTCTTTTTCTTTTTCTTTTTCTTTTTCTTTTTCTTTTTCTTGTTCTTTTTCTTTTTCTTTTTCTTTTTCTTTTTCTTTCTTTTTCTTTTTCTTGTTCTTTTTCTTTTTCTTTTTCTTTTTCTTTTTCTTTTTCTTTTTCTTTTTCTTTTTCTTTTTCTTTTTCTTTTTCTTTTTCTTTTTCTTTTTCTTTTTCTTTTTCTTTTTCTTTTTCTTTTTCTTTTTCTTTTTCTTTTTCTTTTTCTTTTTCTTTTTCTTTTTCTTGTTCTTTTTCTTTTTCTTGTTCTTTTTCTTGTTCTTGTTCTTGTTCTTGTTCTTGTTCTTTTTCTTGTTCTTGTTCTTGTTCTTGTTCTTGTTCTTGTTCTTGTTCTTGTTCTTTTTCTTGTTCTTGTTCTTGTTCTTGTTCTTGTTCTTTTTCTTGTTCTTGTTCTTGTTCTTGTTCTTGTTCTTTTTCTTGTTCTTGTTCTTGTTCTTGTTCTTGTTCTTGTTCTTGTTCTTGTTCTTTTTCTTGTTCTTTTTCTTTTTCTTGTTCTTTTTCTTTTTCTTTTTCTTTTTCTTTTTCTTTTTCTTTTTCTTTTTCTTTTTCTTTTTCTTTTTCTTTTTCTTTTTCTTTTTCTTTTTCTTTTTCTTTTTCTTTTTCTTTTTCTTTTTCTTTTTCTTTTTCTTTTTCTTTTTCTTTTTCTTTTTCTTTTTCTTTTTCTTTTTCTTTTTCTTTTTCTTTTTCTTTTTCTTTTTCTTTTTCTTTTTCTTTTTCTTTTTCTTTTTCTTTTTCTTTTTCTTTCTTTTTCTTCTTTGTTTGGTTGTGCCGAATTACTTGACAGACCCCCAGAAGGAGTTTTTTAAAGGCCCTTTCAGGAACAGCTGTTCCCAAGCACAGATAGCTCCTGCCTAGGTCAGACAGGTGATGTACTTCAGGAGACACATGAAGACACTGCATCATCAGTGACAAGTCTCATTTACTGAAATGTTAGCATTATCTCCAAAATGTATTAAAAAGAGATTTCATTTTGTCCCTGAAATTTAATCTAGTCAGATGACTGAATGGATCTCAGAGCTTTAGTTTTGAATGCCTTTATTTTGTGGGGAGATGTTTTGTAGGGATGTTTCTACTTATGTCAAATAAATGTTATTGCTATTTGGTATGGAAGCCAGATACCACTGTCTGCATAAGAAAATGCTGCTTTTTTGGTACAATGGGAGGCCAAGTAGATGTGTTAATATATGGCTACATATATATATGTTCCCTGAAGTCTCTTCTGGTATCAACACTGGATGAAAAGAATATAGATTACTGGAATAGCTGTAGATAAATAGAACAATTATACCTGGTAACAAAGTCTTGATTTGAATTCTTGATCAATCTGAAACACATTGGATTCTCAGAAAACAAAACAAAATGAAACTCTGTAAGATCAGTGAACGATTGAGCTGCAGACATTTTTTATTATTATTATTTATTATGGGAAAAATGAATGAGGTGTTGATGAATGTCATCTCCTCTTCTGCTTCAGCCACAAATATCTGCAGAGCATGGGCTAAGTTAGCTCCAGACCCACATTCTTTGTCCAGATCAGGATCACTTCGTAATTGCCTCCTGGGTTTCCACTGCATAGGATGGGGGGGACCTGTCTGTAACTGGGTCTGCTCCCCAGATACCATAGGATGTAGTTGGCATGAATATCTAGCCAGAGGGGATAGGAAATACTCCCAGGTCCTGCTGGACAGACATGGGCAAAATGCCCAGTGCTAGTAAAATGTTTTGGAGCAGAGATAGATGATAGATAGCAAATCTTGCATGCTTAATACTTACAAATTACCTTTCCAAAGACACACTTCCTTCCTTTCAGCCAGCTGTTCTGCCTCAGCATTCTTAGCTGAAAGTCTTCCTGAGCTGCAATGTGAGTTTAAATTAACTTCTTGAAAAGTCTTGCTCCTTGCTACAGTTTTCTTAGCCCTCTTTTCTGAAACTTTGTTAACTGAATCTGCTGTGCTATATAAGAATTAGCTGAACCAAGGTTTTTTTCAGCAATTCTTGTTCTATTTCATAATAAAACTTGATGAGAAAAAGACTGGTCAGTCAAATATCCTCACTAACCTTTTCTGCCCATTGTTTGCTGTCAAAACATAATGTTTTTGAGAATTTTCTTCTCATTTGTATTACGTGGGTTTAGGCAAGGGCTCAATCTTATGCTTAGCAAAGGAAATAGAGTCCTTTCATCTACAGGCTTGTGTAGGCGTTGGATCAGCCCGTAACTGCCTGTGTCTTTATTTTTTTGCTATGGAATCTGAAAGCTTGGGAGCCTTGGTTCGAGCCCTCACAGAGGGGAAATGAAGAACAGGGAAAATACAATGGATAGAAATGGGAAAGCTACTTGAAACTCACCTTCACCCTTTTTCTGCTTCTTAAAGTCTGGAAATCTGTAGAGAGAGAGTACCTCTGAGTGCTTGCTGCTGAGCCCAGCAATGTGCGTACTTTCACTGCTCCCAGCTTTCCTGGCAGATATCCCTATCCCTGTATGCTAGGATCATGGACGATGTATGGAGGACTGCTATGACAGAGGTGGGACGGTCCCCAGTCTGACTTGTAAGATAATTCTCTCACTTACCAGCACTGCCAGTCTGCTTGTGTGATCACGCACATAGGTCTTTACATCGTTACATACCTCAGCTTCTTATCTATAAAGCAGGAATAATAGCATCTTATCTTGAGAAATAGACAAAGTGTACTACAGCACTGCCCATCCAGCCCACTATCTTCTCTCTGATAACACCCGGTAGCAGATCCTTAAAACAGGAGTTCTTGGTCACAACCTTGGTGATTTATGTGAGAGTTTTAAAAGGTGATTTAGGACTTTTTCTATCCCATTCTTTTAGCAGTCAGAGAGACATTTGGTCTCCTCGGTTGTCATAATTCACAGCCTGGCATATTAACTTAAAACTTGTAGTTCTCACTTCACCTTCCTACCCTGCTCCGTGACCTGTGACAAATGCATGCTCTGATTCATGGTCCCTGCTGCCTGATGACCCGTGGGAACAGTCACATCTTCAGCCACTGCCTCTGAATTTGGCAAGGACTGTGATTTAGAGCCCTAAAATTAGTAGAGGTGAGTGAATCTCTCAGTGCATCTAGCTGTGGTTACGCTTCACTTATGTGCACAGGCTTCACACACATCCTCCCCCTAGGTTGTTTATATAATATAGCCATTCACGTGTTTTGGAAATGTTTAACCTTCCTTTAAATCAGTCTGATCATTTTGTTCTTACTGAAAGACAATGGCTCTGAAGTGTCACAGGTGAACATTTATTGCTAGAAATGCCCTCTCCAACTGTGCAGTGCATTTATTTCAGTCTAATGGTCTTCCTTTCCTTTCTCACTATGCAATCTTTATTATGGTCTTCCATGATTAATTTTGAAACAGGAATACGAAAGGGGCAGATCTCCAAGAATGGCATTGTCTGCATTCACTCTTGGATGGATTTTTTTATTTATTTCTTTGTTAAAAGATATTTCATTCAGAGAATCCCTGCTGAGCTTTTTATTGCAGAAAATTAGGGATCATAAATCGTCTCTCAGAAAACTATAAATCCAGTACTATTGAAACATTCCATGGGCAGAGCTTAGCTCTTTGATGAAATCACTCCTTTTTCTTGTATAATTTATGAGCTTTTTTTCAGCATGGGGGGATTTATGCTTTTAAATTGCTCACCAGGGTTTTATTGAATATAATTTGCTAGCAAATTTATATGAGCAAAATATATTGCATTTTATCCACAATTATGAGCAATAAAATTGATGGGGCTTTACTTTTCATTTTCTTCTGGCAAGCAGAGGAAACATGAGTTTATCCTGAATTTGGAGAGAGGTTTCTCAGGGATACACGTGTACAATTAAAAAAGAAAATAGTGTAGTCAGCAAGGCAGAGGTGCCATTTTGGAAAATTTATTTGGTGTATGGGAGAAGGCAAGCTAGATTTCTCTTGCTCCGAAGGGACTGTAAAACACTGCGGAGCTGAGCTAAAGCCACTGAAGCCTATGACACACATTGACTTCTGCAGGGTTTGAATTGCACCATTGGGAGGGAAGGTGTAGATAAGCTGTCTAAAAGCTGCTTATGTTTCAAGGTCCCCTTTGGTTCCACTTTCCTTGATTTTCATTTGGTTCAATCTGGTATATTCAAAGGCACAAAGAAAAAAAAAAACACACCTCAACCCACCAACCAACCATGATTTATTTACTTCATCTAAATAGTACTCATTTCTGTACGCCTGTTTTCCTTGAGGATTTTTCTGATTGACAGAAAATAGGAATAAAATGCAATGTATCATCAATCTCTTTAAAGCATAAAGTGCCATAAAGTGCTTCATGTCCTGATTCTTGACTGGGCTTCTTGATCCTCTCTTAATACACGCACACACACAGAACAGGACTTGTTTCCAAATACTGTTTCCTCAAGATGAGACTTCTAAATCTACGGTGACACTCATAACACAACTATATGCAAATTTTGCATCTTCTGAGTTACTGTGTGACACTTTGGGGTGCACCAGACCACTTACGTGACAGGGTATGTGATGGGAAGAAAAATTAAAGTGCCAGGCTATACCTGGGCAAAACATCCCTCCCAGCAGGCCCTCCTGCCCGGAGCTTTCCACTGTTGACACTTGCCTGCAGACCTGCCTGTGTGTCTGTCTGTCTATTACTCTGTCTGTTGGCTTCACAGGCTCTGAATCATGCTCCCTTCATAGGAATACCAAACTCTTACAGCACAGTTTGCAGTGAGACGTGTAGTGAGTGGGAGAAGAAATGTTTAAGCTGATTTAGTTGAACTGGGGCAAGCAGCAAGTTTGTAGACACGTGCTACAGTGTTGTTTGGAATAAGGCTAAATTTAGCTGCTCTGAAATGTGAATAATGTGGCAGGAAATTTCAAAATCACTTGTGCTACTGGCAAGTTTGTCCCTTTGCTGGGGCAGGTTCCCATGCCTGAGGGGAAAAGACCTTCAAGATCATCTGGTCCAACCATCACCCTACTACCAATGTCACCCACTAAACCATGTCCCTAAGCATTAGTATGTCCCTTTGGCTGTGAGGTAGGAAACCAGAATGATTTCTGTTTTGAGTATAGGACACAGGGGCACAGGAGAGCCACAGAAGTTGCTCAGCAACTCAAGGATGTTTTGATAGATTGAGGCACTGAATTTGAACCTCCTAAAGACTCAAGCCACCTCCCTCCAAGCTGCGCTCGCTGTTGGGCCACAGTGCATTTTTTCTGCCTCCTTTCTCTACAGTGGAATCCTTTTTCACGAGGTTTTGAGGTGAACAGATGGGGGAGGCAGAAAGCCCTAGCAAATGTCCACGAGGCTGCAGATGCAACGTTTTGAGCAGGGGAGCACCAGCCCCCGGCCCAGACTCCTGTGTCTGTCAGGTTCTCCAGGGGATTGGGGGTTCACCCACCTCTGAGGCCTGACTCATAACAGGAGGAAATCCACACTCTGTCCTGAGGGAAGCGTCCAGAGGAGACGTCCTATGGAAGATCCTCTTAACTTTTTTTCTTCCTTTTTGGCCTTCTCCTTCAGGTTTTACAGCAGGAGGGCTTAATTTGGCACAGAGCGGATACTCTGAGGTTTTCTTTGCACTGAAGGAAATTAAGGCTGCAATTTCAAATGGGCAAATCAAAGGAAAGTCAAAGATTAAGACCCCCATATTCTTTCAGCTATTTGTCTGAGCACAAGCGCCCAAGCTGTTGGTATGGCTAGTGCGTTAACAGTGAATATCCTGTCTGGCTCATGCCCATTTTTTGCCATAGCTGTATTATTACTTAAACATTCTATGGGTTTTGTACTTAATGTACACAGAGTGATGATTGCTGGGGCCATAATAATGAAATATGACTTTCTTAATGAAATTTCAGTCCCAGCTCATTTCACTGCTGACATTGAGGTGACTGCAAATAAACACTTTCCAGAAGAGTCAGTTAAATGGCTGCATAAGCAATTTATCAAATACTGTAACATTTAAATAAATAAAAAAGAAGTATTCAAGTGTGGTATATTACTGCCTGTGGCTTTGTTCCCAATAACCTCACTCCTTGTCTCTCTAATAGTTGGATTCCCACTGACAGAAAACAAATCCCTCTCCAACTCCGAGAATTTTATCAGATTTATCTCTGACTGTCAGATCAACGTGTAGGAAACAAATGGAGTCAGCAACGTGATTTAAATCAGAAGTCTAACAATTTACAGTCTCCACTGGTTTCTCATAAACCTTATTAACGTTTGGCACTGGGTACCAAGGAACTATAAATAACATTCCAGAAGAACATTTATATCTGCTTAGACTCTCGTTATATGTCTTCAACTGAGCTTAAATAATGTCAGTAATACCTTCATCATGAACAGGAAATGAAAAAGTTACCCCATACATGTTTTGTCTTTTAATCAAATATTATTTTCTCCTTAGAACTGCAGAACTGTTTTTATTTTATTTTATTTATTCAAAACTTATGGCTACAATTTCCACTCGTTTTTCTAGATCTCAGTAGGGTACAACCCCTTCCCATTGGAACAGGGCAGCATAGTCTCCCCACATCTCTCCGTGCAGTCCTTCACTCCCAGCCCTTCACCTCGGCTGCTATTGGAGGCCAGGCTGTCTCCTCAGAGATGTGGGCAGGGGCAGCACCGTGCCCCCACAAGCTGCCTGCAGGCGGAGATGGCACGAGGAAGGTCAGTTCCATGAGGCATTTCAGGTCTGACTGTAGCAGAGCAGATAAGAGAGATTTATAAGCACCCTTTCCAAAATGCCCTCACTCATTTCTTATGTTCTTAATCCTCTCCTTCTCTCATTTTAGTCTTCTCTCTTGCCTATGTGCAACAATTTAATTTCCTTTCTTAGAAAAATAGACTCAGATTTTCTTTTCCATTCAACACCTCCAAGCACTCCTGCCCAAAATTCAGTTTCGTTCTGAAATCATCTGTTCCCAATCTGCTGTATAGTCTTTACTATTTTGATTGCCTCTCTCAGCTGGAAGACTAATTCTTCAGGAAAAGATGAGGAGTTGCTGTCTGTTTCTAAAGCACTGGGACACAGCCATTTTCTGCATGTTAAGAAGTCTCACCTAGGGTGAGATTCATTGTGCCAAACATCAACATCTATGTCAAAAGACCTTTGCTCAGTCAGAGTGAATATTTTGTGATGTAACTGGCACCTAATCATATTGTTGATATCTGGTAAGCAAGGAAGGCAACGGAGAAGGAATAGACATCACAGCAGTTAGGCATCATACATGTAATAACGGCAAAGAGATTAAAATATGAAAAAGAGTTAGTGGTGTGGAAAACAGCAAAGAGTGGAAAGAAGTAAAAATCCAAGAAATATTGCACACATGGACTTTGCAAAATTAGAAGTAATTCTTATGGATATGCAGAGTCCATTCATCTAAACTAACTTTAGGGGCTTACAAAGTCTACTTCCTTTATAGTCAAAGAAAAGAAATAGGTATGTTGGGAGAGCACTTGCTCTGCCCTGATACATCAGCTTTAGGAAAAGTTGAACTACGCTTCTGAAGTGTTGGTTTCTGCCTGTTAACTATGCAGTGAGTCTACACAGTTAGTCCAGGTGTAGATATCTACTGGCATCTAATAGTAGATGAGATGAGCTTTGGTGGCTGTAGCAGAAAGGATGCTGCAATGCACACCGTGCTGGGAGTAATGTGGCAGCCTTCCACCACGACTCGCTGTGGAGAGCAAGAACAGTGGGCTGCATAGCCAGAGCATCACACGTGTTGGTGCAGCAGTTCCCTGGGACTGCTGCCAAGTGGTATACAATAGCTCAACACACACGATAGGAAAGAAACTCCATGATGACACCCTATGTACAGCAGCTCTCTCCAACAGCTCCTTGCGATAGTGCATAATTCATTTGTGTGAGATGAAATCAGGGGAGAGATGCATCCTTGTAATTACACTTACTCATTTTCAAGGCATTCAGACTCCATGTCACCTGGTCTGCTGGACTCTCATGGTGGACTCTTGCCTTTGTTGTCTTCAACAACCCTTCCCACAGCACTCCCAGCTAGAGCTTGGAGACCCTCAGCCAACCAGCTTTCCATGGTTTCTCTCTCCTTTGCGCCACACTCATAGCCCCATCAACACTTTGCTCTCTCTAGTCATCTGTTACATCTATTCCCACGTAAATTTTTGCATCTGTGAAGTAAACTCTCATGGTTGCCTCTCCATGCAGCCACCCACACTCCCTCTCTCAGCCCAAGGGGGCAGGTGAAACACTTTCCTAAAGCACTGAGGAAGTCAGCACAGAGCAGTGAAGCATCACTTGCAATTTTTGTTTTTAGCCTGGCTCCTAACAAGGCGCTTGGATTCAGAATGGTCTTTGAATCTTTGAATACACACACACACAAAAACAAAAGTGCCAAAGGCAGAGAAGAAAAGAATACAGATGAAAATTATAAAGCCACAGAAATGCTCAAAGAAATATTTCAAAGAGGTGGCAATTAGATTTAGCTACTCAGAATGATGTGACAGTTTCAAGGGTAGAAATATTTGACAGTCAGTAGCACAAGAACTTGTGGAAAATTAATTCCAAGAATGAGAATGCCTAGCCATAAAGCCAAATGTTTCTTCACCTAGAGAAGTCAACTGCAAGAAAAACAAAACCCTTAGCTTGGACTTCAAACAACAATTAGCAGCTGATTTATTGACATAATTTTCCAGAAAATGGACAATGCTTATGAAGACATTGAGAAGCCTGTATAATAAATTTTGTTTTCTTTGAGCTTCAAGGGATGTAGGCAATTTTCCGCTTTAAACAAGCTCTGCTAGAGTGTCCTTTTGTTAGGTCTAAGAATTAAAATCAAACAAAACAGCAGCTTTATAGTAGCATGTGGTTCAGCAATAGACCTGAGGCTACTATTCAATATTAAATCTCCACAATAAAAAATGAGGAATAATTACACACTTTGTTATGGAAATTACATGATAAGTTCATTAGAAACCTCTTTGAGAATAAAGCTAAATACATAGTAATTCAGTTTTCCACTATTGAGTTTTCTCCTGACTGTGACGAGTTGAGGGAAATCGTTGTGTTCTGCATGGGAGTCAGAAATCATTGTTAGTTGCAAGGTCCCATAGTCCCTTCAGCTGAGGGGAGCAGGAGCTTTGTCAGAGTTGCTTTTTATTTTTGAAAGCTTTATTTTATTTTATTTTATTTTATTTTATTTTATTTTATTTTATTTTATTTTATTTTGCCCAGAGTGCTATTAGTAGTAGTAGCAACCTTCTCTGAAAGTGCCTCCAAAGCTACAGTGCTGAGTTTGGGTTGTCAACATACAAGTGAGAATTGTGATTTTTTTTTTTGAAGTGTCTAAGTTCCATGTCTGAAAGGGATTTAAGAACCTGGGAGCCCAGCTCAACCACCCAGCCTACATGGGTTACCATGTGTCAGCTAAATAGCAGTACCTCTGTGTATCTGCTTTCAGTCTGTAGCAGCTCTGAACTTACCTCATAATATAAGAGGTTTAAATTAGGTCAAATTACATTGCATTTGTATGCACACAGATATTTACTGCCATTCAGCTTATGCACAACCTCTGGTAAATCCATGTTGGACAAGTTCTAGTAACCTGACCATGTGTTTGATCTCTTAAGTACTACTTGAAGTCAACAGCAGTTTGTAACAAAGGCACTTCTGAAAGTTTTACTCAGAAATGGGCATTTGTGTGTGAAGCACCCATGTCTGATTGATTTAAGGAGATCCTACCAATTTTAGGAATTACCCCTCTCAGGAAATGATCATTGTGTAAGGGCTAAGAATATAACAGAGATTTAAGAAAGCATGCTCTCTGGGACCTGCCCTTCTCAGAGCTATAGTTTTTAAGGGTGAGCTGTAGGACCTCTTATGCCAAGATTTTCACTCAGAGGCAAGGTCCCTGTCGGTGATACAGCCCCGCATGTGGGCAGGAGTGTCCAGCTGGAAGCCAGCCTCACGGCTGATGGAGTGTCACCTCAGGGAAGGCAGCCACTGGCCTGTCAGGTTGTAATCCTGTGCTCCCTCACCTCCGTTCTTCATTTTCAATGTATGATAGTTTGAGAATTAAACTGAAGATGAGCAATTTGTAGAAAGCTGTGAAGGCCACTGCTTGTTCAGATGTGCCATGTAAAATCTCACGGGAACAGTATGTCTCCATGGTCAGTTTCTAGGTGCAAAATTATTTGAAGGCATATGGATTTCTGGGTCTGAGTAGATCTAATTTGGTGTTTGTATTCAAGTGGAGCTTTGGTGTCTATAGAAAGCATTTCTGTACAAAAAGCCTCAGAGAGGAAGGCAGCATGCTGGAAAGCCCATGCACCTTGCTGGCAAGCAGCTGAGGACCCTCATGTTTACTTGCGTGCCCCCTTGTGTCAACACCTCAGCTGATTTCTGACCTGGAATCTCAAATGCAACAAAAATGCATGCCAAAGCTAATAGCAAGGACACACGAGGTCAGACGGGGAGACGTTGACTTCCTCTCTCTTGCCAGGGCTTTTCCTGCCAGGTAGGTGCTGGGACATGCCTGTGGCCTGCCATGGGTTCTCCAGGCACCCTGGAAGGCCCCAGCCAGTGCCAGAACAGCTCCCTGTGGGACCATCACCTCCTCAGTTACCTTCAAAAATAACCATCAAGAATGAATGAGACTAATTAGCTAGGGTTTGTAACGCAGGGCACTGGCCTCTCCTAAAACCCCTCTGTGATTGGGGCCCTGCGCTGAGAAACCTCCCTCGGGCATGGTACCTGCCCCAGGGCAGCTTCCTTATGCTTCTGTGACTTCGCCAAACAAGTCAGTGCTGGCAGTTTTGAGCGTTGTGATCACTAATGCAATGATCCCTGTGGGAGAATGTGAGGGAGGGAAAAGCAGGTCATAGGATGACCTGGAGGAGCACAGCAGCACGAGAGAGAGAGGGGGATCTGCAGCTGGATGCTTCAATGTCAGCACCAGTGTGGTTATCATTAAATGCTGCAGACAGAAGCCAAAATAGAACCACGTGATAGCAATTTTTAGAAGCGGTTTTGTTTGTTTGTTTATTTGTTCAGCTAGCATCCAACTGCTTTATCCTTATCACATTTTCCGAAATCTACTTTGCATATAGCAAGTCCTCAACAGAAATCTCACATCCTGATTAAAGCCAGCAACAGGGAAAGGTCAAAGCACAGGTTATGCTGCATGCAGCTCCAGTGAACTCTGTCACATGTGCAGGGGCATACATAAACAAAATCCTCTCCGCACGATGCACTGACAGCGGGTGAGATTCATGGAGTGCGCTAGTCAGGAAGCAGCGCTGTGCTGACAAACCTCCACGGCAGCTGCGAGATCAGCAGCGCTCGCAGAGCAGCTGCAAAGCTGCACCTCCCCGGGCAGGCCTGCTTGCTGGTGGCTGTGCTGAGCCATGCGTCTTGCAGCTATTTTGTTTGCATATGGAAAATATATTGTGAGGTCTTAAGATCTTCCCTACATAGTAGCATAAAAAGTGATTACAATAGCCCCACTGCCAGGTGGTTCATAGCATTAGTCTCCTCATGTGGCTCCCACTTGGTTTACTATTGAAGTACAAATGGAGCCAAGGGGTGTCTTGCTGGACACAACAGAGGCTTGTGCTTGGCTCTTCTCCCCCACCACTTACAATCTTCATTTGGCTTCAGTGGACTTGTTTTTCTCAAAATTTTCCATATATTCCTGCTAGGTCTGCATGCATAGGTGCACATTCAGACCACGGACTTCTGCCCACCCAGTACCATGCAGGGCAGCGTCTGCAAGATGGACCTACATAACCGTGTTTCATGAGCAAGGCTAACTAAGCTTGGTCCTCCACAGGAGCAGTTATACCTTACCTGTTTGGTGCCACTTGACAGAGCACTGTGCTGCTTCGGGAAACTCCAAGACTGGGAGCCTGTCTGCTTTGCTGTTTTTCTCCCCCAAATTCCTCTCCTTCTTCACCTCCTCCCCCTGACATTTTCCCTGTTCACTTCCCTGTCATCAGCGATATGTCCTCCTTTGCTGCTGTGACTCTATTGCTTAGGTGTATTCATGCTCAGCTACCTGATTATTTTTTAATTTCTTTCTTTGTTCTACTGATTTTGCTGTAACTGAATCCATCTGCTGCATCTGACTGATGGGAGGATGGGAAGGCTGTTTTTCAAATGGCTCCTTTCCTCCTTAAAAGGGTGGTGTATTACAGAACTCAGCATGAAAGTTTTGGTGCTGTCTAGAAATTTCCACAGAACATGTTCTGTATCATTTCATTACCGCTCAGCTATTTGCTGGTTATTATTAACAAATTTGATTATGGTGGGTCAAATTGTATGTGAAATATACAGTGTTCCCTTTCCCTTGTTCCTCCAAATAGCTATTTGTGCCAGTCATGTACTGCGCTCTGAGCCAACGACAGTCACAGAACTGCCAAAAACGCAGTTGAAGCAGGAGTCTCCCATATTTTTGATCTTTCCACTTGCTTCCCAGCCAACATCCTCAGCTTCCCTTTGAACCACCAGCTCCCTCGTGCTGCTCGGCCTGCGTAGTGTCCTCCTGCCTGTCCACAGCCCCCTTCTACAGCAGCAGGCCAGAACGAGGAGGTGCCCTGTAAGCAGGAGAGTGCTCTCTGGTTTCCTTTGCATGGGGTCCTGGTTACTGACAGTCTGCTCCTTTTAGCTGATGGGAACTGAGGAGGGGGGGGGAGCCAGATGCGCAGTGTACCCATCCTGGGAGCAGTGCAGGAGGGAGCAGAGAAACAAAAGAGAGCAAAGATGTTTTGGAAAGGATGAGAGAAAAAAAAAAAAGTGGGAACACAGATGCAGGAAGGGTGATCTTCTTGACTGTACGCTAGCCTGCTCCAGCACCATGCCTTCCTCTGCAGCTGGTTGGTACCCCTGTATTGCTCACAGTCCTCGGTCCTGCCAGTTCCCCTGCTCTTGACTTAAAGCGATCAGTCACCTGAACGCCTTATGTGGCTGTTTGGCCTCCAGATGGCAGATGGTGATACCAAGACAAGCTTTGCAGTGGTTCTCCAACTGTGGATGCCAGATGGTGCTTCTTGGACAAATAGTCAACTTTTTCCTGACTCAGCTTGGCTTCCATAAGCTCAGCTGCTATCACAAAGGTGAAAGACAGTATCACGACAACTTGCTGTGGTGGTTTTACTTAGCTGGGCAGCTGAGCTTCACCACAACTGCTCTGACTCCCCCTCCTCAAAGAGAAAGGAGGAGAAAATACAATGGAAAGGGCTCAAGGGTTGAGATAAGGACAGGGAGATCACTCACCAGTTATCATCACGGGCAAAACAGACTCAGCATAGGGAGATTAATGTAATTTATTACCTATTACTAACAAGCTAGAGAAGTGAGAAACTAAAAACAAACTAAAACACCTTCCCTCCCATCCACCCTATTCCACATCCTCCCCCCGAGTGGTGCAGGTAAACGGGGAATGGGGGCTGCGGTCAGTCCCTAACACTCTGTCTCCGCCGCTCCTTCACGGTCCCTCTCTGCCCCTGCTCCACGCGGGGTCCCTCCCACGGGATGCCGTCCTGCCCGAACTGAGCCTGCGGGGGCTGCCCACAGGCAGCAGCTCTCCAAGCACTGCTCCCACACGGCTCCGTACCATGAGGTCCATCCCCCAGGAGCAAACTGCTCCAGCACGGGTCCCCCACGGGCGGCAGCTCCCCCCAGACCCCCTGCTCCTGCGTGGGCTCCTCTCCACGGGCTGCAGCTCCGGCCCGGGGCCTGCTCCTGCGGGGGCTCTCCATGGGCCGCAGCCTCCTCCAGGCCACATCCACCTGCTCCACCGGGGGCTCCTCCACGGGCTGCAGCGTGGAGATCTGCTCCGTGTGGGACCCGTGGGCTGCAGGGGGACAGCCTGCTCCACCAGGGGCCTCTCCACAGCCCGCAGGGGAACTGCTGCTGCCTGCCTGGAGCACCTCCTGCCCTCCTGCTGCACTGACCTGGGGGGCTGCAGGATGTTTCTCACTTCTCTTTCCCAGCTGCTGTTACACAGCAGTTCTGTTCTTTCCTTTTTCTTCAGCCTGTTCTCCCAGAGGCCCAGCCAACAATGCTCACTGGCTCGTTTCTGGCCAGCGGCAGGTCCTTTTGATGAATCCCTGAGGGTAATCTACCAGCCTTTTTCATCCTCCAATGCATGCAACAGATCTGCAGCATTTCTCATCTCATGGACTATGGTAGTGCGCAGCCAAGGACTACGTGTCCTTCAAGGACAAAGGTAGGGAGGGCTCAAAGACAATGCAGAGGTGAAGGGAACTTCTCTGAGGAAGTTAAGAGAGTGTCTTAGTGGTTAAGTGAAACCTCTCCAATGTTAGTTCAGCCTTCTGGCTGATATATTGCTACAACATGTATGATGGAAATCAACATTTTAATTTCTGCAATAACCACCACGGTGCAAAAGCATTGTTCAGAATTTTTTCTATGACTGTCTGGAGTGTTAGTTTTTATGGTGCCATATACATTTGCAGTATGGACAAGTTACAGTTGCCATGGGAATGTTAGTAATGAAATTTTTGAGTTCTCAGTGCTTAAAAATCTCAAATGAGTTATAAAGGAGACTTGTTTGCATTTAATTTCCTTAGTTAAATGCAGAGAAAATAATTTCCACAACCCTTTGTGACAAAATTTGCCAAACTAACACCCTTTCATGTTAAAGCTCTGTTTAACCTTTTTTCCAACAAATTTCTTTTGTATAACTCTTTCCTACAATGAGAGCAAAACATTTTTTTGGGTAGGTGTGCAATGCCCTTCCTGCTACTATTATTTTACAACTGACATTGGTTCAACATGAGTTTTGGGAGGGTGAAATTGCGTTCAGGGAGAGCCCTGAAACGTGGGATTTATTTATTGCCTTAGGCAATCTTGAGCAGCAAACCTGACTACTGGTCAGGTAGTTTTGTTGTTGTCATTGTTTGTTTTTGATTTTGCCATCTGTAAAAAGATACTTTTCTTGCCTATCCACTTTTTCTCTCTCTCTCTCTTTTTTTTTTTTTTTTTTTTTTTTTGTTCCCTGGTTCTACTTAGTAAATGAGTCTAGAGTGCTATTGGAAGTCTGGATGACATTGAGGGAGGAGTTTAAAAAATCCAGGTTAAAACTCATTCTACATTGACTGAAAAATCTTCTGTTTGACTTCAGTTATGCCAGATATGTGTAAACATCAGGTCTGTTTGTTTGGGGAATTACAAAGGAGATTTTTTCCCCTAGAATGGTATTTTTGTTTTCAAGTGCTGTTTCTCCCACCTGATCTCTCCCTACCCTTTCCCACTAGAGCATATTGCCTGGCATTCATCAGCATCCTCCTCTTGTTCAGTGGGACAGCTCAGTATTATATCCTCAGCATGCACGCTAGTAAAAGGTCTGAAGTTAGTGAAAGAGCATTGTCTGAGAAAGTGAAAAAGACAAAATGAAAAAGGGAAAAGAAAAGACAAGACAGACAAAGAAGAAAAGAAGGTATAAAAAACAGAGATCCCGAATAATAGATAAAACGACTTAGAATAAGACTGATTAATAAATTGCACTACATGACATAGTCTAGCAATGGCCAAGAATGATAATAAGATGACAGTGAGCATAGCTGCCTCCAATCTGTGCTGTCTTCCAGAGTGCTTCTTTATGGACCTTGGCATCTCAGAAACCTGGATGTATTGAGGAGGTTGGAAAGAAAACTGTGCAGAGCAGGTGTCTCCACTGGCCCAGGTCTGCCCTATAGTTTGTGCATTAATCACCAAGTCGTGAAATCAGGAAAAGAAATGGTTGTTTTGGGAAAATGAAGAGGCAGGGCTTGAGAGTGAATGAAGTGTTTGGATGGAGCAGTCTAGGAAGGTCAAAGTGGTGGTCTAGTGTGGGTAAGAAGATGACAGAAATACTTTACCATTCGTTAACATCTTCCCACTTGTTTATCACATACCACTCTACAGAGATGTAATTGTTGACTACAGAACTGATCCAAAATTGATTTGAGCAATGGAGATAGCTTCAATTGACATTTGTTCTATTCCCAATGAAAGAGTACTTAAATTTACACCTTAAATCTGATTGTTAATAACATTGACAATATCTATAGATGTATGCATTTCCATATATATATATTTCTTTTCATTTGCTGAAAATAGAGAGATCAAAAAGGGGGAAGAAAAATTGTTCTAGGCTATGCAACCAGGTTTGGTTTCTGAAAATGTTAGCAACTGGCTTTATATGTGAATTTGGATTTGAGAAAAATCAACAGAGTCAGGGTAAGAAGAAGAGAGAATAATAAAATCTAATTGAATTACGCTATGAATAGCATTGTTTAAATGAGACGGGACAGTGTGTCCAATTCTCTGCTCCCAGTTCTTGAAGAATCCTTGTTTTATAACTGTGAATCAGATGTTCTTTTTCTAATCGTTCCCAACGCAAGTCCTGTACTGGACAATGTTAACCTTTAAGCTCAAAGAATATTAATTCTGTTTCAAATGTCATCTGAATTCCTAAATCTCTAACCTTTTCGGCTTCCAATGACTTCTATCCAAGTGGACTAACTTCTTGAATGAGACTTACATGCTTGATTACAACAGTGAAATTTTGTTCAGTGTAGCAGATCATAGCTTCAGAGACATGGTGACAGCTCTGCCACTCAAGGGTTTGGCCTGTAAAGTGCTGGTGTCCCCTGCAAAATAAATAAAGTCCCCTGCAAAATGCTCTGTGCCCTCAACGTCTTGTGAAGTTGTTGGCACCTATGTTAACTCGGTATCTTGCAGAATCTTGCTTAGCATCTGGAAAGACTGACTTGTAAACTGACTTCATAATCTACTTTTTTGGCTGATTATCTCCTGAAAAATCACAGGAAAAATCACAAAAATGCTGTTACAGCTGGAGAAGGTACATAAATGGAGCCTTTATTCAACCCCATCCCCTCCCCCAAATTTAATGATTCAGATAAAACAGAATGACATCCAAACCAACCCCAAGTTGTTTTTGTTTTTGCAAAACCAAAACCTGAGTGATGAGGTTTTGCAAAATTCAAACCCAAACCACTCCAGTTTGTCCATTATAGGCATGAGACTAAATTCAAAACCTTTTATCTGGGCTCTCTATCCCCTCTGGACTTTAGTGGTTTGGCTAAAAATGGAACCTGGATTTAAACCATGCCTGATCTGGGTTGTGCAAATCACAACCTGTCTAATGTAGTTCTTCAAAACCAAAACCATAACATAGCCTTCTTGTTCCATCCCTAATTAAATTAAATGTTTTGTGTCCAGAGCATTATGGAGACCGAAATGTACAGAGGAATATTATCAGCATAACAGAACCTTTTATTTTATTCATTCCCAAAGGGCCTGATCCTGAAATCACAAAGCCCTCTCGCCTCATCAGACTATCCTTGTGGGTACTTGAAGAGAGACTTCTGCTTTGAAGAGGGCTGTTGCTGCTTTCATTGAAAATATGGAATTAACTTTCATTGAATTCAAGAGCAACGCATACTCTTAAGGAAAGTTTTAAGGAAAGGTTGGACGTGGTACTTAGGGACATGGTTTAGTGGGATGATATTGGTGGTAGGGGGATGGTTGGGCCAGATGATCTTGGAGGTCTTTTCCAACCTTAATGATTCTATGGTTCTGTGATTCTTCCTTGCTTGTATTTTCGGGTACTTAGTTATCCCAGGTATGTAGTGGTTATCAGATTTCCTCTATTGCAGGAGAGGCTGAAGTAGAGCAGAATTGTACATGTTCCTGTCATCAGAAAGTGCCAGTTTCGGTTTGTTTGTTTTTTTTTTTGTTTTATTGAATAAGATTTTTCACTCAGACATCAAGAAGTCTGGTTCCAGAAGAAATAGGGCCCGTTGTATGTCATCTTCTGGCATCTCTGATAGACTGTACCACATTGTTGCTCTTCCTAAGACAGTGACTCCTGGCATAAAAGCAGTTGATGCAGCTCCTAGGACAGTCATGAAAACCTTCTTGTGCAGGGATATAGCCAGTTCTCCTAAGGACTTTCTGTGAACCTTAGTGTATCCTAGATTTTTGCTTTTGATGGATGCATGCTTTCTTAGCTTTGGCACTGTTTCTACGTTCCCACACTGCCACAAACAAGGGTTCAAGGGCAGTACTTTCCAACCTCTGGACTGTCTGTGGACTATTAGAAAAGGTCAGTGAATGGTAAGTAAGTAAATCAAGCCTAGTGGCAAAGGATTTAAGGCAATATCACGTCCTCTGCCTTTCCAGTGTAACGTTTTAGGGGGTCTGCAAATAGAGAGACGCCTGAAAACCACCATCGGCGTTCACAGACAGCTCTCCTGGAGATCTGGGAAGGGAGATCAGTGCTGCTGAGAAGCCAGCTCCACCCTGGCTCCCTAAGGAGGCAGACCGGCCCAGCTCTCTCCTGACTGAGGAGCAGCTGTTTTCCCAGTAGCTATGCTAACAAACCAAGAATCCTTTTTCTAGGTTTGTAGGACAGCTGCATGCTAAATTTAAGCTAACGCTTCACTTCATTTATTTATCTGGGTCCCATTTTCTGATATTTTGCTTGCTTCTTACACGTCAATTGTCGCTTCTTCTCAGTCAGTGTTTTACTGTTGCTGCCATCCTCTGTTGATTTGTTGTTTTTATTTATGTGTGGGTTTCAATAGGCCATTTAGAAGGAATCATGGCAAAGGAGAGATTTCTGGGAACAGCACAGACAGATCAATAAAGCCCACCCTTTAAATACCCAAACCTGTGACTTGTCAATAACAGTTTTTCCTGTTTACTTCAAGTGCTTATACTTGTACCATTTCTGTACAGCTACAAGTTACTCTGAGGAGAAACAGTCCCAGAACTGGAGCGAGCTGGACATTTAACCAGATAGCTGGCACAATTACAGTTATACCACAAGTCAGCTTGGACTAATAAGTTGAATGAAACTCAAAGCCCAGTGTCTTTTTTTTCGCCCTGAGCAATGACTTTTATCCAGTATGTTCTCTTAAAAAGAAACAGGCTAAAAGCGAAGGACAAAAATGCACTCCTAAAGTTAAACAACGAAACCCATGCCAGCAGTGCCTCCTTATGCTGCCTAGGAGCCCCAGGGCAGGGGATGCTGTGGGTTCGTCCTCTCTTTTCATCCAGAGTGCAGGGCAGGAGGAAGAAGGAGAGTTTTGTTTCATGAGAAGAGCAAGTGAGGGATCTTCTTCCTTTCTCCTCTTCAAAATCAGGAAGGAGAAGGTAGGCAGGCTGGGGTAGGAGAATGGAGGGAGGTCACGGGAGAGGGTTGTACCTTCCCTTTGGCATTATGGGCTCCCTCCACAGAATCTCACCACTTAGCTGTTAAAACAAGGAAAACTTCCTTCCTCTGCTTCATATCTTCCTGTTGGCCCTGATCATCTCCCTTCTAGTCTGCATTTGGCACTGCCGGAGTATGTTGCTCTGCAGCGATCCCACCTGTTGGACAGTTTGCAGCACTGGGGTGGAGCAGTAAATGTGCATGCCTCATGTCTGGATCTCTGCGGTACTGCACATCTGGGTAACATTAGACAAAGCCGGGGCGGGAAGTGCCAGTATAACAAATTATACGAACCATAAGAGCTCAATTTAGGACCTGTGGATGTGTTTTCAATGCTAATTTGAAGCAAACCTTTTCAGATTCATACTTCAGTGTCCTTTTGCAATGTCTAGAAATGATGTAACTCTGTTACCTTTCATCCTTAGGACCATACCCAGGATAAGCTAAGTAGCACAAAACTAACACAAAAGTACAGTTAGTAATTCAGATATTTTCCAGCCAGAACAACTGCTGCCATATAAGTTTTTTCAGGCTGTTGCTAGAAATTTGCACTTGTGTGGAGCCAGACTCAGCCCTAGAATCTCATGGAGCCCAAAGCCATTGAGATGCCTGTATGGGCCTTTGTAAGTCCCCTTTTGGAAGGGCTGGGTGTATGCAGGTCTGAGCATCCTATTGCTTGAGCAGCATGTCCCTGGGCTCAGCCCTGGCTGAGCATGGCAAGGACAGCCCACGTGATGGCCACAGCAGCGTGCTGCAAGGGAGAGGAGCTGCAGAGCTGTCGCTCACTGTCAAGCCGCTTTTGGTGAGCTACGAGTAAATCGGACAAATGGCAAACCACATTTCAAAACTCACTGCTCTGGTGTGAAAGGAACGTGGAAATATTGTGGGGGTTGTATAAGAGAGTGCACTAAACATGCCAGTTTGGTTTAAAATAAGCTGGGTACTATTTCTCCACTCTTGTGCTCTCTGGTTTTTAACAAGATCAGGCACAACTCCAAAGGAGACCATTTGAATCTGACCTGCAGCTCAGCTCCACGGCTGCCCCTTGGGTCTCCTGGCATTGCTTACAGGTGTGAACAGGGAGGAGCTGAAAGGAAGCCCCACCTGCGAGGGAAGTGGGGAAGGGGATGGAGCAGGTCAGAGAGGAATAGTTTTAGAGTTTGGGTGTTGAGGTTTTCCCTGAGAGGGAGGGGGAAAAAAAGAGCTAGAAAGAAGACTCTTGTGAGAAATTTCTCTTCCAAAGACACTAGTTGTTGGAATATTGTCAAGAAGCCAAGTCTTCAGATCCACTTACTGCATTTGATTGAGTTGCACTGTGCAGCTCAGTTCTCAAAAGCTGTTAAAGCGTTCCTTCTGAGAAGGGCTATCCTTCCTCCCATCCATCTGCCATGAAAAACAGGTTCCCTGCTATCAGATGCAGAACATTTGAGGCAGGACTGGCTTGAGCTATAAAGTTAATAGCATGTCCATAAATAAGTGAATTATCATCAGACTTTCTGGTGGATCTCTTAAAATATTTATTTTTTAGGGGCAAGTTGGGTAATGGGTTTTCCTCAAGCCTTAAAGTTTTAGTGGGCAACAAAGAATGTGGAATGGAAGCTGCTTACCAGATGTTCCACAGCCTGGAGAGATAAAAGGAGATTGTTTTTACAAGTAAAAATAGTGATATAGTAGCCTGGACTGCATAAAATACATATACTTATTAAGTCATTATGCAGTTGGACAAATGATTTTCCATATTTCCCAGTCATAACCTGCCTCGTCTATACTGACTTTTTTTTTATTTTATTTTTTTTTTTTTTTTGCCAGTTCTGACTGCTTCTTTTTAACTTTACGATGCTGGCAAACTTGTTAGGATTTTTTTAATTTTATTTTTTATTTTTAAAGCCCTTGGTTTTATTGCTTTAGTAATTCAAAATGGCATCATCTTTTGAAACTTGAGATAAATCTAACAAAGCTAATCTTATTAATAGAGTGCAAAAATACCCTAACACTCCAAAGTGTTTAAAAAGATTGGGGAATTGCTTACTGCAGAAGACATACCCAAAGGCAATGGAGGATTCAGTTTTGAACTCCTGTAAATGAGCTTGACTTTTGCTGCATTAATTTACTACATGTTGTAGATCTTGTCCTCAATTTATGAGTCAAACAATTACAATAAAATGGGTGAAAGTCTTTAAAGCAGCAGAACAGCAAGATGGTAAAGGTTTCTTTTCCCACAGGATCTACCATCTCTTTTTAAATTTCCCATACTTATGTTCTTGAAGTGAAAACCTTGAAGTCTTGTCTCTGTTTTCAGATCATAACAAATAAAGAAACCTAAGGAAGCACAAAATGCTCTTGTCAATGGCAGATGGGAGCTCCCATTTACTCCTGTCTCAAAGAAGATTCTCCAGAAGTTTGTTTTCTTTTTGAGTTTGTAGGCTTTGTTTGGTTGCCTGTGCTTCTCTTTATAGTCTTCTGCAGGAAAAACAAAACAAAACAAAAAACAGAGAGTGGAATATCTAATTTTTTCTATCACTTCCTTCCCCACCCCCACTGGACCAATTTTCTGTTTTGCAGCCTTTTATTATCAGGATTCCTAACCTCTGCTCTATTCTCTGTTGTCCTACAGCTGCTTTTCAAGGTTGTAGGTGACCATAGAAAGAAGGAGGATGTGAAATCTTTGTTGTCATCCTGCACAGGAGGGATGAGGGCAGCCCAAGCTGACCTACAGCGCTAAGATTTTTTGTTAAGTCACCTCTAACAGTACATGTAAGGTATGCACTGGACTCGGGTGATAGAAACCACAGACAGATGAGCTGGTCTGGAATACCTTCTGTGCCTCTGTCTGCAATACACAGATTGTTTCCAGAGTTGAAGCTGAATAGAGCAGTACGATGCTCAAGCAATTCTAAAAAGTCCTTGCTATTCTGGTTGTAATCAGGAGTGGAACCACAGCTCCTGAGATGCTATTAAAATCCTGGACTGCATGAAGTCCTAGAAAACAGGCGGTAAAGGCCACTTCTAAAAGATCTGTAATCTCATGCAGTGAATTTTATGGCTTGGATAGGACTAGCTTTGAAAATTAATCAAAATTGAAACTGAAATTAGACTTTTCAAAGAGTAGCCTGTTGCTGGTACTATGAATTAAAACAATGTTAAAAGTAGCAGGTTCTTGTAGCCTATATGACATCTAACAGAAATTACCTGAATGCCTTGTACCAGAAAAGTTATTCTGATTTTAACATTGTGCAGCCATACGGTTTGTTTTAGGCAAGAGCATTTGGCCTATGGTTTATATTAATTTAAGGTAGAAAATAAGATAAAGTAACCCATGATAGTGTTAGACTGGACCATCTTAAGTGCACCATCAAATTTAAGCCCCCCACATTTGGAAATTAAAGCTCCAGTTCCTGAATTTGGACGTGTGGGATTGTACTCTACAGTTCTGACTATACTTGATTTGTGAGATTTAAGGCTATTCTGTGTTTTCTTTCATTTTCTTTTTAATCTAAATGAGAAATAAAGCCGTGGAAATAAATGGAGCATTATTCTTGGCTTTGATTCAGTTTCAGATCCAGACCCTGAACCCCAGCTGAAATGTGCCATGGATCTTCAATGCTGCTTTCTTGAACTGCCTTTGGTTGGAGTATGCTGCATTTCACATAGATCAGTGCAGTCCTTGCCTCTGAACAGAGAATTTTTACATGAAAAGCAGGCAAAATTTTAAAAATCCAAGGCTGTGTCAGCTATTTGCTACCCGAGTAAAATACTACAATATATTACTTGAGAATATAATCAATATAATTCTGAGATCCTACTAAAAATGAACAGCCAAAACATGAGATGTCTTTAGGGATCCTTTCTCCCCACCAGTTGAAGAGTAAGAGATAATTTAAAGGTGTCAGAAAGAACTAAGCAAAAATAAGGAATCGCAGAAGAAAACTGTATTTCCTCCCATGAAAACATGAAAACAGGAGGAGAGATTTCATCCAAGAGAGAAAAAAATCAGTGAAAATTTCTTGTTGAAAGGTAAATCCACTTGTATTTTCTACAGATGTCTAAATGGGAGCCAAAGATACATTAACAAATAGTGAAAGACAAAAAGTTTAGAGGAATCTTAAAATAACATTCAGGCTGGTATCAATGTTATATTTCAGCTGTGAAAAAGTCTGAGCAACAAAAGAATTGTATTTGCAGTTTGAGAGATCTGTAAATAGCATCAGGAAAAACATATCTGCTTTGAAATTTCATATTAAATAACCCAAGGGTGAGACTGCTTGCTGCCATGTGACTCAGTAGAAGTATCATGCTTTAGATGCTCTTTATTTTTCAGACTTCAGTTTGCCCAAAGTAGGGCATGATCAGCTCTGTGCAACGCCCCACGGACTGTATCATACGTACAGCAATAAGTCCCATAGCAGCAAATAGCAGGCGTCTGGTGTAACGTGCTTCAATGTTTTTTCTGAATAGTCCTATGAAATAAGCCTTTTATCTTTGTTTCTTGAGAAAAGTTCTTTTGTGAAACATGGATCCACTTTTGCATTACGAAGTGAGTGAGGAAAGTCACAATGTGCAGAACAAAGCTCTTGGGTATGTGGACAGCACCCAATAGCTTTGAGCTAAAAGTCTGATCTCATTTTGTATGCCCTCCTGCCAGAAACATTTAGGGAGATTAAGTTTGGGTCTGAGTCTGGTTTGAAGGTTTGTTGGAGAGAGGCCTGGAGTTCCTGAAAGACCACAAGGGATATCAAAACTCCAGCAGTGAGATCCTCTTCCATGAGGGTGAGGTTTAGGTAATACTTTCTCACAGCCCTTTGGAGGGGTGACTCCATGCCCTGCTCGTTGAGTAGGCACATCATTGCTCTGAGAGGCTTGCAGTTACTGAAACACTGATGTGTTGCTTTTCATATTGCTCATTCACTGAACTACAGACAGTCTTCCCAGGCCAGTCTAGAGCCTATTTGTTTTTTAGATAAAGGAGCCTCTGCCTTAGTCTAAATTCATACTTTGCAGACCTTTCCACAAGGCCCTGCTCTTTGCTGCTCAAGCCCATTCAAGCTCTTTGTGGTATAACAAGTATTTTCCTTGCCCTTCCCACAAGGCTGTGTCTGGATCACGCTGAAAAACATCCTGAGAAAATGTCCCCACAGTTAAGGTTTCCAGTGTTTTCTACTGCCTAAGCACCTCCAAAGGCTGGAAACCTGTAGGCAGTGTATTTTGTGCATGGGAATTAAGTAGGAAATTCCATATATTGTGAGAAATACTACCTACTATATTAAACTGAGGTGGAATTTAGCCTTCATGGACTTAACGGTGATTCAGTGCCACAGCTTCTCAGGGGTTATTGCGCTGATCTGTATGCACAGCTGAAGCCATTGACTCCTAAAGCCCACACCAGGAGGGCAGACAAAGCCACCTCCTGGGATTCCCGATGCCGTCTGCTTCTGCACAGCTCAGGTGCTGCTGAGGCTGGCCTCTTCTGTGTGAGCACCAAAAGGTAAATTCAATTACTGTGTCTCCTGCTAGAGTGAGGTAACCAGACATCCCAGACTCCCTGCTTGGCCAGAAGACCTGCGACTTTTAATAGCCATTAAAAATATATTTATTTTTTGCTGTTCTTGGCTGATCTTCTCCTTTCATGCTGATTAACAATGCTCTGATCTTTTATTGCTGCCTTTTAGTAACATAACAGCCTTCCAAGATGGAAGAAGGCCATGCTATTCCTCTAACTGGTGTTTATGTACCCTGTAATAATTTTTCTTCCATGGCTGCTGCTTTTGCTAGTTTCTTCTACAACATATTCCATACATTTTTTTTTAAATATAGGGGTCCTTTTCTTAATTTTCCACAAGGTCTTTTACGTGCTTTTAATTTAGAGATTTGAGTGTTGCTTTTTGTCTGCAGTCCTTGAAGATTTAGGTTACCAGTTGTGATTTCATGACATTGCTAACCATTTCTCCTTTAGTTATAAATGAAATATTCTCTGATATGTATTCTTTTGATTGGTGTGAGATTCTTTTCTGTTAACAAGGGACAGCACATCTCAGGGAGTAGGTAATGGGATATGAAAATATTTGCCACTATCTTGCTTCTACATGTCTGGACTAAGAAAGTTAAAAGAATGTAACTGTGTGAGAAGGGTTTTTTCTTTCATCTGTTTATTTAATTTCTACATTTGATTACTCTAATTTGATCCTCAAGAAGTGATTTTAATAGCTGTTAGAGTGCGACATTGTTAATGAAAATGAACAGATTGCTATTTCATTCTACAATAAAAACAAGCCTGTGTGGTGATGTTATTAGAGGAAAAATTCTTCATGTGTAATTGATATTTTCCTTTCCTATATTTTATTTGTTTATAGTGTAGCAAAACAATTTACAGCTAAAACAATTGCGTGTGGCAAGCAGACTGTTTCAAATGAAATCACATTTGTTCTTCCAAGTGGCACACTGTCAGATCTGTTGAAGATTTAAGTAGCAGGCACATATACATGAATCCCTTTAATGTGTTTCTTTTTTTAAATAATAATAATAAAAAAAACCTACATGAACGGAAACTCTTGAAAATGAACTACAATCACAGAAATGTTTCAGCTTTTGCAGGTGGGCAAAGGAAATTCTACTTCAGTGTATAAATCACTAAAAAATGTCTTGGCTTGCAAAGCTTCTGAACCTTGCTCCGTGCAGTATCAAAGGATTATGGGTGTTATGGAAAGAGATTGTGGATTAGGGGTATTAAATAGGAAGATTACCAGGGGACACATGGCACACACATGAAGAAGACCTTGTGGATAAAACAATTTACAGAGTGGAAGATTTTTCATCTACCTTTTGTGGCTTGATGCCTTCGTAAAAGACAAAAAAAAAAAAAAACCAACAACAAACATTATTCTTCCAAAACATGCTGTTTGCTATTGCTGCACTCAGTGCTTTATCTCACTTTCTCTTGGTTCAGCTTTGGATCAGTGTTCAGCTTTGGATCAGTTGAACCTTGCAGTGGCTCTGATGCTTTTGTTCTTACTAGAGAAAGAGTTATCTTAGTACCACTATTACTTTACTATGTAATGACAAGGTCACAGTGCTACATAATATGGATGCTAGTGGGATAAAGAGGCAGAAAGTAGTATTTTATCTCTAGGAAAATACTTTCAAAATAGGTCTCTGCAGTATGTTTGAATCAACCCAACTGACAGTGATCCTGGCTATGTCTGGAATCATGAGGTGGTACTCATCTGAAGCTAGCAACCTACTGCACCCGAAGGCATAGGGAAGTTTTATTTCAAGGTCCGTGTCAGCTTACAATAAAATTGGCATGTGGAGGTTCTTTATGTAACTGCAGTTGTGTTCACAGGATGGCTTTGTTTTAAAATGTACTTAAATATACACAGTGTATAATGCAAACATGCACACGCAATGATATGTTTCAACCCAGCTGGGTGCTTGTGGCACAGAGGAAGCATACAGGCAATGAGCAGAGTGCTGTTTACAACCTGAACAATTAGTTGGCTCCATTGGCACCACTGAAGCTCACAGGAATATTTCTGAGAGTCTTTCCAGTGCCCTCTTTCAAGGGTATGCCATTACCTAAACCCCAAATTAACTGTCTAAACTGAGCAAAGTGAGGACTTGAATGATCCCTGAACGAGACAGCATTTTCTGTACAGGAATGTTTTATCCATGCTGAATAAATCTTACAGGATCAAACTCATAGATAGTGAAAAGTAAACAAGATGTTAGCAATCCACTTTAATCACACCAGGCAGTTATTAGTAACAGAACAGAAGGAAAAAAAGAATAAGTTATTCTGAGTATCTTCCTTTAAAAAAAAAAAAAAAAGAGTCTAATAGAAAAATTATTTCCATTTGCTTGAGCTACTCTTTTCCTATCCCGCTGTCTTCGTCTCTCAGCTGCCAAGGGGAGAATGATGTGATTCATAGACTTTTTAATTGAAATTGTACACAGTCAAATCATAGGGCTGCTGCTCCCTTGGAAGTCAGTGGCAAAATTCCCATTGACTTCAACAGAAGCAGACTTGGTCTATCAAAGGGTAGGGAAAAATACAACATCAGCCTGGGTGATCCAGAAAAGGGCCATCTGAATGGGACATTTGGGACACCATGCCCTGGTTTGTGTCCTCTGGTACCTTACCTTACTGGTTCCTGCATAGCTGCAGGTCTTGTGGCTTCATCTGCCTCTTTTGGGAGCCTGCTCCTCTGGCTAACTGATTTTATAGTTAACTTCTGATGTTTAGCCTGGATTGTCATCTCATTGTGTTAGGCTGTTCCAGCATGTCCTGTACCTTGTCAAATCAGGACTATTTCCCTTTGTTTATTTTCCCTATTCTGTGTAGAGCAAGATCTCTTAAAACATCTGATTTGAAGGTTTTCTTGGTTTGCTTTAAAGATGACACCAGTGTCGCTCTTCTCCTGATTGCCTTCCTTCAAATCTTTCATGATTTCCCTACTCTTCTATGAATATTTATCAGATTTTCCTACCCTAAAAGCATCGCTATGTAGCACGCTGGATATACAGCTAGGATTGCAGTGCCAGATCCTGGGTGGTGCTGAGTGGCTTGGTTTGATCCAGCAAAGCACTTAAGCGCTACCTCAGAAAGAAAGCAAGTGAGTAATGCCAGAAGCAGAAGACAGTGTCACTCCTTACATGCTTTATTGCTGAGTGGAATTCAATAGACTTGTCAGCCTCCGGCTAATAAATGGGAACGTTTGCAGAGCAGCTGGCAGTACCAGGGCTGTCAGACTCACAGAGAGCAGGGAGACCAGGCCTGTCTAGCAAAGCCTTTGCAATGTTGACAGGAGGAGGACATTTTTTAAAGAGAGAGATGCTTTAGTTAGATGTATGTTCAAAATCTACAGCTGGAGTTCATTATTTTGTCTCATTTCGCATATTACTCGGAGGCCTGGATGATCAGTGAGCTTGCTTGAACTATCAGTGATCTATGGGTGGTGTAGATGGGTTTTCACCTCTTCCACCACTTGGGAAAGATGTTGGATTGATTAGTGCCAGAGACTGAGGATCTCTAACACAGTGGTTCTCAATCTCTTCCAGACTGCGACCCCAAGTCACAAAAAGGGGGAGTTTTGGGATTCCTCTTCTCTGATCCTAATAAAAGAAGGGTGTTTCTTGCACATGTGTATGTATCCCTGCAGACTCATCAGATCCAGTAGACTGATTTTACTATTGTTTACCCACTGAATGGATTAAACATCTGAAGCGCTGCAAACATCATCTCTTTCACATCCACTTATAGTGGAGTCCTCCATAGCTTGGAAAGCCAGCCTAAAGCCTTGCTGCATGCTTTTGCACCTCCCAGTCTTAAAGTGGCTTCTCCAGCTATTTAGCTTTCTACCATGCTACCTCTAAATCTTCTCTCTGGAATGCATGGATCACCCTTGCTGATCTAGGGGAAGGGAAGAGAGATGGTTCATATAAAAAAATAATAATAATAAAAAAAATCAAATATTTTGCAATGAGGAATGGGTTTTCTGCTCATAAAATTAATTTGATTTTCATTTTCAACTAGCTGCATGGTCAAATTATACTTTATAAGAAATCCTTGCAGCATAGACAGTTGCAATTCCCCACAAACTTGTGATCCTACTGATCAGTTCAAGTGAAAATAATTAAGTCAGTTCTGCGAAATCCCCAGCCTGTGTATTTCTGGTGAGCTAGGCAGCAGCGTGCTGTTTCAGAGCACTGCACTAAACATCTGCGCACATTTGCAAATGTAGAGGCATTGCAGAGTGACATTTTCTCAGTAATATCCGTAAACTGCAAAAAGAATACTGTAGCTCCTGGATGAAAAGTTTGCTGTAGGTCACCCATATGTTCTTTTTTTCTGAACTTCTGTTCATTTTATAAATGCAGTTTATGCTATTTTGGTCCCTTTTATAAGTGCAATTTAGGCTATTTTGGTCAGAGACCTTGCCATGCCATATAGTTTGGTCTGCTGCCTCTTCCCACAATTTCCATGTTTGAAGCAATTTTCCTTCAGGAAAGAAGGTGGCTTTTCCTGCTTGTGAGCCAGAGCCGCAGACTGTTGACATCTGGGAGGCAGAGCAGATTTGGGGCAGCTACTGTGAAAGGGAGGGTTGGCACAGGAAGGGTCCCACTCATTCCCGCTCCTCCTCCTCACTTTTGGGACTGCGATGTTTAAGGAGTGCCAGGAAGCACCATGCAGCTGTACATAGAGCTCAGTGTTCATTTGTGCCTCTCCATGGTAGAGATTCAGAGGGGACAGGCTTAGGAGAGACTTGTTCTTGCTGGCCCCAGCAGCAATGCCAGGGCCATTCTCTCTCCCCTTGTTGGCTCCTGAGTCCCAACAGGGCTCTTAGGGGTAGCATTGCCGCAAGGACACAAAGAGCAAGGCAGTGAGATACAGCTTGGAAACTTCCCTTTCATGACCAGCCCCTTCCCAAATGTCACTGTAAGGCAGTAGTGCTGCATTTGTGCTGGCATGATTCAAGGCACTTTATGCTAGTGGTGAAACTGTACAGAGTTTCTCTAGGTGGTGTTGAAATTCTGGATTTTTGTCATGTACTACCTTACACTAGTGGAACAGGAGAGATGTTGATTTTATCTGGGTGCACTCTCTCTGAAACCATTATGTCTCAAGCACCTGCTCTTCATGCACTAAATAAATGTTGAGGAAGAGGAGAATTATATTATCGTCTGACTAAAATCCTAAATGAGTATTCAATGAGCTGTACGTTAAATTTGCATTTATCTTACTATGCTGAATAGTGTGAGGTTTTTCTCTGGTCTGCTTAAACATGTCATTGAATCTATAGCTGACAGTAGCAAACCACTGTATCAGATCAAATGGTGGGTAAAAAGGCAGTTTTGCCTGGAAAATTTCATAGTGATTTTCTTTCCCCTCCTCCCTCCAAGTTTTCAAATGATGCTGTGTACTTGACATTTTCCACTAGACAATAAATAACCTATTCAACTAAGGTAGGTTTTATGGGAGAGAAAAAGAGAGCTGTGAGAGCAGTGAGAAAAGATGCCTCTTGTGTTATGATGCTAAAATGATGTTCCAAGGAGTTAAGCGAACTCAGAAATTCAGATCTTGCCAACATCTGGTCTGCATCAGCAGAAACCAAAAGCTTAAGCAGTCTGGCTGGATCATTACATGGTATCTGTGCGTGTGTCTTAACTCCTCCTGATGTTACCTGAAAGATCACTGGACTGGAAGATGCTCCCGTTTCTTCAAACACACACACATGTGTGCACACAAACCAGCATTAGGTGCATTCTTCATTGCTTAGCCTCCTCACCTCATTCATTGCCTGTAGCGTGAGCAGTGCCATGTCTCATGGTCAGTCAGTTCACCTAATTTAAGTGCCTTCCTTTTCCACCAAGACTATAGAAGACCTCCGGAGAGGTACTGCAGTTTGGGGTGAGCCATGGGAAAAAGCAGCAGGAGACATGTTGACTTTAGCTGATTAGCTGGATGCTTGGCTGGGAGGGGAGGAAGCTGGGGGTTAAAACAACCTTCTTGGGATGAGCATGCATTTCCCTTCAGTTCGTCACTGCATTAGAGTGGATTAAAGAAAGTCCTGAGCAGACCTGGGATAAGGGGCTCAACCCCTTCCTTCCAAGATGCATGTCCTAAGCATTAGCTGCAGTCCTGTTCCTTGTTGCCTTTTCTCCGGCTGCCTCCGTAGCTCTTCTATGCCTGGCTGCGCTGTGGCTCAGTTTCAAGAGGGAGAGCGAGGAATGCTCTTGCCCGGCGTACCCTATGATCTGGTGGTTAGAGCACTTTGGGGCAGTGAGAGGGCTTAATCCCTCTTACGCTGATCAGTCCCTTTTGCTTCCTGCTTTAAGCCTTTGCTACCCAAAAGGCAGAGACCAGCACTAATTCTGACTGTCTTTAACTCTTTACGCTTTTCCTAGAGACTTGTGTGGTATTTCAGTACAGTATTCATGCCCCAAAATGACTCAGCAGCAGATTTTTATGTCTCTGTCTCTGCAGAACATGCACTTACAGACATAAAACAAATAAAGATGGAAATGCCCAAGGAAGATTTATATTTGAAGAGCAAATTAATCTGTGTTAAACAGTGGAAGGAGGATTTGATTACTGTTTGTGCAAACCTACTTGTGCCTGTAGGTAACATTTAGAGGAAAGAATGCCACCTTGATCATCCATGGAATTTCACCTGCTGTGCTGCTCAGGATGTGAACCTGAAGTGCTCCAGTCCTTGGGAGCAGCTGACACTGTTTTGGCCCTTCAGGAATCCATAGGACCTGGATTTCCTGGATTTCTATTCAGGAAACCAAGAATTCTTCTCGGTTTAAAAGGAGGCAGAACATCCTTTGGAGACCTAATTCTGTACGCCAGCACCCTCACAGAACCAGGCATGTGTTTTCTGCGGTTTCCAGTTTCCACTTCTTTGGTTACACTTCTCCTTGTGTGACTACTGGCAGGGCTTTTCTTTGCAACTTTCTTGTTTTTCTTTTCTTGGGAATAAAAATTTCAAATGACCCATGAATCTTATGGGTTCTTAGTAAAAAAAAAAAAAAAAAAAAAAAGGCTAAATATGCTCCTAAATATTACAATGTGTGATATGCTTCTAAAGTTACTGTTACTCTCATCATTTAAAAGAAATGCTAATGTAAGTCCAAAGGTTTTTAACAACTTCTGTCATAGTGTTTAGGAAGTTTATGCTACATATTAGCCAGATCGAATCATCCTCCTATGTCACAATTTATTATAATTTTTGTTATCTTTGCAGAAATGTTTAGGAAGTAATGAGCTGAGGGTGTCCTAATACACGTCTTTGCACCTGGATATCCTTTACAGCTAATAATATTTCAAAGATGGTTTTGTTTGTTGCCTCCCTCCATTGTGGAGCATTTCTAAGATGTACTGATCCGCTGGTAGTTAGAGAAAGAGAGAGACACAAGGATGGGCTTCTGCACCCCTCCGTCTTTTTTCCTCTTTTTTGGATCCATCCCTCACTACCTTCTCATCTCCATTCTTAGGAGTTGCATTGTGTCTCATTTTTTGTCTGTGCTTCTGTTCTAAGGACAAGTGCTCCTGCAATATTTTGCTGTTGTATGGTGAAGAAAACACACTGGACTTGTGGACTTGTAAACCGCTGCATTTTATCTGTTAATATCAAAAAGATGTGATTATTAAAAGCAGAAGATAAGTTTTCAAGCTTTCTGAGTGGTCCTTGGAGAACCTCAAAGTCAGTGATGGAAAAGAGGAAACATACATTCCTATCATATGTTTTTTCCAGTTTCCAAAATGTATATAATTATGGCAAATCCTGTTTAAATTATATTCTGGAAAAAAGTATTTAAATAGTAGAAGATTCCACTGCATTAGGGAAAAAACTTATAGCTGTGATGAGAGAGGCTGTGTCTAGCTGCCGAGAAATGTGGTTGAAGTCCAAAATGACCCTGCTGGAAGGATCAGAAATCTGCTGTCCCAGCTACGTGGTCTGGGACAGGACCTGACTAGGATAAAGATGGTCAGGGACAGATGTACTGGGGGAGCAGTGATGCCTAAGCTAAAACATTTAGGATGCTAAAGGCAGCTTTCCAATCTCCCTGGCACCTGTGGGAGTTTAGGAAGAGCCCATTTCACACCTGTTTGACCTCTGTAGAAAATCCATTGAATTATACCTTTTTGCCCTTCAAAATTTTAGAGAGCTGGATGGAAAATCATGTCTTTCAAATGTTTCTGATTTTTTATTTCTTCAGGAAATGCTTTGCCATTTCCCATTGTTATGTTGTGAAAGAAGATGAAATTTTAAATGCTTCTCTCACATAACACAGAGCTAAGAGGCTGAGCAGGTTGGGTGGTAGCACATTCACTAGTAGGCTTAGATCAAACAGATGTGTGGAAATACTCTTGTTCTGGTTAGAGTTAACCAGAGAAATAGAAATTATCACTGCAGCTACTTCCAGCCCTACTGGTACACATTCAGCGGAGCCTAATGTTCCAAGCTGGTTTCAAAGTCAAATGATCTTCCTGTGTTTTATCTGTGGGACAGCCACAAAGCAAGTAGGAATCTCTCCTTTCCTTTCTGGTAGGGCTTGGGAGATGAGGCATGGGGAGCTCCTGGGGAGGAGGACAATGCTCAAAAAAGTGGCCCTAGGTGTTTAGGGTAACCCTTGCAGGGGGAGTGCTACAAGGTCTCAAAGTGCTACAAGAGTGCTACAATGCTACAAGGTCTCAAACAGCATTTTGTACTTCTCAGTCCCGGGGCCCAAGGCACTGTTTTTGCTGGGGCTTTGAATCTTCACCTGTTAACATATAAACCGTGTCAGGGTGAAGGGAAGCAGAAGGTGGCTGGGGGTGGAGGACAGGTGAGACAGGGGATACTCACCTGCTTTCTGTTCTCTCCAGGGCAGAGACAGGAAGGCTGAGAAAGTCCATGTTAGCTGACTGCCCCCACTTATCTCCATGCTCTTCATTTCCCAGGCTTATGCTGTGCTTGGAGACGTGTAATTCATTTACTGCAGTCTGGTCCTTTGACTCTGGGTCTGGGCAGCGACAGGCAGAGATCACAGTGGCTTTGATGACATCTTATGACCATGGGGTATCCAGGTGAAACAACCTGCTCTCAGGCTACACAACTCTCCTCACTGCTTACCCAATACAGGGTCTTTGGGACAGCAAGTGAGTATGGAGATGAGCTGTATTTGTGCTTGAGGTAGGGCTCTCTGCATTTGAGGTGTTTTGGTGGGGTTTGCCTGAGGAAAACCAGTGCTGTTCCTGCTACAGTGGTGCAGAGAGGCTCAGCTGGATGCATTTAGGCTTTGGTGCAGTACTTTTAAGCTGTGAGAGACTTCATTGACTTTGTCCGCTTGTGTATTTAAGCAGGGGCTAGGTTTTGGTGCTGGGTTGGTTGGCACTATAATGATCACTAAGTAGCTTGAATTCCTTCCCTTCCTCCTCCTTTTTAAAAACCTGTCAATATTTTATTTTTAGAAAGCACAAAGAAAGCAATGGCAAGGGGAAAGAGGAAACTACTCCCAGTGTTAAACCTTGTTTTGAATTGTGGACATAATAATGAGATGTATTGCCTTTTCTCATTCTGCAGATTAATGATTGATTTACCAGGAAATGTGATGTTATTGCAAATGTGGGGCCTAATTTGGATTTTGGTTCTTGGGAGTTGCCTGGGTGGGGAAGGAAAGTGAGATCCAGCCCTTATTTGTGCTCCTCTTCTCAGCCTTGGGAACGTACGTGTTCAAGTAACATATGTCTCGCTCTGTTTGCACGGCTTGCTGGCCACTGCCATTTGCTGAAATAGACCAAATAACGTTAACACGAGAGAGCCCAGACTGCACACTTACTCTGCCCTGTCAGGCAGTAGCTACATTTTAGAAGGAAACCGCAGCACAAAAGTGGGATCTCAGGTTCCGTGCAGTGTATGCAAAGCAGTTTCATTTAAAATGTCAGGTTTACCTTGGCAAAGCCACTCTTTAGTAGGGATTAAGGCTGCAAAAACCACTGAATCATACTCTCTGTTTCCATCTGTATGCCAGGTCACAAACATAAATTGTAACATTGGCCCTCATCCGTCATCACATAATGCTCTGGCATACTTTTTCATTCCCTGAATATGAGTGGAATGAGAAGGTTACTTGGAAAGTCATCTGTCTGAGAAGCTGTCCTGTTACAATTAGCAGGCAATCTTGAATTTCATCTCTGGAAGATTATGAAGTGGAGGGGGGAGGGAATGGGATGTGTATGGTTACTGGGGTCTGTGGTAAGTCAATCAGAACATGACAAAAAAGACCAGAGTAGAAAGGTTGGGACAATCAGACAATGCTACTTTTTAAACAAAATGTGTACAGATGACCTTAAACAGCCAAATTTGGATCTAGATATGAGTTTAAATTTCAAGCAACTCTAAGCTTCAAGGATATTTAGAGGTGGGAGTTTGGTTTGGTTTGCATCTGGTATCAAGAAATTGCTTTTATTTCTAAAGGCTTTTCAGATGCCAGAGTGAATGAAAGACAGCTCTTAGGTGGGAGCTGTAGGGTAAGGGAAAATAGTAGACAACTAGATGGAGGTTGTAGCTGTAGATTAATTAAAAGTTAACAATGATGACCTTGCAAGTTATTTGAAGCTATCTTCTTGCTCTGCATCTCTTCACATTTGTACTACAAGTCAAGGGCTGCTGTCCTTCCCCATGCATCTTCTGCAACACCTGCAGGTTGCGTACAATCTGCTTTTGCTGTATTTTTAAGAGGTCTGCAACAGCCAAGCTAAACCACCCTGATGCTGTAGTAAGGCAAAAAGGACTTTTCTGCATATCACTTATGTTTCTTTCAAATATACAGGGGACATTATTCTTCCAATAGCTTTCAGAGAGACCTGCAAAAGAAACTTTGTACTTCAAGCTTCTGTGATATACGCTCTCTCTCTTTTTTTTTTTTAATTTTTAATATTTTTCTATTTTTATTTTTTTGGTCAGGAAATGTGTTACCATTTTTCCACCAGCTGTAGTGTGGGATATTAGATGTTCAGAAAGGAAAATAAATGCTTAAGGCTTCCTTCCTCTGGCACTTCATTAATGCCAAGAAGGAGGCTGGGTAGTGTTGCTTTAATTAGCAGGCTTTTGTTAAAAGCAGTGGTTGGAAATACCTGATTGCAGTTTTACCAAGCTAAAGAAACACAAAAATTACATCCTAGAACAGAACATTGCCTCTAGCAAGAGCAATGCTTATAATATATTTGGCTATATGTGTCACACTTCACAATTTTATTCGTGACTCCTGCTGGGGACTGACTAGGCCTTGAAACATGAGGATTATGTTTCCTGTACTAACTAATTTAACTGCTTGGCGGCTTGGCATCACTGTTTTTATGTCCCCCTCTCACCTCCCAACCTACACGGTGTGTAGTCTTTTGTTAGATAGGTTTATTAGATGTGTTGTCTGTCTCTATGGTAAGATACTTTTAGTAGCAGTTATGATTTTTCATTGCTCACCCAGTTCAATCAACACTGCTTTCCTTTTATGTTTGCTATCAGTCTTTGCTCATACGAAGTAATGCTGAAAAACACAGTGTTTGGGCACTGATGGGGTAGTGGTCTGTGTGAATATTCAGTTTCATCATGGATATTCTAATACCCACAGAATTTTGCAGGTGTCCAGTGATGTGTAGAAGAGCAAGATCTGGTTGCATGAGAAGGAGTTTCTTTAGCCATTGCTGTGATGGATATTGTCAGCATAAGTACAAAGGCATTCCTTCATGTGTTGGATGTACAGCACTTTGCAAGGGACTCGTATAGCAGTGTTCCATGAGAAAATTTTATCCCAAGCCCTGGCAGTAAGTGCCTGGGTTGTTTCCCAAAGTTTGAAGTTTTCTATTTCCTCTGTGTTTCTATCTTACCATCATTATTGCTGTTTTGTAACTTATCTAATTCTGTTCTGAGTTCCTGTGTGCTCTTCCCCAGAGCTGTTCCAGCTTGTTCTGCAAGCACATATTAGACAGCAAATTACAAAAGAAATGTTTCTAAATGGGGAACATTTTGAACAAAAGAAGAAAACTGTAATTATTCCAATGAGGATTTGAGCAAGCCATCAGAATTAACAGTGCTGCTTTTCCAAATGGGCCACTGTTTTGATTAGCTTATGTGCTTATACAGTCCCTCCGTGAGAGTGACCGTAACTGAATGCCTGTAACCGCAGGCAGACAGCTATTAGAGCCCATCCACAAGAAGGCAACTATTTCAGTTTTCTTCTCATCAAAAGTCCACAGTGACCAAGTGATGCCAGCTACATATTTGTTTCTGTGGGAGTGCTATCTGTTTCTACCATTCAAAATACATTTTTGTGCAGAACAGTTTAAACGTGCTCTATTAATAATGTTTTTTAAAAATGTGTTCTTCAACACATTTTGTGGGCAATGCCAAAAATTGGCCCTTGAAGCAAAACAAAACAAAACAAACCCCCAAACAACAACAAAACAACAAACTCTCATCTCACTGACCACTTGAGGGAGGTGGTGTGTTGTCTGGGTGGTGGAATTGAAACCAGTGTCCTTACTTGCTTGCAATAGAAATATCAGAGTTTTAAATCTTTTGTAGGAAGAAGGGAATAGTGGACTTCAGCAGTGACTGTTTTTCCTCATGAAGCCATTCCCCATGCTGTCTACGATAATTCACTCGTGATTAGCCAATTTCTGCTCTTTGATGGGCATAGTGTTCACAGAATACAGAAGAACAAAGCTGGGCCAAGTAAATGTCTTCATTCTCATCAGAAATGAAGGAAAAAGTAAAATCTAAGAAAGCATTTTAAGAGACAACAGAACAAAATGCAGGATTACAATAGCTATGAAACGTATTTTTCAGAATAAGGATGTTTATCAACTGGCCTGAACTCAAGTAAAATTATGAATGCAAAAATTCTTCATCCCTCTCTCTGTGAGTTATGTCTAATATTCAGAGACCTGACCTTCTAGCCCTTTCTCTGTCTCCCCTTCCGTCCCATGGATATTTGGCCTGGCGGTGCTGCAGAGTGGCTGAGGTAAAGACAATACAAATGTCATTCAACGTTTTCCCATCCGAAGGACTTGGAGTTAAGCCTAGAGTTTGGGAGAAATTAAAAACTGAAACATCTCAGAGCTGTTGTCAGACCTGGGCATTTGGGCCCATCTCCTCCAGTGAAAATGGAAAAAAATAGCTGTGCAAAATGAGCAGCCCCATTCCCAGTTTGGGGAGCTGTGTATGGCAGAGCTGTGTAGGAAGGAGGCGCCGCTGCAGCCCTGCTCACCCAGCACATGGTCACTAGTGTGGCTCGTTCTGCATCCCCTGATGAAAGTATCATGATGCCTGGAGTAGTAATAATACCGCCAGAGAATAGCACTGGAGAGGACTGAGAAGTGGGGAACCCAAAACCGGCCAAAGCAGAACTTTGTGTTCTGAGTAGAACAGAAGATGCTGCTTGTCTTTTCTCCTGTTTATCTTAGTGTTTGGCCTTTCAACGAGGGATGACATTGCTGATTTATAGGCAGACAGCAGTGCTTTATAACCCTGGGAACTTCTTCTGTACTGTCCACCTAACCAGTTGTTCCCCATCTGATATCTGAGTTTTTTTCTTTCTGGCTTAGTGTAGCACTTTGCATTCTTCCTTGTTGAATACCATCCAGTTTTTGTGTGTAACTTTCAGTTTTCAGGATCCTTCTGACCTCTTCATCATGTCTGAAGCTCCACCCTTCCTATTGTCTGCAAACTTAATAAGATCTTTCTGTTTTCCATCACCTAGATTGCTCATGAAAATACTCATACACACACTGAAGGAGATCTCTCCCAACCCCTGGTTAACAGAGATTAGCTTAAATCTAAACCAGATTTAATTGTTCTCCTAAAGTTTTGTATCTGCTTACTATAACTAAGTATAGCCTTCTGTATATAGCATAAGTATTTTAATTAGATGACCTTTATGTTGTATAGTCTCTCCAAGAAATGGGGCACTACAAAAGTGGGAAAATACAGATTTTTCCAAAATCCTTGCAACTGTGCATCCTGTTTTCTGATAAGGTGAAGACAGGTTGGTGTGACTAACAGGAAACAAATCAGTAAAGAAATTAAAGCATTCTCACAACACAAAGGCACTTCTGAAGAAGAAAATTCTCTCTCTTCTGCATGTAATTGAAACTCGGTTAATCAGGGACATGTAATCAGCAAGTTGAAGCTTTGACTTTTTTCAAAGCCCTTATAGATCATCAGGATTCCTACCTAAAATACTCTAGATTTTGTAACCTGCTCAATAGTTCGAACTCTGTGGTGGGTTTATGTCTCTTTCTGCTTGTCTGCCAGTTTTATCCTGGCATCGAATGAAGTTTGAACCCCAAAACCAAAAATATCTATATGAGTACAGATTACTAAGAAATTGAAGTCTGCTGGAAGTGAGGCTTCTGAGTGACAGTTTTGACACAAATAAGGCTCAGCCTCCATATTAATAAGAACATTAATAAGAACATGATGACGATGTGTCAGTAACAATATCCTGTAGCTAGAAAGTTACAATAGTCTGCTTTTCCTCACCAATAAAATAGATGTTATCCTACACACTTACATCGTGTTGACTGCTAATTTTGACAAGGTCTCTGCTGTCCTACATTTAGCTGGCAATAGTTTAGGAAGTCACAGAACCTCCCATTTATTATCCTCTTTCACTTTTTTTTCTGTATCTTGTCCACTTAGCTAATATTTTCATCCATGAAATCTCTTCTACCAGGGGGTTGAAGAACCCCCTTTTGCATATTAAACCAATCAGCTATGACTGCTTTTTTTTTTTTTTTCCTTTTCTTTTTTTGAGTCCCTAAAACACACTTCTGAAAGAACCTAGAAATGCATGTTATTCCCATATGGAGACAGTAGTAGGTTATATGAATGACAATGAAAAAATGAATACCAAATGTTTGAAGTGCTCCATACAACAAACAAACAAACAAAAAAAGGAACCAATAAGGATGTTTTAAAATATACACAGTACATATTACTTCTTGATCTTGACCAAGACTTACCAAAAACTCAAAATACACAGATGATATGCAGCTGGGCACCTAGTAAATGATAACTGCATACACAATACTTCCCAATGCACTGTTTTTAACAGGGTTCAACTCTAATCTGTCAAATATGACCTTTCTTAATAACTCTCCTTCTTTATTACCGTAGTTTTTCTCTGTGTTTATTCCTGTTGTTGATACTTAATTTATCAGTCAGGAATTTCATGGGATTTGACTTATAAAGATGAAGAGTACATAGTCTAAACTCACTGTCTTGTTCAGAAACACTATTTTTCTGCATTCATGGTAGAACAAATGATCAAATAATGATCTTCTTTAAGTAAGGAAATCAGTTGCTTTAGTTACTGAAGTCCTTTGGTAGGTATTAATAAAGCAATGATAAAAATGTTTAGAATCCATTTTTAGCTAAATTATTGTTTATTACATTAAAAAAGAGCCAACAGCCAGAAGTAGTTTCCAGATTAACTTAAAAATTCATTTTCTGTCAGTTCTACAGCTTACAAAAACTCTGTATCTTATGAGAATACCTGTGAGCTGTAATACGTTAGACAGATAACTTGCAGACTTCTGAGTACTTAGCTATTGTAAGAATACAATTCTTTTTCTTTCTAACTCAAAGATTTGTATATATTTTATGAAACATTGTAATATAAAAATATGCACAGAGGTATTTTTTCCAGTGGTATTACTTTTAGTAGTTGAGTAAGAGTTAATGGTATCCAGCTACTTGGAGATGAAGCAGCATGTGATTTGTGTGTGCTTATTTTCCATTTTTCTTCTTTAACGTGAGATGCCTAGGTTAGTTCCACGAAAGAACAAATGCAAAAAATCTTCACATAAAAGACAATGTGATGGCAGCATAGCAGGGTGACTTAGGGTGTAATCTGCTGAAGGGTTCAGGTGGATACAAATTAATTAAAAGAACACACAAGCACAGAAACCTTATTCCAATAATTCTGTTGTAAATACAGCTGGCAGTGGTTATGTGTTTTCTTATCTCCTTTCCTGATTAGCTTGTTACTTTACACATCATAGTTTGATCAGTAAAGAGAAGGACTCTCATACTGATGGTGATTAAAAATATCTCTATATATACAGACAAATATTCACATCTATTCAAGCTAGCAGAGAAAAAATAGACACAGCAAAAGACTTCCACCACAAGCTACGGTATGGTGAGATTTGTTACACTGAAACACAATCTATTATAATGCACTGCCGTGCACGCAATTTCCAGGACTGATTGATGACATTTCCATATATAGTTAGGAGTAAGACATTGGTTTTGAAAATAGAATTAAAACTTTCCCTTTTTAGGAGCAAGCACCGATTTGGCAACATAACCAGCCCCAAGTACATTAGTTCTTTTGGTCAAAACATTAACAGGGTACTTTGTTAACAAAATGTTCAGGTCATGATGAGGTCAAAGCATGAACTGTAAGACTTTTTATGAGCTAAATGTTTCCAAATAGCACTCCAAGTTGAAAGTGCTGAAATTAAAGCTTTTCTCCTGTAAACAGGGTGTTGCTGAGCAGAGTGGTGGTTTTTTTTTTTTTTTTTTTTTTTTTCAGTTACTCAGCATAGGTGATGGGGCTGTGCAATAACATGCACCCCCTGAGCAAAGACAGATGTTATCAGAAATAACTGGGTGGTAGGGACACTTCAAGAAACTTGAAGACAATAAAGACATATTTTGTTGCTGTGTTCTGTTCCTCTTTGCAGCTTGGCAACTACTTGCCTTCTCTCCAGAATGAAAAATTTGTGCAACAGCATATTGTCTCAACTGTAGACATGAATCTGATATTCTGACCTCATTTCTCCCATATTCATATTTCTGAAGTCAGGGTTTGATTTGCAAATACCCATGGACATTCATTCCCAGTGGGGTGGGCTATTGTGTAGGTGAGAGCAGACCAGCTGAACTGAAGGGAGCACTGGCTACCCCATGATATCCCAGTGAAGAGTGAGATATGATTTTGGGTGCTATTTTACTTTGCTATGATTTTTTTATACACACTTTGTATAATGGAGAAAGTAAAACATAAACAAAATTTGCATACTATCTACAGAAGTACAAGGTAGTTCTTATCCAACTAAATCCATTCCTTACCCTCATGAGAACACAGGTCAGTAGGAAAAGGGCAAAGTACTAATGGGAGACAGTTTTGAAAAGAAAAGACATGGCCAAAAACATCTGAATTTTTAATAGAGGGGAACAGAAAGTAATGCAGTTTCCTAAGCTCCGCAGGCCAAGCCATCATGTAATACAGACATTTCCAAAATTGAACGTGAGTTTGTGCAAGTTTCTGCTACCCAAAAACATTTCAGGTTTTGTTTTGTTGTAAGAAAAGACTCAAAGAATGCTTACCCAAACGTTTTTATGCATATTTTTCTACAACCCTGAATCAAGCATGACAATGGTAACTCTAAAACCACCAGAACTGCTGCTTTCAGCCAGAAACATAATATTATTATATAAGTGCATCTAATTTGTTTTGTACACAAGAGAAAATTGGAAATAAACTGTTGAAATAAATGGCATTGAACTAGAACTGAGCAGTCTGTTTTGCCTGTCAGGCCATCAGTGGCTTCACAGTAGAAATTATGATGGACTTCAGCGCCATGGTCTTATTAGACGAGATCATGGTTTTGGAGGTTGCCCTGGGTTTTGTCATGGAAGCAATGAAGCTGAAGAGAGCATAAACTGGCATATAATTTGTGCAAGATGATGTTTTGCAGAGTATAATACGAAGTTGCAGTGCTGAGAGGAGACTTTTTTGTTACATTCACTTCATGATTTAATCTAGATTGTTGTGAAGTTAGTGTTTACTCTGAATTTAGACCTTTATGCTATAAAACTATGATGTGGGTAATAGAAAAATCTGTTCTAGTGACACAAAAGCAGCAACACTTCAAAGACAAGCTGAAAACAAATGATTTCTATTGCTTATTTCTGATCTCCTGAATTAAAAGTGATGTTCAGACTGTATACAGAACAAAAACTTCATTATATGAAGACAGTGCCAAATTTCAATTTCTATTTCTTTTTTTTTTTTTTTTAATGGTGCAAAAATTATGAGTGGTTTAAGCAACCAGAAATGAGATCTACCTTTAATAAAAGCATAATTTCAACTTTCTCTTCATGCCAAAGTACAAAATTGTGTTATGTCTTTCATCACGGATCTCATTTAATTTGAAAATTTTATGCTTTATTGAGATAATAAAGAGAAGAGAAGAGAAGAGAAGAGAAGAGAAGAGAAGAGAAAAGAGAAAAGAGAAGAGAAAAGAGAAAAGAGAAGAGCCTAGACAAAAAGGAGAAATCTGAGGAATCACTGATAGAGACATAGATTATTTTGTAAAATTGAGAAAGTAAAAGGCAAGAACTACATTAGGAATACATACTTAACTATAGCAGGGGTGCAGATCTGCAACTGTGAGCTGACACGGCTCCTCTCACAAGAGATACCGCTGCAGCTGTGCATATATACAAGCTGATAAAGCCAAACTACCTGCAGATGTGTTAGTGGGATGTGTGTGCCATGGCCAACCCAGAGCTAGATCTGAGCTCTCCCTACCACGTGTGGGAGCTGTCAACCTGCATGCGAGCAAGAGGGGTAAAATTATTCAAGTATGAAATGGCCACCCTTTATACAGTGTGAATGCTAAGCATGATTTGGGGCAGCACAGCTGCTTCAAATCATGACAACTAGAGAGAGATTGTGGAACTATGCTCACGGTTTGGGTCCTACAAATCTACCTTCAACTTTATAGGAATACATGAAAAAAAAATAATGAAGCGAGATAACCTTGGCAATGACTACTATTAAAAGATAGGTGAACAGGAAACACAAGGTACTGGAGCAGTCTGACAAAAAGGAATTTTTACTGCAGTTGAAAAGGCATGTTAAAATTCTGTGTTATAAAGAAGAATATATAACTCAAATTACCAGTTCATAACAAAATTTGCAAGGTACAGTCAGATTTAAACTAATGAATTATATACGCTTTTGTTCCTGTTATCCCAATCACTTCATAGCCCAGTCTTTTATCTGTTACGTATCAGTCACACAGCACACACTCATCCTGTTTATGGAGTCTCACCACATTATTTTCACAGTAATTTGTGTAGGAAAATACGTTTTTACTGGAAAAGAGAGATTTCTAGAAACTGATGTGAGGACTGATAGACTGATGAAGTCTAAAAATAGCTTCAAAAAACTTTAAATAATAACAATATTTGATACTCAGCTTCTCAAGAGCTGCAAAGACTTGAGATGAAAAAAACTGAGGTGTCCAGAGCAGAGCAGACTTGTATAAGTCCATCCTTAGAGATTTCGTCAGGCCAAGGAACAGAAATCCAGTCTTCCTGAATGCCATGGTCCTTGCTCTGTATGCTAGGCAGCTGAGGAATGTCCTAAGGTAAAATGAAGGTAAAATGTACTAAGGCAAAATGAAACTATTTCTTCCTTAGTTCTCTGATGGGAGTGATCACTGAGCAGACCTATTGCTCTCCAGGCTCATGCTGGCTCTGTGCTGGGATTTTCAAAGGAAGTGAATTTATTCTTTGAAACATTCTCCTGCAAAGCACAGGTCGTTGCTGTCAGCATCTCCATCCATGGCATACCGAATGCTACTTTTCAGCTCATAAGGACTGCATTATGCACCTCAGGCTTTGGTTTCCCTCTGCACCTGCCCTCCTCAGCCGTGGCAGAGTTTCAGACCAGATCTATCACCGAGAGGATCACCTGGACCGGAAAAGCACAGGAAGGATTTCATCATGTTTGCTGCCTTGCTCGCCACCCCTCCACGCCTGCTCCCCACTGGTGGGATGGCACTCCATGACCTGCAACACTGTCCTTGGTTCTGCCAAGGTTATGGCCAACGAGAGTCAAGAGGAAACAAAACAACACAAAAAAGTGACATTCTCCCCTCTGACAAAAGGGCCTCTCACACCGAACAGATCCTGTTTCAGAGCAGGTGAGAAAAACTAAGAAGAGTTCCTTTATCAGCCAGTTCTGTCTGGAGTGATGGATAGTGACAGCAAACTTTGAAAATACCTTATGAGGCAGGGGAGAGCGGTGGGAACATTTCTACCATAGCCTGCATCCTCCTCACCTCTGTTGCTCTGTCCTCTGGCCAACTTCTCAATATGTCATTGCTCAGGAAGGAGGCCAGAGAGGACAAAACAGAGGCCAAGGTGCTGGGGCTGAAGAAATAGGGTGCCCTGGGGTATCTGAAGTCAGATGGTGTCTACCTGATAAGAGCCTTGGCCACAAGAGGCAGCAGGCAGAGGCATGATGTGATGGTGTGCTCTCAGGAGAAGGGTGCAGCTCACCCTACGTTGTCTTGCTGGGCAGCTCAAGATTTCCAGGACATCTCATGTGCGGAAATTGGTCTCACAGGTGTAGCAAACTGGTGATTTTACTCACAGGTGTAGCAAACAGACTCCCCATTTCTATCCCCTTTGCCCATTCTTTGTGACTCTGGGTTTCTGTTAGAAGTGAAGAAAATCATCCTGAAACAAATATCCAAACCTGCCTCCAAGTAGAGGAGTGGAAGGCTGCATTCCTCTATGTGCTGGGATTTTCTTTTTCTTTCCATGAGCTAATGCTGTAAATCCCACAGCAAGGCATGAATAAACAAAAACTAGGAAGGATTAGGATGTACTATTTAGCAAATCATGACTAACGCAGCCCCATCTTGTTTCCTCTGAAAGCATGCCACAAAAGTTCAACAAATATTATTGTGAAATGAACCACGAAGTCTTTACACACTTTAGAAATGGCATCTTCACCCATTTTCCCTGGCAACAAACAAGTGGATTTAGTTTCTAGTTGATGGGAAAATCTCTATATTTAAAACACTTGATAACTGACACAAGGCTGGAGTTTTTCAATTCTTTTCCTCCCTCCTACACCCTTCCTGTATCACAAATATAATTTAGTAGGATATTCCAAAAGTCAGAGGGTTTTAATCAAGATGAGAGGCTACTTGCTTTGCTTTTTGCTAAGAAAACACTTCTTCTGTTAAGTGAAAGAGAGATTTAGAAATATTTAGAAATATTTAGAAATATTATTGGGACATTTGCCTCTTCTTGTGTGTGTAGCTGCTGAAGATGGTGGTGGGGAACGGGATACATATGAAGAGCTGTTTTCTGTTGTACAGACAATGAGAAAAGACTTTTTTTCTTGTTGAAACATGACCTATGGTGTTCTCAGTGCTCGTGTGTTTATGTGTTTATGAGGTTCTTCTTATTTGAGTAATTGTCATAGTCACTAGCCTTGGGATAGACTAAAATATCCACTTGTAAAAGAGGCCAGAGGAAATGCTAGAAAGGAAGGACAGGCTGAGGTTCTGAAATTGCCTGTTACAGTATTATTTGTAAATATTTGTTAAAAACATATTTTAAGAACAAAATCCCCTATGCATTACAGATATATCCTTATTCATACACGTAAATCTAAAGAAAGATCAAAAGAAAGAAAGAATGAACATACCTGTTGTTGCTGAAAATTTAATTCTTTTTTTTTTAATGCAGGTGCTGTAATTCCATTCCCTTTGACATTAGAAATACTTTTGAGTTCCACAAAAATTCATCACAGGATCTTAGCGTCTCAGAAAATGTGGCCATGAGTGTCACTATCTTTCAATACTGGGGAAACAGGCCTAGGAATTTTGGGCTTGCCCAGATACTGCCTACACTGCAGAAAAGCATATCTTCCACACATGGGATCAATTCCTTTGTGCTCACCAGGATCCACCCATTCCCCTCTTTTGTGCCTTGCTTAGCATCTTCCTCAAAATCCTCACAGGCAGTTCCTTGTGGCTGCAAGAACCGGATTTTGCAGAAGATAATCTTGAAGGAAGGGAAGGGAAATATTAGAAAAAAGTGCTAAGAGTGGTGCAGGATAAAAGTTCTGGTTAAACCACCCATTCTCACTGGAATTTAACTCTTCCAAACTCCAGAGCCTTACTTCAGGCTTTTATTTCCTCTCTGTTTGGAGAAAGGTTGTCTTTTGTTTCCAGAATAGGTTTTCAGTAACTGTCTTCAATCTCCATTTAACATTAGCCTTTTTGCTATGCTCAGGAAACTCATTCCCTGTGTATTGCTCAGGAGATCCTGGGGACATTTTTTTTTATTTGGATGACTCCACTTTAAATGCAAACACAAGAAAAGATTCAAATAACTGGCATTTTATTTCTAAGTTTTGCATGTATGTTCAAAACAAAACCCCAAGCCTTAACTTTGGCATAAGTCTTTGTCTTCCTCCATCTCCCCACCTCCACATGCCAATAAAAACAACCAACCAAACAAACAAACAAAAAAATCCTAAACCAACCAACAAAACAGAAGCCAATGCAGGTTATAAATCAAAGGTCCAGACTGATGTCTCTAGGAAAAAAAAATAATAATAAAAATAAAAATTGGACACATCTTAATATAGAGATGGTTTCATCAATGAAGAATGATCAGCATCTAAATAAGTGTCAGTCTCACCTCAAGGGAAAAAAAAATAGGTAAATCTGGGATTGTAATATAGTTGGACTTGATGATCTTGAAGGTCTTTTCTAACCTAAATGAATCTATGATATTTGTAAGACTTTAAAAACTTATTTTCTATAAAGAATCTTTTTTCCTTCAGTAATAAGATTATTATTTTTTTTTCAAATAACATGTTTCTCAGTGGTGTTGCAATGTCAGAAGTTAGCTGTCCTTTCTTAAGAGTTTTGCTACGCTAATGACTTCTTTCTCTGCATATTTGTTAAGGTTCCTATACACTTCGATACACAAGGGTTAGACTTACATGCAGCCCTCAACATGGATTCATACAGTGGCTTAATGATGTGGATCTATTTCCTGAATGTCAGTATTAATATTAAATTTAGAGGCATAAATGTACATGTGTAACTGTCACTGATTTTCCCCATCTCTTGTACTTTCTGTTTATTAATGTCTATTGCTGCTTCACCATTCAAACCATCAGAATTTCATTCTCAAAGTCTCTGCAGACAGGATTAGCTTTCACAGCTCTGAGTAATTCTGTATTCTCAGAAAGCTCAGGTTGTACAGATTCCTGTGGAGCTCCACTGGTAAAGTCACCCTGGTGCAAAATCACCAGTTATTTCTTACCTTTTTAATCCATGTGAAACCTTACTATACCATGATAGTTTCTTGAAAAGTCTTAGTGAAGGAAGTGGTTTAAAGCTTTTTGGGTGTAGTCAACCAGAATATCCTAGCAATATTCTCAGTAATTATTTTGAAGAAATATTTAATATGACAGCTGTGACTTCCATCTAAAGAAGCAATTTTGACTCTTCCATTTTATATAAAATCTTTCCGTGTTGCTACTAATTCTAGATTTTATTACAGTCTTCATAGTTTCCCCTGTATGGAAGTGAGACTTTTTGATCTATAGTTCCCCAAATCTTTCCTGACTGCTTAAAAATGGTGTCACATTCGTTGTTTTCTGTTTCTCTAGGAATGAGATTGATTCTAAGTGACAGATTACACATAACATTTTCACATTGATACGTGCGTTCCTTCAGAATGCCTGGGTGAATACCATCTGGTCCTTGTGGTTTGCTACTTCTCATTTTATAAATTTTATTCAAAAATCTCTTCTGACATTGCAATTTGAAACAGCCCTCTGTAAAGAGGAGCTGTGGTGGAAACATCCCTTAATAAGTAAATACTTGATTTAGCTTTTCTTTCATGGCCTTATCTTTCTGGAAAGCTATTACAGCTGAATTGTCTATTGGCTCTACAGACTCTTTGCCATGCTTCTTGTTTCTACTGCATTTGAAACCTTGTTAATTTTTGTTTAATTTCTTCCTCTATTTCATGAGAATTCTTCATATTTTAAATGCTGTCATGAAACTATAGACTTTATGCTAAGTATGCAGTGAAACATTGTATTTGTAACTAATAAAAACTAAAAAAGTGGCACTAACTTAAAAAGAAATAATAAGTTAATGATTTCTCTTTAAACCAGTGAACTAACTCTATAGTGGTGTTTTTTTTTTGTTGTTTTTTGTTTTTGTTTTGTTTGTTTGCTTTGTGGTCACTCAGTATTAATAAAGTACAAGGATAATATTTCTACTGAGAAACTTCTAAAAATAGTGAGTCTTCATTTAAAAAAATAAATAAATCACAAGACTTGTTTTCCTCTTGGCAAACAAAAAAATAACCAAATAATTGCAGATGCCACACCTGCTCATGGTCTGTAAATGAAATTGTTCCTTTCCACATGTGCTGCACATTACATTGTGTTGCAATTCACAGATGAACGAGAAAGTTCAGCATGAGATCTCATATATGCTCGGACAAAAAGGCAGAAAGATAGGATATAAATACACAGCTTTGCCTCTTCCCACATGCAATTGCTCGGGGCTCTTTCTGCATCCACTGCAGTCAGCTCCAAAAGCAAGTGTATTAGTTTATGAAGCTAATTTTTCATGAAATAAAATAGTGGGACTGTCATGAGTGAGTGGTGTTATGGGAAGCTAATCTGACTTGGACAGGAGGGAAACTGAATACTAGCTTTTGGTGAGAGGGAAGAAAGAAAATATACAGCTTATGTTATTGCAGGTTGAGCTCTTCCCCATTAAATCTGCTTTATCACAGAAGTACCTCTAGACCAGACAGATGAACTTCCAGGAACTCTATTTGGAGGCCAGAAGCAGCTGGATCATGGCAGCTATGCACACACACACACTCAGTCACTCACAGAGGTTTGTGTGCCTTCACCTCTGACAATGTTACTGGCTTCTGGCTGTACACATTTTCATCACGCACTCTTAGAGCCCATAACCAGAACGAGACTTATTGACAAAGGTGATACGAAGCAGAAGAAGATCAGTTGGTAAATACCAATCTAAATATCAAACGTTCTTTGTAGAATGGCTCCCAGGGGATTTGAGAATCAATAACAAAAGTAGATGAAAGCACAGATATGGCGCTGCATATTTGCTTCCTATCTTTTCCTCAGATCACGATGCGTTATACCCATGTCCTGTTACAGCAATGTGGTGTTGTTCACAGCAAGCTTTGGTGTTTCTTAGACATGTTCTTTGCTGTCTAAGGAAAGGACATATGGTTTTGGTCCTTTTTAGCTGCATAATTGAATCACACACATATATACACATGAAAGAAAAGCCTGATTACCTGAGTTTTTCAATTATGCCTTTACTGCAAAATAGCTCCTGTATTTAACAAGAGTCAATTATAGGATCTAAATACTCTCTCGGGGAGAACAGTATGTCCAGATGGACATACTCTTCTCTTTTCTTCTGTTACCTTACAGGTTGCTTGTTTTAAAGCTGAAGTTATCTGTGGGTACCACTATGAATCGAGCTTTGCTATGAAACAGGACATTAACAGCTTTTGGCACAGGACTGTTTGTTCTTCTTTTAATATCAAAGGCTGTTGTGAGTAGATCCAGGAAATGTCAAGTACAATAAGATGCTTCATCCATAGTGTTTGCATATTTAATTTCAGTTTTTCAAAAGCAGCAATGATGCTTTCTTTAGGTGTGAGATGCCTATTTCTCACCAACCCCCTCCCTCCACACACACCTCCAACACATGTAGTTCTCCCTTTCCTTCTCTCCCTCCAAATAGCCATAAGTGAAACAACACTTTCCTGAATCAACATAGACCTTTCTTTGTATCCTGGCCCTCCATATCCCACACACTTAATCCCCCTTTAAGACAGACTTTTGAACAGAGCTTTCCTTCGCAAGCAGCCCCTAGACAGGGGTTAGAACTCCAAAGAAAATCAAGAGTTAAAGTAAAATTGTTCTTCTTATTTTCAGTCTGTAAAAAATTAATTTTGCATGACAATGGTCTAGCATTGTTTTTGTTTCCAAAACTAATCAATTTGTGGAGAAAAAAATGTAGGGATTTTTGTTTGTGAAAGTTATGAGTTAGGAAGGAAGTTGAAAACAGACACACAACAGAAGCCAGTTAATATTCAACCAGTTATCCATCATAACTTTTTTTTTTTTTAGCAGACTTCTTACTGAAGATAAAGTGAGTCCCCAAAAGATGTGTTATGTTTTCCTTAAGATTTTCATTTTCCCATGCTGAACAATATAATGCTAATCTCAACCATACTAGCCAAATTGTCGAGGTCTGTTTCAAAAATCTTTTCTTTCCATTATTTACATATATGCAGTATTTTTGTTATTTAGAGATTGTATAAATAATGATTTAAGGTTTTCTCTTGGCTCATTGATAAAAGCTGTTTACATTGCAGGGCTTTGAACTGATTTTTGTGGCCAGGGATGGCTCTTGCTATTTCTTTCCAGCAAGTGAAATAAAAGTTGCTCTCCAATTCTATATGTTCACAGGAGCCCAGACCTGGAGAAATTTGTTTGTTTTATCTACGCTCTAATACAATAATGAAGATGTAAATCAATTAAAAGATCACATGAACTTGTCTTGTTCTTTAAACTAGTCAGTTCACTGGAGTCTTACAGAAGAATGATTTAGGTTTTAATAAAAAGCTATGTTGACTTTGGTCCCAAAAATTCCTAAAAACTATTTAAGGGCAATGTATTCTCCAAGGATAAAATCCACAGTTGTTCATATTGTGAAAGAGATAAAGAAAATACATAAATATTGATCAATTACATAATACTTCCTCTCTTTTTCTGTCATCCTAGGAAGCTCTATAGTCTGCCCATGTGACACACCAGCTCTTTCCGAGAGACCTCTTTACCCTCATCTCTCCTGCACTGCTTCCTGCTTTGACATTTCTCTTGAGGGCTTATTACCCATTAATTAATTCATTTAACATGATATGTATGTTTGATTTGCTGTAGTGTCTCAATCAAAATATTCTGCAATGCTAAATCAAATATCCCACCATATAAACTATTCTAACCCTATTACCTTTATCCAAAACAAACAAACAAACAAAAAAAACCCACAACCTTATTTTAAAAAGTAGTTTGACAGAAGTTCCTGGGAAAAGGCTATGTTAATAACAATCAATTGGGCAGCACCTTCTTTTAATCAAATCCAGTATTGGTCATGGCATTTTGCTTAGGGCAGAGGGCAGAAGTTTGCCTGGCCTCCAGATTACTTAAATCACCTTGTTTACCCTTTTGAATAAGCCCATCAGATGGCACTGTTGCACATCGTCTTCTAAAATCTCTCAGCACAGATGAGCGAGTTTTTAGTCCTGTAAGAAAAGGGTTTTGTTGAGACTTTTTTTTTTTTCCCTTGCTATAGAGAATCTTTCATCAGATAGAGCTAGCTGACCTTAAGAATCCAGCATAGGCATTTGAACAGTGGTCCTTGAGAGCAGAAAAAAAATCCTGAAGTGGTGTGTAGGTGTATTATAAAACTAGTTGCATTAGGACAGGACTGGTGCACAGGGATAACAGCGGCAGGGGTGCAGAACCATGGAGAAATGGAAAGTAATCTTCCCTTTCCCTACTTCTTCCTCTCTTGCCTGCCGTGCAGTGGGGCCTCCACCATATCTTTCCCACTGGTCAGCTGGTTCTCTCCAGCTTTCTGGGGACCTGGCCTCCTTGGGCCAGGAGATGGGGCAGGGTCTTCATACCAGACAAAGAAAGAAGAGACAGAAAAGAAAAGATGGACTTCAGGAAGAGACTTGCCTGATTTGTTCTTCATGGCTTCAGCACTGCCCTTACCTGCTTTACACCAATTGCCATCATGCATACATTCATTCTGTACGTGTTCTTTTCATTCCCGTTGTTATGTAAGAAGGAAGAGGGCATAAACTGTTGATTAAATAGCACTGTATTAGCTACTGAAGGATGCATATGCTGTAAAGGAAATACCCAAACAAACTAGTGAAGCAAAGAGAACAACCATGTCCTTGTCCACATTGTTTAAAAATTTGATTGTGTTGGAAACCCAGCAGCAAGTTAGTAAACAGTTAATTTGACCAAAGCAGTCCTATTACCTGCTAGCAACATCTGCTTAGGCTAGCTGTTCTTGGTTTCTTTGCCTCATAACAGCAAACTGGCTTGAATCATAAGTAACAAAGATTCCAAATGTCCTACAAATTGAGTTCCTATCCTAATATAGCATCATATTGTTATGGTTATAAGAAAACAGTCTCCGTGGCAGATATTCAGCATCTGAATAAAAAGCCCAATTATGCAAGATCCTAAAATAAAACTGAGAAAATATGTGTGTGTGTGTTTGTGTGCACACATGAATCCATGCTGGGAGGACATAGATCATTTCTTCCTGAAAGTTGTTTTTTAAGATACCCGTTATTTATTAATCCAATTGTAAGATCACTGATTTACTTCTTTTTCATATTTATGCTAGGGAAAAACACCATCCTAGCTCGAGAAAACACAAGAAATTATCCAAGCAGAAATAGTGTATCCAGTCATCGGAGGCTTCAATAGTCTTTAAATGAAACCCCCAAATAATTTTGATGATGAATGACAGAGAAATTAAACTAGCAGATAGAGGACCAGACCTTCACCAAGCAGAGTTCTATCAGTGTAATTAAATAAATATTGTAGAATATATGACATACATCCAAAATTGGCCTAATTGAGTGCAATGGGTCAGAAAGTAATACTAGAATGGGTTTAGATAAAACACATACCAGACTCTTTCCAGTTCCATTGGTTTTAGCCTGACTGTAACCATGACCTTCATCCACTTGTTTCATTTGAGTCAATTCTGGTTTACACCAGCATGGCAGAAGGAATAGGTCCCTTGCTGTGGCCAGATACTTCAGCAGTGATCTCAGTGACGGATTACAGAGTTATTCTTATGCAAGAAAAAGCTGAAATTGTTTGTGGGCTGCTTGATTTGTCTGTAGTCTTGAATTTAAATTAGTTCCATGCTCCTTTGTGAAACATTCATTGCCCAGGAGGAAAAAAAAATCCCTTAGCTACCCAATCCTGCAAAGGAATTGCAGTACTTGTAACTTGTGGTGAATGGCTTGCTGTAGCTGTCAACCCTTTTTTTTTTTTTTTTTTTGACCCCTGAGTTCCACAAAGCTCTTTCCACTTGGCCAATTTTACAGGACAGCATAGGTGCCCTTTCTTCCTGACACCTTCTTTAAAATAGAACTAGACTGTGGTAAGTCCTCATGGAAGTATTTCCTGACATGTGCTCCATGGGGAAGGAGGAATACTGGGAAAGAAACTGACACAGGTTTTGTGACCTGTTTTAAAGCTACAGACTTTCTGCAAAAGAGGCAGAGAAAGGGGCTTTCTCTTTCCATGTGAGGTCTATTAGAAGAGGTTGGAGTCTCACGGTAAACCTGGGTTGCTCTCTTCCCACCTCTCACTCCCAATTCTCTAGACAGTGAATGCATTAAATGACCTACCATATGCTAGTTAATGTTTCAGCAGTCTCACAGATGGGTCCTGCAAGGATGTGAGCTCTGGATGGGGTAAGCACAATGTAGCCATCTAGTAGGGCTCAGATGAGCACAGGGTATCCTGGCCTCAGTACCAATCATTTTAAACTGACTGTGACCTGAAGATACGAGATGCTCATTAGAGGCCTTAGTAGCCCAATATCATCAGTAGATTTAACAAAGCTGTTCTACTCTTTGCCAGCACAAACGTTAATAAAAGGGACCACATCAATAAAAGTTTCCAAGATGAACCCATAGAATGAGGCACTTATAGACTATTATAAACAATTTGCCCCTTGGTGGTTGTCCGTTATCAGTCCCAGTCAAAGCCTTGATAAGCCTTGCCTCTTTAGGAATCATTAATTTCCTTGGAAATTTAAACAGCTGTCACTTGTGATATTCTTCAGGTGTACATGTGGGAAAGATTAGCCAGTGTTTATAATCCAATCTGTTCATTAAGCGCCTGCCCATGCGGAACCTCCTTCGCAGGCTGAGAGTCCGGCTTGCAAATCTCCCACAGATAATTGGAGGCAGCCATGAATTATGCGAATAAGCTGTCGACAACAGGGATTGTGTGGCCTTACTAATATCAGCTGGTCTAGTACAACATTTAATGATTTCTTGCAAATGGGATTCAGTCTTTCTGGGCTCATGTGCTTAGTTCCTATGAATGAGGAGATCCAGGTTGATTGCTTGTGCTTCCTTCATAAGTTGCTTCCTGCTTGCTCTTGCTCTCTGACGTGGCATCTTTCTATAATACAGAGAAATGCCTCACACAAACATAAGGGCTATGTGAGGTAAAAGCACTGCCCTGAGGGCATTGATAGGCCTTAATGACCCCAACCATCCTTACTTGGGATCCCCAGCCCCACATCTTCAGCCCAGGGGCTGAATTTAAATTCAGTACTGGACACGTAGTCGTCATGAGCCATACTGTAGGCATGCCTGTCTCCAGCCCTGCCTCTGAGATGGACCTTGGACTTCTGCTGTAGTAGCTTGTATCCTAGACGAACCCCTTGGTCATATGTTGTAGCTTGTCTCCAGCATTGTCTCTTGGCCAATCTCCTCTTGCTCCTGACTGGGGCCCTGGTGTGGGCCCTGGCTCATCAATTTCTGTTCTGGGGGCTGTTGGTGGTCCCTACTATAGCTCCTCACTCTGCCTGCTGTGTTCATGGGATAGTACTTTGCTGATGAAGGCACAGCCTGTGTTGGGATCACCCTTGGCTGCTGGCTTGTCCCCCTCCATGGGTCCTGTTCTTGCTGCTCCCTGACTGTAACCCTCTGAGGGTTACATGAGGGTTACGTGTCCCTTCATTGGGAGCACACTTTCTGTGTGTCCTTTGGCTTAAGGTCTAGGATTGAAGTTGCTGGTTTGATGGCTGTGGTGGCAGTCAAGTGGATGGGTGTCACTGGGCAGCAGTGTTTTCTAAGACAGTGCTGTAGCTCGAGAAGTCAGGGACTCGCACAAGCGCATTCTTAAGAGCACAAGTGCTTTTAATCACCTACTTATTCCCACTCTTGCTCATTGTGTAACTCCACTCAGGCAGCAAGATCAGACATCATCACAATACTTGGCATATGATCATTTAGCATGAGCTAAGTGTCTCAGATGGCTCAAGGTTTTGCTAAAGAAGAGGGAAGCAGTTGACAAAGTACAGCCTCTCCCACTGAAGCTACTGGGAGTGGAAGCTGTTAAGTGCCTTGCACTGGGTGTTAAAAATAATAATTATAATAATAATATCATATCAGTCTACTGCTTCTTCATTACTGTAAAAAGGCAGGGTTTTTTTGTTTGTTTTTGTTTTTTCCCAACCCTTAACTTTTTCTTGAAGTTACTATTAGTTGGCTTGAATACAATTCTCTACATTTTCTTTTTCTTTCAATGCCACTGCCTTTATAATGAAAAAAGAGTGACTATATCTCATTTCAGGGTCCACCCAAGCCTGGTTTAGGCAGACTGCAAGGTCTACTGGGCCTTCAGCCAAGATCGCTCATCTAGGCCAGGATGGAAGCTTTGAGTTTTGAGTGAGAGTTTTTCAAGGGATGGGTGGAGGTGCATGTCAATACTTCTGAATGTCATGCTCTGACTTTGAAGTATTTTTCCAGAGATAAACAGATTCTGCATATACCACACATTAATTCTGGAATTTGTGATACTGTCTGATCTCCTTGACTAAGAAATCTTTGATTTTCAGATGGGTTCCATTTTGCAGCAAAAGTCTGCTTTCTCCCATCACAAACACCAGCAGAATAAGTCTGCAAACTCTGAAGGTGTGCCAAGTATCAGATTGCTAAGCAATGCTCAGTTTGGTTGAACAATTTTATTTTTTTCTGCAATGTTAATTTATTGTGGTCAACTGGTTTGTCACCGGAACATGAAACCAATAACTTTGGGGTATATCTTTCAAGAGCAGCATAGGTTGTTTTAAAAACATCATTAAATTTATGGATTCATTTCAAACAATGACTACATATTTATGTTTCAGAGCAAGGATATAGGATGTGGCAGAAAAATGAGTGAATAAGGCAAGCTTTATATTGAACAATATTAGGAGGAGCATGGCTTGTTGTTTAAGGGAAGTTATAATTGTTATAGTTCCCCTTTACTTGGTGCTTGTGAAGCCACACATGGGATAGAAAGTTTTGTTCCAGAAGAAGAAACTGGAGAGGGACCAGAGGGGCTACCAAGCTGGTTGGGATCCCAAAGTACATCACCTCTGAGGAAAGGTTGAAGGAGCTGGGCTCGTTTCTTCCTAGCAAAGAGTAGCCTAAAGGGTGATTTAACAGCAGTAGAAGTAGAGCTACAAAGATGACAGAGCCAAGCTCTTCTCCTTTGTGGCAGATAATATAAGAAGTGTTAATGGTCACACATTATGGCTTGGGAGGACATGATATCAGAAAAAACCTTTTAGACTAGGAGGGTAGAGTATGGGAACCAGGTAGCGTATTCCAGGAGCTAGACAATTCTCAGTATTGCCCAGTGAAAGGACAACAGGCAATGTGTGTAAAGTGAAGTACAAAAAAAATCAATTTAAACATAGGAAAAATAATCTTTTTATGATAAGGATGATTAAACACTGGAACAGACTGCCCAGAGAGGCTGTGGAGTCTCCATCCTTTGATATATTCAAAATATGGCTATGGATGCCCCAGGTCCAACCTGTTCTAGCTGACACTCTGAGCAGGTAGATGGACTAGATGTTTGTGAGAAGTCCCTTCCAACCTCAGCTGTCCTCTGAGCCCACAATTTGTCTCTTGTTGGTAGACTGGTCAGAATTCTGAACCATGATTTTTTTTTTCATATCACAGAATCGTCTAGGTTGGAAGAGACCTCCAAGATCATCTAGTCCAACCTCAGCCCTAACACTAACAAGTCCTACACTAAACCATATCACTAAGGGCTACATCTAAACGTCTTTTAAAGACCTCCAGGGATGGTGACTCAACCACTTCCCTGGGCAGCCCATTCCAATGCCTAACAACCCTTTCAGTAAAGAAGTTCTTCCTAAGATCCAACCTAAACCTCCCCTGGCGCAACTTTAGCCCATTCCCCCTCGTCCTGTCACCAGGCACGTGGGAGAATAGACCAACCCCCACCTCTCTACAGCCTCCTTTAAGGTACCTGTAGAGTGCGATAAGGTCGTCCCTGAGCCTCCTCTTCTCCAGGCTGAACAATCCCAGCTCCCTCAGCCGCTCCTCGTAAGCCTTGTTCTCCAGACCCCTCACCAGCTTCGTTCCCTTCTCTGGACTCTCTCAAGCACCTCCATGTCCTTCTTGTAGCGAGGGGCCCAAAACTGAACACAGTACTTGAGGTGCGGCCTCACCAGAGCCGAGTACAGGGGGACAATCACCTCCTTAGACCTGCTGGCCACACTGCTTCTTATGCAAGCCAGGATGCTGTTGGCCTTCTTGGCCACCTGAGCACACTGCTGGCTCATATTCAGCTGCCTATCAACCAGTACTCCCAGGTCCTTCTCCGCCAGGCAGCTTTCCAGCCACTCATCTCCCAGCCTGTAGCTCTGCTTGGGGTTGTTACGCCCCAGCTGCAGGACCTGGCACTTGGCCTTGTTGAACTTCATGCAGTTGATCTCAGCCCATTGGTCCAGCCTATCCAGATCCTCCTGCAGAGCCTTCCTTCCCTCGAGCAGATCGTCACACGCACCTAACTTGGTGTCATCTGCAAACTTACTGAGGGTGCACTCGATCCCCTCATCCAGGTCATCGATAAAGATATTAAAGAGGACCGGCCCCAGCACTGAGCCCTGGGGCACTCCACTAGTAACCGGCCTCCAACTGGATTTGGCTCCATATTTTTCTTTTTTTTTCTTTTTTTTCTTTTTTTCATGTTTTTCTTTTTTTCCCTGTATATGACAGACAGTGTAAGGATGGCCATTACGTTTGGCCATATCAATTACTGCCAAAATGTGAACATCTAGGCATTTGTGACCTACATGTTTTTTGACTAGGTACAAGCTGACAGTCAATTTTTCCTTAGCCACTAAAAACTATCTTGCAGAAAAGGCAGTATATATCAAATTGCCTTGAAAAAACATTTGCATCCCAGGCCTACCCATTTTCCTTCTGACAGAAAGACTGTTTTAGAAGAAAGCTTATCTTAACTGCTGTTTACTTTAACAATAGTAAACAATTTATAAGAACAAATTGGCTGAAAGAGGACCTAACCTCTTTTTCTCATACACTGATCTTATCAGTGCACCCTTGCTTAGTGACAGTGTCTCTTAACACTGTGTTGCAGTTACTGACATCTTTGCTGTTCTGGGAAAAGTCTCCATCCCAGCTGGAATCCAGAGCTACATGAGCCTCTTCTTTTGGTCTTTACTGAAGACAAGTAATTAATCTTGTGAGCTGAAGGAGGAGGAAGACACTACCTAACCACTTTTTTTTTTTTTTATAGTGCTAGTAGTTGAAAAGAGCACTACACGTTGAAGGCAATGTGTAGTGAACCCTAATATATCTATGACTCAGCTGCATTACACTGACACTGAGATGGTGAAGAATGAATGTTATTTAACAGCGTGTCTACACTGGAGGAAAATAATAATACATTCACAGCATGCTACATGCCCAGGTTCAGTTTCATGGTGCTTAGTGCCTTTTCCCTCCTCTCACCAAAGGGGTAGTTCTGCACAATGCCCAACCAACACGGGGTGTGCGGGGCTACACTGGCAGATGTGGGTTCCTGAGCACTGGTCAGTCAGTGGAGATTAGAATCCATATCCTACCTGGAACATGAGGTACAGCAAGGAGTACAAGCAAACGTGAACACATCAACCAGGGAGAGAGACTGGAGATGTGAAGTCCCAAAGCAGAGGCTCCCATTTCCAAGTTTTGGCACCTGTTCCTGCCCTCTACAGAGTCTGCTCCCACCTCCACTGGGCTGATCAGCTTTTCAGGAGGCTGTTCCCTGGCTGGAGCTCTGAAGCATCTAGGTGAAAAAAGCCTACCCTCCCACTTAAAAGAAAGGGAAGTGAAAGCTGGATCGTGTCACACAACAGCAACACAAGCAGCTGAGATTGCCGGACAAGGGAGACACCATTTCTTGACTGAGGTGCTCAGTGGCCAGAGCCACGTGGGCTTGGGCCCAGCGCAGGGCATGGCGGCCCTCAGAAAGGCTGGGTGGGAAGCGTTGAGCAGGACAGTGCTTGGCATTAGCTGGAAAGGGGCAGTGGGTCTGACCTCCAGCTCCTCTCTGCAACCTGGGCTACAGCTCAGGGCTGAGAGCTAAGTGTTGGTGCACTGAGGGCTGAGGCCTCTCGCAGAGTAAGGCTCACACTTTTAAAAACAGGCCCATGTCTTCTGCTTCTCTTGCAGAGCCAGATTCCTCCAGACCACATCAATCTTTCTGTCCCTTGGCAGGGCCATTAGAGGAAAGGTTGGTGCCAGTGCTGGCCAGATTTTTTGGGAGTAGGTGGCCGTGCTGTGTGCTACGTGCTGACCTTAGTGCCCTGTGTGTTTTTTAAGCAGGTTGTAATGGACTGCAGCTGTAGACAGACATCCTTATCTCTGGATCATGGTGGAGTGTACATGAAAACGTGCTTCATAGCAGAGGCCTGACTGTGGATGTGCAGGTACTTAGAGAGCTTTAAGGCCATGGAAAGGCACAAGAGATGTCCCCACTCCATTTTATATGATCTCATGATAAAGCACTGTTGAATAAAAGCTTTCTTCATCACTTTTCTCGGACCTAAGTTCTGTCTACATTGCATCTTGGGTGCTCTGGATCGTTCTCAACAAATTTGAGGTATTTTTTTTAGTATAACCGAGTTATATTTTGATACTTTCAGCATAAGCATTTTAATGAAGTTTTGGAATTCTGTTTCCAGGACGAAGTTTGAAATTTTGATATATTTTCTTTTCAGTTCCTCCCTTTCCTTGGCTGTCCCCTGCTAGCATTAGATTAAAGTATTTGCCTTTCTGAATTGCAGACTAAATGGTTACAGCTGTTGAATCATCCCAGGCTAATCAGGATGAATTATGGTATCTGATATTTGAATAGACTTAGCTCTCTCTCCACTTAGCTTTGTAAATCACTTTGCCTATGTCTATACAACCTTTGACATGAAACCATGATCATGGCATGCACCCTGACACAGCTGCCTCCCAGGCGGCTCACAGACAGCCTGTTGGGGCTAACCAGGTGGTGAGATCAAGGCTGTGGGATGCCACCTGTTGGGATGGTCTCCGACATCACCTGGGGCCAACCCTGCAGTCTGTCTCTGTCTGCAGCAGCTGTGAAGCTAGTGCCAAGATCAGCCATAGGATGGTTCTCCAGGCTGTACCAGGAGCAGCAAAGTCTGGAGATGGTAACCAGGGTCCATCAAGAGTCCAGATCACCAGAAACATCCATACTGAGGAGACAGGTTCAGGGCCAAGCTGGGAAGTCCAGTCACCTGGTAATGGTCAGGTGCAGATAGAGCTGCAAACGTTGCTTAGGCAGAAATCAAGGGTGAGGTCTGAACTTAAAAGCAGCTCCTCAGGAACAAAGGGTAGAAACCTGCTTCTCACAACTCTTTGCTCATGGCTCTCTGACTGAAGACTACATCAAAAGCTGGCCATGAGACCAGGCAGCCGGTCCTTGGAAACAGGCAGGGAAGACAAAGGTTGCACTCAGGGCCCTGACAAGATGTGTAACCTTTCCCTTGGAGGTAGCTGCATGTAAGTTATTGTACAATATAGATCTTCCATTCTGCAAGCAGGTTTGTGAATGTTTGCACTGCACTTGGGAAATTCAGCACAGTATGTATGTGGTAAAGTTTCTTATCTTACATCACCGTGACTTTGAAAGCACAATTGGGCCTAGTTTAAGACCATTGTGTTTTGTGGGTCATAAATCCGTATAGCGCAGACCATATCCAAAGACTAACAAATAACCCGAAACATAACATGCTTTCAGTATTTGCACATAACAAGTCATTCATACTTTCAACATGAAGCCTGATTCCTCTCAGAGAAATTCATCATTCTTTCTCCCTAAACATAAATAAACAAATAAAAAAGAGAAGTCCAAATTTTCTTAGTGTGCACAAATGCTTTGTTTTTCTTCCTCACCGCACTGAATCATGGTAATGATATGGAAGAACTTGCATTTGGGGCAAGTGATAAAAGCATCAGATGTTTGGAGGGCACTGTTTGGACTCACCTAGGTTATCTACAGTCCATTTATTCTGGCTACCTTGTCAAATGCTGTATTGTGAACTCTGAGGTCCTGGGACCACATTGCTGCATTCTTCTTGTATATATAGGCTACATTGATTTTGCTGGTGATATTCACACCAAAGAGTGCCTCCTGACCAAATGAGGCAGCTTGGCTTGTGGCTGTACTGTTTAAGTCTCTGGGCCATTTTGAAGGATTGGTCTGTTTTTTGCTGCATAACAGTGGTGTGCATTGTGGTACAAATACCTCTTCCTCCTCTGCACACAGACACCGTTGGCCATGCTAATGAGTACCACAAGCTTCACTCATCTCAGAAGCTGTGAGCCCTGCCTTGTGAGAGTTGTGGAGAGAGAAATGTGCCAAAAGAACCAGAAGTTGGATGGGTGATGGGCAGCCTGTCTATAAAGCCTCTACCCCAACATGGTCTCCAGCATGGTCTGGCCCCAACCTGTGCTTACATTTTTCAGCTGAAAGAACCGTTGGTAAATACTAAAGCAGAGGATGAATACAGACTATGTTGGTTTCAGGAAGAAGATGGAGCTGGCATTGGGGGTTGGACCCGAGGATCTCTTGAGGTCCCTTCCAACCCCTACAATTCTGTGATTCTGTGATAAGGATGTTGATTCATGTTGTGTAAAGTGGTTCAAAAGGTTCCTGACTTGCAGTGAGTGAGAAGCTCTGGCATGCAGTATGTTGAGTGCACGTCCCTGCAGATCTTCTGGCTTAAGGACTGAAAAGTCCTTGAGACTCTGGCAGCATTTCTCTCCTCAGATTTTCATTTACACCCTCCTCACCTGAGGCCTCATAAAGCCAGACGATCTCATTGTCAACCTACTCCCGGCCCTGGCTATGCTGGCTCTTTGTGGCTCTTAGGGAGCCCTTGATGGGCTCTGGTGCATGCAGGACCAGGCTGTGCTCCCTCATCCTGTTCCTGCCACTTCGGAAGAGCACCACCAAGCAATACCTGTTAGTGCCCTGCATACCTTGACGTGGGTGCCTTGAAGGAGTGGTGATACTGCCGGCATACACTGGTTGGGGTTGTTTTGTGTTCCCATTACCTCATCCACACATAATTTTTTCTACTTTTGACCCTTTGATTCTCTTCCTGTTTGATGTCTCTAATTTTTTTGCCTTTACATTTACTTATTTATTTCATCATCCTTTACACTGGCTGGGTAGCTGGTGTAGGATTGGACTGAAGTGTGTCCTTAAGGGGAGATCTAGTGAGAACAATGGCTGTAAGCAGTTGCCCACAGAAAAGTAAGGACAGAGCAAGCAAATATGAGTATGCCCTGAGGATTCCCAGTTTTATGCTATCTCTAAGTGAGGGATTTTCTGAATCAGCTGTAGTTCGTATTATATTTTTCTTCCATTAACTTGTTTAGTGTCCTCTCAAGGTCATCCACTACTGCCCCCATTGCATGAAGAAGCATGTTCTCAAATTCGTTCGCATCAGGATTTACATTATTCACTTGATACCTTCCTGGTTTTGCAGTGGAGAGAATAGTGAACAGCTGATGCCTATCTACCTCCATGTCACTTATGATTCTATAAACTCTTTGTATTTTCCCTCGGTGGGTCTTAACAGAATAAAGGATGCTTTTATGCTCAGTCATTCCTCATATCTTTAAATGATCTTTAAATGAGCCACCATTTAAAAATATGATTTGATTTGTTGGTTCCAAGGCTGTTGTTCAGAGGCAATTCAGATTTTCTCTGGATAATTAATTTTTCATGGATGTAGAGCCACCACTGTTAAAGGTCATCTCCTTCTGCTGACTCCACAAACACAGAAAAATATCCACAGCATTATCATTTCAGTGGTAATTGTTTATGATATCCTTTGAACTGTCTTGTAACCGGGGTAAAAGGAATCTTTTACCCCTATACCACAAAGACATTCCTATTTTTATAAACTTGGAGGCTTCCTGTAATGCAATACAATAATTTCACAGTTTAATAGACCATTCTCTTGTGTCTGGTTTGCAGTTTAATTGAGGCAGCACACTAAAAAAGAAAGCATGTCTGAAAACTCTTGGAAGGTACGACCTGAGCTACAGCAAGCATAAGTCAAGTGCCTGCAAATGCTTGCTTGTATTTTTTCCTCTTGCAGCAGTCACAGTAACCATATGATGTGCACGTAAGCCTTCAAGAAGGCTTGTCCTGAAGGCTTCAGGAATGCTTGTTCAAGTGCTGCTGCACATAAATAACATTACCTCCTGTGGCTCAAGTTTACTGGCCTTGAACCTCCTGCTTCTGATTTTTGCTCTTTTGTAAATGTAAGGGCCACACTGTCAAAGATAATCTATTAGGATGGTCTAAGAGATTTTCTTAACCACAATAGGCTAGAGGACTCAGTTTGTATGATCAGACTGTGTTTTTGTAAATGTTTCTTTTTATTGGCACGTGTAGCTCTATCATTGCTGTCTCTAAATGTATGATATATAAATCATCTTACTGATGCCAGCATCCTAAGAACCATGTATGTGAAAGGGCTTTCAAAAATAATACCTCTTGCCCTTTGACCTTTTAAAAATCAAAACAAACAAAAAATCCTCCTGTAGCTAAGATGTGATCTGCTTAGCTCAACAGGGGGTTTCCAGGACTTGGGTGAATTTTAACCATTCTTTTTGACATAAGTCAAGCTGTGTGAAGCAGTGAAATTCTGATTGCTGTGTGGTGAGATGACTGGATAGTGTTACAGTTCCCTCATTAAGAGGTACTGGAGCTAAGCAGGGGGAGTTGAACTTTCCTCTGTATTAAAACAACAAGTGTGGGAGATGAGGAGAGCAAGCTGGAGTAAGGGAGTTCACCTTAAAACAACAAAGACTTAACATGCAGTATATCAAGTCTCCTGAACTTCGTCCTGCTTGGTAGTTTATCAGGCAACCAAGATGAATAAAATAGCAACAAATGATTTAAATTCATCCTGATTTCAGTCTTCTGGCCTAATTTTCAGCTTCATTCTTTTTCTCTTCTGTCATTTCATTTCTGTGTTTCCACCTCCTCAGCTTGAAGTTTATACCAGTCTTAGCCCTGAAAATACTTGCAGATTGGAGAAAAAAAAACAAACCAAAACAAAACAGTGAAGATGGGTGAGATGTAAAGCAGAAGTTCTGCAAACCTAATGATGATTTCCCATTAATTCTGATGCACACTAAACTTCTTCAGCATTGTATCTAATTTACACTAAGAAAGAAATATGGCTCGAGCAGTTTCCACTAGTTCCTTTTGTCAATGCTAACAGTATATTTCCACTGTTAAAATCCATGACGATATATCTGTGGCTTTTTGCAAATAGCAAAGAATTTTCATACCGCTAAAATATGAATCAATCTTATAATATGACCTGACACTCTCAATTAAACTTTACAGAAAGCCTGAATGAAAATCAGAAGGGTGACATTTCAGTTCACAAAGTTGGCATCAGCATATTAGTGTTGTGTGGTGTCAGTAACAGAAAAACAACAACACCACAACTCCCAAGACCGACGTTCAATCCTGCTGAATTATGTAGAAGCAATCAGTCTGAAAATAATTTGCACTTGAACAGAAGAATGACTGAAGTATTGATCTTGAGGTGAAATGGAGACACTGAGAATCACTTTTGTCATTTACAGCTGACAGAAAGCAAGATAGGGAAGATAATTACAAAATAAGTGAGCAGTGGAACCAGTGAAACCTGGATTTGTGTCCTATGTTCTCTCCTATGACCCTTGTGGACTACAGCTCCCTCTCAAGTTCTCCTACTCTTTATTCCCCATGTGCTCAGGCTCTCTTATGGCCATGCATGAATTGACTGGCTCTTCTACATGCACATATTGCTTAGACACCTTAATTGAGCTGTAGTCTTCTCTTCAGAGACAGCACTAATTCAAGGTTTTGTAAGTATTTTTGCCAGGATAACTAAGTGATGAGTGGGACGCTGCAGTTTAATCAGAGAAAATACAGGCAGGGGTAGAAGAGGGAAAGGAACCTGGTTCATTTGCAGTATGAGTTTCCATCTCTCTTATAACTAGAGTGAGGCACCAGATTTTCCAGCCAGGCTCTGTGCCTCACAAACGGGACTTGCAACAGCTAACAGCAGCAAGGCTCCTCTTCTGTTCAGCCACGGGATCCCAAAGAACACCTGGGGACTTTGTCCCCTTGGCACAGTTATTCCTCTGGGCTATTGTGTTTAAAATGTGCCACCATTTTAGAAGTCAATAAGAGAGGGCTGATGAGCAGACTAGAGAGCAATCTTAATCACATGTTGTCTTCCAAGAAAAGAGAAAAAAATTGCTCAGTGATACTTCCTTAATGCTTGGAATCACTGTGTTTCCTAAACAACTTACTCACTTGTGGGTTAGATAGGCTAATGTCTGGGCTAATAGCCAGAGTTTAAAGAGGGAAAGCGCAGTCATGCACTTAATTTTTCCTTCCTAAATTATCTGCTTTTTGATTTATCTTGGTAAGCGTTTCATTGTGGCAAATGTATGCTCTCCAATTACTTAGCCCTGGCATGCAACGCTTCTTAAGAATGCAAATTTCTTGGGGCAGGGACCTCATGCTTCTCTATGGCACCTCACACAATAGGGCATGAGACTGGCTGCAGCTGCTGGATACTGTGGCAGCATATTTAAATAAAACAGTACTCTGTTATCCTGTAGGTTTGAAGTTTGGCCCACACAGATCCTCTCAGCATTCTACAGGGTCTGTACTAAGGAGGCAGATTAATATGTTTCTCCAACAGAACATTCTCTGTTGCCTTGGGTATTCTGCATTGCCTTGGGTAACGCTGTCTGATAAATTCACTGCAGGTGCTTCCAAGTGTATAGTGTGACAGTACTTATCTGCGGTCTAGCTAGGAAAAACGGAAAAATTGTTAGCCTGGATGCCTGGCCTACTAAATACGTATGACATAACATAAGTCCCAATTCAGGAAGGTACTTAAGCACATACCTAAATACCCACATGAATAGTCAGACGCGCTTTTAAGTGTCTTGTTGAATCTGGGCCATACAGAAGCTGAACACATCAAGCAGCTACCCACATCAAGTTCCCATAAGAGAAAATTGATTTCCAGAGTGTATTCCCTCTGGCTGTTAACACCGAAGAAGAGTGAGTAATAAAATTTCTGCTGTTGCTTCTTGGATAGAGGCTGTGCATATACTTGCTTTCACTGAAATGTTTTCTCTCTGGTATTAAAAGTGTTTTGTGAGTTTTGGGAACCATACTAGATAATGTGAAATAAAGATTGATGGGTTTTGGTGTTATTTAGTTCCCGTGTCTTTCGTAATATCAGAAATAGTCAGATAGGAAGACCCTAACAAATACATTAAATAATGAAATAGATGAAAATTAGTAACATGAAGGCCTTTTGGATCTGGTTGACCTTTGTGGCACGGCTGCTCTTTAAGTGGTTTTGCAGTCTGTGGAATAGTCCTCCCTTTTGTATGCAAAGCCTACAGCTTCAGAGTGAGGCAACCGTTCTGGAATACAGCAGTTGGTTAACCAGTGACTGGTCAGTATTTTGATGTGTATTTGTTACCATTCTGAAAAGTATCAGTGCAAACTAAGGTTGCCTAAGTTATTACTTACGGATGCTTCATGCTACATGGATGCAATACAGAAGACTCTGTAAATCAACAATTTATCATACACTCAGAGATATGTGGAAATGTGGACCACAGCCTTTTAAATTTTTTAAGGCGACAAAAGTTCTCTCTGAAAGTACACTGAGTGCAATCTTGGGATTTACACCACCACTATAGTTCCACTGCCTGAAATGGTTAATTCAGAATGCTCTCTGGCTGGAATCTATCATCAAACCCTATTGTGGTGCATACAATCAGGAGGGTTATCACTTTACTATTACTAGACATACATATAAAAACGTATTCTGAGCCACAGAAGAAGTCAGAACAAATCCTCTGAACATTAAGTCTTCTGGATATGGTTGCTGAATGAAAACATCAAGATTTTAAAACTATATTTTTCCCCTCTTAGTTTAGACTGATCTGTATTCATCTGCCCATCTTTATATATGTTTCTGTAAAATCTGATGCTAGATCATACGATAGAGCTATTCTAATTTGCTGTACAGATCTCAGGACAATCTCACTTGCCTTTATGCTATACCACAGTGAAGAAAACCCCACAGTTACCAGGAAAGTAACAGCATGATCCTTGCTGTGTTGTGATAGTCCCTGCAGACTAGGGAATCATTATGCTCTGGTCTAGCCAAACACAGTAACATGGCAGTCCCTTCTCAAGAGGGTTTAATCATTCAGTTAAAGCAATGATTTAATTAGTAAGTTGAAGACAGAAAGAGAAAAATAGGGTTGCATGGTTTTTAATTATATGCAATTTTTTGAATACATAACCCATAAATAATTAAGAGAAAATCCAAGAGAGATTAACCATTCTCTGAATAGGGCGATCGGTTGGTATCTTCAGGGATTTGATAAGAAAGGTACATTATGGATTATTTGTAGCTGTAAATGGCTGCCTGAGAGAGAGGGGGCAGAATGATTTGGCTTTTTTCAGGAAACACTCCTTTCCCACATTTCTCCAGTGGAATTTCTGCTGCTTGGATCACCTCGGGTATCTCTAGACTGGCCCAAACCATATATACGCCTCATAGAATCACAGAATCATCTAGGTTGGAAGAGACCTCCAAGATCACCGAGTCCAACCTCTGAGCTAACACTAACAAGTCCTCCACTAAACCATATCACTAAGCTCTACATTTAAACGTGTTTGTGTCTGCAGACAAGAACACTCTTAAGTTACTCTTTTATCAATTTTTGCAGTAAAGTTATATTTTATGTAGATCAGTTGTTCTCTTCAGACACCTAAGGAACCCAGAAGCATTTCCTCACTGAAAGACAAGACAGACCTCATTCCTCACTTCCCTGGTCTTAAATCCATCCTTCAGGGCTTCATTTTATATCTCCTCATTGACTTACTGGTCTAGGGAGTCAATTCCTCTGAGGGACTTTGTCTCCATGTTGAGCACAGGTAGCTATTACTGACTTTGAGAAACACCACCTTGGAAAACTGGACTACTGTGAGGCTGAGCAAGGACTTTGATCTCAGCCTGTCAAATAGCGTTCATCTTTCTTATTATGAAACCTGAGCATATTACTTATTTTCCCATTTTATAGTTATGCAACATTTTCTTAAGACCATTATTCAAATCTTTCTCTGAATTGTGAATTAAAAGGTAATGCAAAGGTAAGATCCATTTCACAATTCCCAGTGAACGGGAAGATTTCTGGACATGAAAGGAACTGGCCTCACATTTTTGGCTAGAGGCTCCTGAAACCAGATGGTATACATTTTGTACCTAAGCTTATTCAGCGTTTACTGCTGGCTGCTATATTAGTCCTGGCAGCTGCTTGGAAACCTCCTATCCCCCTGAAAATTAACACCTGGTTTCAGAAATACTGAAGTACAAGTGATGGAAAAACTATCTAGCTTCATAAGAGGAAAAATCATGCATTATTAAATGGTCTGGAAATTTGTTAGCCCAGAAGAAACTCCTCTTCTAGAAGAAGAAAAAAGCAAATCTATTGAAAAAAGTAGCCTTGTCTCAAACATGAAATTCTAAAAAAAATAATAGTAATAATTTCTCTGTAAACACATGCAGATAAGTAAATATAATTATGCAAGTTTGAAGTGTTTGGAAGCTAAACGTGAACTTGAACAGTGTTTTCAGACTTGGGCATCTGTCTCCGCAGACCTTAAGAACCTTGATGTTTTCAGTCCTGAGAACACTTACATCACCCGTTTGTTATTAAATATTGTCTGCAGATGTTCCAATTTATGGTGACAAGTTTTACACTTTGGTCTTTATGTCTTAGAACCAGTTACCTTGTCTCCAAAGCGAGGATCGTGATTTCTGTATCAACTTTACTGTAGTTTAGTCACATGGAGATACTCATTTTTAAGGGTCTATTAAGTGCTAAGTATTGGCTAAAGCCGTCAATGTATGTGTGAGGGGAAAAAGGACTAGATTTTTTTTTTAAAGGGTTGAAGCACCTTCGAGTTTGCTTATCTTAAAAGGTATTAAGAACCATTCTGGTTTTGTTTTTTTTTTCTTTTTAATATAAACTTAGATAAGAACTAATCCCTCTCAATGGGGTGTTGCCCAAGATATATACTCCAGCATTTTCTCAGCTAGAAAGTTACAATATCACAGTGTCTCTCTCTCAAAAACACATACCCAAGAACATATATATGCTACCCAAGAACATATATATGCTAAGTTTCAGATAAGGTCTCATCCCTGGACACTCATCCTTCTTGTTCCATATCACCTTGTCTTCCACTGCAAGTTATTCAGCATCAGTGTAAAAAGACATCTACATGGAGGCACTTTTTTTCTTAATGCTTGGCCAACATTAAGGCACAATTTTTCATGACCATATCTTTCATTGCTGTAAAAAATCCAGTGGATCAGTGTGGCTGATTTCTTTTGTGGAGGAAAACACGTGCTATTGCATACGCATTGTGCCAGGGCATATGCCCTGGCTTACTTACCAGCCATATGAAAAAGAACACTCTTGACGTTCTCTTATCACCAAACAGGGTCTTAACAGCTGCGCTTATTACTCTGGGGTCCCCACACTGCTTATTCTGAAGGTGTGGGCAGGTGTCAGGAGGTGACTTAAATACACAGAACTTCACACAATTTGATTTTGAACTAATCACCTATGTTTGACTGCTAAAGTATGGCATTAAGTTAAAACTTTAGAGAGCTTAAACTCCACCACTAAATGTATATATACTTATATATATATATATATATTTAGTTTGCAAGATTTAATGTGGTCAAAATCATGTTTAAAACACTTTTGTGCTACACATCAAGCATTTAGATAACCTGGGAGGGAGAAAAACATGCTTTTTCTCAGTAGCTGCAATTGCTCTTCATTCTGTGCAATATGTCTGTGCTTTGATACAGGGGTTGGTGTTTGACTCTGTGTCTGCTCGCAGAAGACATACACATTCCTGAGTTGCATTCATGCACGTTGTTTTACAGAAATGTAGTTGGGCTGTACATGAAAGCAATAGAGAAGGTGGAGAGTGGTACAGTTTTGTAGCACACATTTACAGCAGTGCCTTTCCGGCACTCTCGTCCTTGCACTCCACTGAACTATGTTTTCAATTTTGGCTTTGACATGTGAATGAGTACTCGTGCTCAGTCCATGCTTTTCTTGCCAAACTTTTTACTGATCTTTGGAGTAAGCGGACAACTACTCATGCAATTACTACGGAGAGGTCCTTTTTTTTTAACATTTTTGTTGTGTTTCATTTGACAGTCAATGAGAGGAGATAACCTGTAAAAGACAAGCTGTACTTATTTCACATATCACACAACATAGATATTGATTTACGATGTGGCTGAGGTTGCAACTGATCCTACAGAATTCAGAAAACATTCTGATTCTTTTGTGGATGGTAGCTTTAATTTGAGTAACAGGAAGGACTGGTTATATTTAAAACATGAATTTTATTAACAAGAAATGCAAAATAAGAATGCATATCAAACTTATAATGCCTCACTAACTTCTGAGCATGTTGTTGTATAGAGCTGTATCATCTGAAAAAAAAGGTCTCTTAAAACACCAGATTAGACATCATGTACTCATGCACAGTACTTGTGGTACTAGTGCATGTACTTGGTACCACTGATTTATGATATGCCAGAATAAAGTTAATGCTGTACAAAATTGCATTAATCATTAATTGCTACATATAGCAATTCATTTCCCCTCTGTGTTCAGTCATATTTTTTTTATGTATAATACAGCATACTCACGTAGCAGACTTATCAGAGAAATGTTAGAACTGGAATTCTGGAATCAAATCTTCCCAAAGAGAGAACTTCTAAACCTAGTCTTGTACTTGTATGATTGAACCCAGTCTTGTACTTCTTATGGACCCAGGAAACAGAAGTACTTGTTTAATTGCTAAATTCAGGTTTATATATGGATGGAACAGCATCTCCAAAGGAAGAGACTCAAAATGAAAGCTCTGGACCAAGGCACTGCTTCTACAGTAGTTCAGGACTTTTGCATGTATAGCAATATAAATACATACACCTCATTCTCCCATGAATTTATGAAGCTGATGCTGTAGGTCAGTGACTAGGGTAGTCCCCAAGCACAGGGGAGATCCATCTGCTGGACCCTGGTCCTGGCACATTGGAGCATGAAATAAGCCCCAGAAACAATCCCAACATGGACCAGCCTCTTTGCTGTGTTGGACTGACGAGCCTGTTTATTTTCGACTTGCAACTTCTTGTTTAGTACTTGCAGCCTCACTGGCAAATGCACTGCTTCCATGCAATTGTAACTGCATTACTGCACAGCTACAGGTGCAGTGTGCAAAACTGGGGAAGGTATAGGCACAAACACCAGCATACAACAGCAGCAACTATTCTGCTTTGCAGTATGAGACTAGCAGGCACAGCTCTGGCCCAAGGCAACAAGCACTCTGCAAGTCCAGACGCTGGTACATGGCAGGGTTTGTTCCTGGTAGTCAGGATTGACCAGATCACCTTTTTTCTTTTTTGGGGGGAGGAGAGAGTTTAGCCATAGGTACTTGCTCTCAGACCTATGACTAACCCTAACGTTACTTTTGTTAGTACAGATCTTGCCTATGAGATCAAAAAGGGGAGTCTCACCCTGAAAGAACAAGAAGGCTCTGCTGTTTGGGTCTACTAAAGGCAGCTGACTCGTAATACAGAACAGATGCAAAGAGAAAGTAATAGTTATTTCAAATTTTCCTCTGTGCTGACAATCGTAAAGAAAAGCACTAAGGAGTTGAGCTGTACATCAACATACTAATGTCTGTGGCTTCTTTTTATAAACAGGTATTTCAGGACCGTATTTCAGGACCATATTTCAGGAGTCTTGTAGCTAAGGGCAAAAGGAGATTTGTCATCCACACACAGAATTCACACTTGTAAGAACTGTGGCAGAATGCAATTATTAAATTTATTTTGGAAAGAAAAATCAATTTACTTCTTTGTTTAAGAAAAAAAAAAGGAAAATCGTAAGAGGCAAGATTAATGAAGATGCAATCCTGGTAATTACAGAAATTAGTGAGAGTTCTGAGTTCACTAGGCACCCAAATTGGATTAATCTGCTCAAAATATAATGTTACACTGAAACATCTAACGTCTAAGCATTTATGAACATGTGTTCTATGGTATAATTTTGTTTAATCTTCAGAGGCCTCTCAGAGGCCTCTAAATTTAATCTTAGGCAAACTGGCAAAGTTTTGCCTGACTAAAGAATGTCAAATAAAGCCCTAAAAAGGGATTGCTCGGATCAGAATTACTTGATGTCTCCAGCTGCTTTGTTGTGCACTGGTATTGTAAAGATGCCATAAATTCAGCTTAATTGGAGAGCTAAGCTAGGTTTACAGCTGTTTTGCTTACTTGAAGCAGTGCAAAACAGCTGAACATACCAACGAGTATGGACCTTCAACTGTATGACATTTACATTAGAAAACCTCCAAAACAACAGCACCTAGTCACAGCTTCCCATATTCTTGTACGATCTTATTTTTTTTCTCTTTCTCCCGATGGTTCTCTTCCTGGACACTTTTCACAATGCAGCAGAGACACAGACCTAGCGATATCACCACGTCATCAGAAAAAAGTGGGAAGAATTCCAGAGAGATACAAACACATCTTTCAAAACAGCAAGTATGTTTAAAACAGACTGAAGAACATGATGAGAGAAAAAAAAATCCGGATGTTAAATATACCATATTGTTACTCCTGTCTCAAAGCAGGACAGTATTCAATATCAATGTATTAGCACTAAAAAAACCTGGAATAGCACACACCCGCCACCATTTTAGGCAGAGCTGCCTCCGAGCAGCATTTTTATGTTTACCACTGCATTGCTTAGTGGCAGCATTCAGGAACTGGTTTGTACAGGGGTAAAATCGGGATGGTAAATAATAGCAGTCTGACGCTACCTACGTCCTCCACAGGATCTAAGGGAACTATTCCATGGTACATCTAGGAGCTGGTGCTTCACTGGTGGTATCAAGGAGCCAGAGCCACACCCAAGTGAATGGACTTGTTTAAGAAACATCACAGCAACCTTATTCACTATGAAAAACATCGCTGTATTTTGCAAAATCAAGCATAACATTTTCTAGCATTCATGCTAGGCAGTCTAAATACAAAACCCCTATTTGCAATACCTCGGATAAAGGTGAGAGTTACACCTTAGAGCTGACTTGCATTCTAAGTGTCAGCTAACTTTATAATACACTCTTTCAAAAAATCTTGCGCTTGTGTTATGATTCACTGTGTTTTTATTGGGTAAGTTTTGTTATAATTGATCTGTGATGATGCAAGAGTTGTGAATTTCAAATAGAATTTTTTCTTGGCTTTGTGGTAGTTAAGTTATTCTATGTATACTCAAGGTAGACAGCCTCATTGTTTCTAGAAAAATAGTATGTCACTTCCATTTGTTAAACCCGTTCTAATAGCTACTGTGCTTCAATGTACATTTCTGTTGTAACAACATGCTTACACAGCAGTTGGGGTAAATGAAGAAAAATCGATATGGCTTCTCTTTTCCGCAGACAACAATGGTTATTCTTACGTTAAGGCTCCAATGCAGTTTCTTACAGCAGGGAGCAGTATCTTGCCTCTGTGCAAGGCAGCAGCTACAGCTGCTATCTTTTAGTTTTATTAACCTGAAGCGTTACGCCCTCACTGTTTTTCTTTGTGTCAAGCACTGTTTGAAGAAAGTAGGCTTGTTCTGTAGGAAAAGAAAAAGATCGTATCAGCAGTTGTTTATTTACAAAATTGTGGTCAAAGTTACATTTATTTAAGCAATACTTACTGGTGTTGTTTTACATTCATGAAGTTTATACAATAGCTTTCACTCTGAAAACTACCACTTCCAATCAAATTTGAATCTGCAAATGTTATCGTACTTGCAAGGTAAAATGATTTTAAGCTAATAACAGAATTTTTATCTCAATCGATACTTAGCCCCTTTCTATACACTATACAGCAGGCTATTTGGAAAAAACAACAACAACAAAACAAAAACCAACCAACCAAAAAAATGAACAAAACAAAAAATAACAAAAAAAAATAGCTGAAAGAAAAATGGTTTAATAATTCCTATACTACCGTGCTCTCTGATGAAGTATTTTCCCTTCTTTTATGCTTATATAGCAGCAGAATTTTTTTAAACTGTAAATTTTTCATTTAGATCCTTTACAAAAGAACTGATTCTCAATCCTAATCTGGAATAGTTCCAGTGTGTGTGTGTGTGTGTGTTATATTTTTCAATTCCTGCTGTTGTTTAGAAGTGTGTTTGCAAATTTGAAAAGGGCATGGCATATAGTCACATTCAGGAAAATTTCTGTGCACTCAAAATGAATGCAAGTGTAACAAAGGAAACTAAGCAGTAGTTCTCTTGTTCTCCAGGGTGTTTATTTTTTAGTATTACAAAACTGACATTAAAATTTTCAATTCCTTTTTTTCCCAGGAAAAAAATACTTGAATTATATCCATCTCACTCTTGATAGCTCATATTTGATCATTAATTTATTAACATAATTTTGAAGTCGAATAATTTTATGTCTGCTTACTAAAGAAGTTGGATCATTGACTGAGGATCCTTTTGTGCTAAACTGTTTTGTGTAAATTATACTGCTTATTCTCAGGTGACTGTACGTTTGTTTTAGCATTCAATAAAAGCCTCTTCATTTCTGAAAATCTGCCTGAAAAAATACATTCAGATTACAATTTACTCTGAAGTATTTATATTTTATTTGAAACGTTCTTTTTTAAACTCCCTTATTGGCAACGATGAAAAAGATATAAATAACTGAAAAATATTTATTTTTCCCTCCCCTGTCTCACTGACTGCATAGTACATGAGTATTTTGTGCTCTGAAGGCCACTCCTATTGTATCATAAAGTTATTCCATGCACCTGGAAGTCAATACGCAAATTCTTGCTTCACTACTGCTGCTATTCTTTCTTCTACCAAGTCTGTATGTAATTATAACATTATGGCTTAGCTTCTGGCACACAAAGCAGGATTTAAGTTATTAGAAATCAACTGACCTCATCTGAAATCTAACCTATCTCTCACTTTTGTGTTGTACTCTTGTTTTGTGTTTGTACTCTTTGTATTTGTTTGCTGTAATCCATCATCAGGGGTATTGCAGCAAATTATATGCCAGGCACACATCCCACTGGTTATCACCTACTGTTTACTGATTAAAAATATATATATATTTAACTGTATTTATACTTGTGGCCTGAGATATACTTTGTGATTAGGTGCTAAGTGGTTTTAATGTTAGTAAACATGCATGTATGTCCTGTTGTGTCATGGCATTCACAAGACACATGCAGTACCAAGCAAGAAATGGGCACCTGTCATTAAAGTAGCCTCGTCACCTGTTCCAGCATTACTTTAGGATTGAGGGGCTGAGGATGAGTGGCAATTAGGAACTCCAGCAGAGAGCTAATTTTTTGGGGCAGGGATTGATATCTCAAATTGGGATGACCCATTTTCCTCTGCGGTCAAAGCCAGAAAACAGATGGAAAGATGCATAGCTAAGCAGGCCTTTCTGTATCGTATCATTCTGCATTTGAGATGGTACATAACCTGAAGGAAATCAACAAAGAGGTAGGAAAAAGCTGTTGTATATCAAACTTTTCTGACTGAAAATAAATAAAAAGAAAGCCAAAGAAAAACATGGTCCCTGTAGGAAGGTGAATGTTAACACATCCTCTAGTGAGGCTAAAAGATGTTGTTACACTTCATATGAAAAACAAAAGTGAAGAAAAAACTCAGGTCTTTTCATGGTCAACACCTGTCATCTACCCTTCCTGATAAAGGTAATTGAAACGTTGGTAGTTGAATGATATTAATCTTTGAGTTCTATATTGATGGTCATTACTATTAATGATGTTAATTAGACGTGCCTTCAGTAAAGATATGAGGGTACGTCATTAAGTTTTGCACTCTCCTTCTCTGTTTATAATACATGTGCATAAAATATCTTTTTTGGAAGGCAGATAACAAGTATTTTTCAGAGTTTTGTTTAGTTTGTGAAAGTTTCTCAGAGAAGGTGGTCTTTTTCTTGGTAAGTCTGGACTAGCTGATCAGAATAGAGGTGCCTGAAGACCCTTCTGGCTTGTATGTAGCCCTGGAAAGCACGACATCTGAAGATGATAACACTGCTCCTTCTGGAATTTGGTGGAGGACGGATGACTGGCGTGAAATAGGTGGGTCTGCCTGAGTAGATATGAGAGTGAAACGTAAATAATCTTAAAATTTTTAAAAGTCACAACAGAAGTTACAAAAACACAATCAAAGTGGCTATCTAGAGATTATTTTTGGTGTTTGTTTTTTTTACTCAATTTCAAAAAAATCATTTTTTTTCCTAATTCCATTAGAAAAATCTAAAGGTGAGTGGCTACTGAGTGACTACTTTTTTTCTTTTTTTTTTTGTTTTTTTTTTTAGTGAACACAGTCCCTAGTGACAACAGGCTGATGGACAGTCTCTCGCCTGTGTAGAAGTCAACTGACTTTAGGCAAGCTCTACGCAGCGTTAGGAGATCCGATATACAGAATGTCCTGGAAAACTGAAGCTTAAATTGTATACCCTAAAATAAGCAAATAGTGTGAATCTCAAATATATATTATGGCATTGTGCCTTTTGATTTTTCACTATTTAACATTGTGCCTGAAAACAAATAGAAATAGGGCTAAATAAAAAGTAATTTTTAAAAATAAATTATGCTAGAGCTGTTTTTCTCTTTGAGCTGCTAGTATTTACCACTGCAATCCAATTACTGCCACATTACAAATAGTGACAGCCAGAAGAAAAAAGCTGCTTGTCAAAATTGCCATTTCCATTCTTCTTTCTCAAGCAGGAGATCTGCTTAAGTTCCACGGAGGATAAGAAAACATACAATTTGCTCCTTTGTATTTTCTCTTTTTCTGTTTCTCTACAGAAGGGTTCAACCACACCTGAATTATCCTGCATTCAAAAGAAAGAATATACAGGTGTAACAGGAGAGTAGATCTGTGTACCTCCAACCACTATGATCAAGCCTATCAACTACATTATAGAAGAGTTTACTTTTGCTGAATTGTTGTTCTGGTTTTGGACAGATCTTTTCATCACTGAAGACAGCATCAAAAGATTTTAGGCTCTGACATTCATATCCAGGATATGTTTTTAAAGTCTTTCATCAGCCACTGAAACTGGATTAGCACCAGAAAGTATTTAACAGCCAGTATCTGGCTAGAGGAGAAACCGAGGGACCTTTGGCTTAGCAAGAATCTATAAAATGTGACTTAATTTCAAGATATCACACAATTAAAATGGAGCTCTTCAGCATTCTTTGGGACAAAAATAATGAATTAATGAAGAGCTGATGAAGAGTCTGACTGAAGATAATGTGAATCCAGAAACAAAATAATTAAGGTAATAGTTATAAAGGACAGGTTGGTAGAACCACTTTAACAAGCTGAGATGGGTTTATAAGAGCTTCACGACAGAAGGGAAACACTGCTCTCCAGTTTAATTTTACCCATTCCTTTAATACCTTCTAAACTGAAGCAAGTGTAATATTCAGAAGTTAATTTTTAAATTCATCTGTTTCTTTACAGAGACAGAGAATAAAATGTTTACCGGTTTGCAGTTCAGTAGTGATGGTCCCCAGTCAGGCCTCTTCTTAGTCACTGAAATGTATTGAGCTGTTTTCAAGAAATGCACATAATCTGGAAGCAAAAGTGACAAAACTATGTTACTGAAATTGCCTTGATTCAAACACTGCAAAGGCTGTTTGTTTTCTTGAAGAAGTCACACCTGGATGGTGGAATTTTAACTGCTGAATTTTCCTAATCTCATCATCAGTATCAGATGGTGCATTTAGTTATAAAATGCAGCTCAGTATTCCTGGAAAACTGGGAAGATACAGTGCTGCAGCTGAAGCCCTGAAACATGTCCAGCTCATGAAATGAACTAGTGTGTTTAAAAGTTGCAATTGTTTAAAAAGCAAAATCCTTAAAATTCTTGAAATATTACTTGAAAATAATGTAGCTGCATGTAGTAAATGGATGCAAAACTGCTACATTTTTGAACTAGCAAAGCATGAAAATATGCCATTTTTGTACAGAATCGCCTTTTACTAAAAGGCTGCAAGAGCATGGCAAAATTAACAATTTTCAAAATTTCAAGAATTTATTTAAAATATATTTGGAATGATTGTTTTAGCCATTTACATTGTACTTCATAATAGCATTAAATCAGAACATTACAGATCCTATCAGATAAAAAAAGGAAAACAGTTATGCCCAAAATCGGAACATAATGTGAGTTTACAGTTATTTTATGACTCACTGTAATGTTATTATTAATCCATATGTTAAGACAAATCAAATAATTTGAACATTAGTGATTTTTATGGAATTTAATTTGTAAAATCATTTTTGTCCATTGCAATACATAATGTCCAGCACTATAATTTTTTCTTGTACTACAATTTTCCTATTAAACTATTCAAAAATCATATTTACTGAACTATTTACCAATAAAGAGAATGTATTAAAAATATATATTGAGGGAGGAATTTTAGCAGTCGAAGCTTATGTTCTTTCCGTAGATCAGAACCTATAATTTAGTATTTTTACATTGGACCTCTTTGTTCTCAATTGCAGTAATTAATGTCATAAGCTTTTCAAAACGTAAGAAAGAAAATCTGGTATGTCAATAGATTTGAGACTGCATTTTAAAACATTGTTTTATATAGCTAAAACCAAAGAATAGCCCATTAGAAATATAAAACTATCAGAACCACGGAAGTCTAATAGTATTAGACTTAATAATAGATTTTATTATTCAATCACAATTGTTCATATAGCTAACATATGACTGGAGATATTGTTACGAGTCTTGATTCTCGGCATCTGTCGTGTTATGCAGGTCACTTCAGAGTTGCAAACTTATATGATGTATGCTTTAGACTTACGGTGGAGTTGTTTTGCATCTCATACAGTTTGAAAAATGATTGTCCATACCAGTTTCCTACAGACTATACGAGATTGCAAGGCCGAATTCTCAGCTTAAGAAAGGTCCGGTGAACTACTGATTTATCCCAGCTGTAGATTTGAATCTGTTGACATGCTGAATTATTGTCGATCCCAATGCAAGCTCCTATGTGTAGACTGTACGTCTTACAGAATACGAGCCTATGTAGCTCCTGAGTCATATGTATTTAGTTAACTGACAAAACAAATGTTTACTTTTGTCAGTGTTGCTGAGCCAGTAACTGTGATTATTATTAAACTGCAGAAAAAAAAAAAAGCTGTTTTAGTGTGCTTATTCATTTACAGAAAAAAAAAAAAAGACCCTGATTTTAGGATCTGCACTGTTGTTGATGGTTAATGACAAGTGACAGTCAAAGCTGAAAGAACAAAGCATGATTTTCAGACACCCAACAGAGTATGATGAACGGGCAAATCTTAAATTCTCTCCTGCTGTCAGATACCATACTTCTATTTGGACCACATTTGTGTGTATTGCAAAATTAACTAAAATACCAAATCCTACAGATCTAATAACATACTTTAATAAAACCAGCTTGTATCTGGGTACTGACAATTGTGAGCATATTAAAATAAAGGCGATATATTTATCCTACTGACTTAACGTTCAAACTTGCAAACATCCCATAGGCCAAGGAAAACAAAAAACTAATAAATATGCTGAAAAACTCCATACCTCGGTATGAAATCCTGACCCTTTCTCCAACTTAAGTACACAGAGTCCAACCAGACCGAGAATGCCAAGCTAGAGGGGCCCCTCTGTGGGGGAACCTGTCCTTCAGTCAGCAGCACCCGCCGGCCGAGAGCCGCGCGGGGACGGGTGCTGGGGAAGGGGTGACACTTGGAAGTGGTGGCTGCCGTGAGAATGGGGAGTGTTTGTGCCTACGGTTATAAAGTCGCTTCCCTCAGCTTGTGCAGCGTTTTATCTGGGTGTACGTGACTGCCACTCCAGGCTCGCTTTAGCGGAGGTTTATGATGGGAATCCGGCTGCCGGCCCTGCAGCCCGCGCCGGGTGTCGCATCGCCCAGCAGGGCGACGCGAGGCACCGCGGGAGGGAACGTGCGTGCCCCACAGCTCCCTCCTCCGCTGCGGCCACTAAATCCTGTCACGCTCGTGAGAGGGCTGCTGAAAACTCACGGGTCTGGCCCCGAGGCGGCTGCTGCCGGTGGCGTGCCGCCTGCGTTTCGGGCACCCTCTGGGTTGGGAGGCGGGGGGGGGGGGGGGGGGGGGGGGGGGGAACCGGCCGCCATGGCAACGCGCGAGCGCCGGTTTAACGGCGGCGGAGGGGGGGGGGGGGGCGGCGCTGCGCCGGGCCGGGCCGCTGGGAAGTGCGTCACGGCGGGCGCGCGCCTGCGCCGGGGCGGCGGATTCGAAGCGGTGCGGGGCTGTGGCGGGCGGGATGAGGCGCGGCGCGCCCCGCGGCACCCTGCGCGGCGTCCTGAGGAGACACAAGCCCCAGCTGCGCCTGGCCGCCAGCGGGGACCTGCTGGTGAGGGCGGCGCCGGGGCGCTGGTAACGGCAGGGGCAGAGGGCGGCCGGTCTCCTGTAGGGTCCTTGGTCGTGGGTGAGAAGGGCCTGCCGTGAAGGCGCGGGGTGGCGGAGCCTTACGGCAACACCGGGGGCAGCCAGGTGGGCTCGTCCTGACCCGCGGCGAGGGGGTTGGTCACGGAAAGGGGGTTGTGAGGCTCAAAAGAGACCCGACTGCGCCAAGGGAGCCTGGCCTGCAGGGGGGGGGGGGGGGGGAGAAGTATCTGCACGTAATTTTTTAATTTTTTTTTTTTTGAGTGACTTAATTGGCTTAACTGGTGTGACTGTAACGTGGTCTCGTTTTCCAAAGCATGCGATTCTCAGGGCAATAATGCATGTCGTATATTTGTGTGACTTGAAGGTAGGTATCTAGATCTGCAAGGCTAAATAAAGGTGGTAATTACATGACAGCGCGTACATTTGAATGCAAATGGTACATGTTTTTCTAATTTGTCTAATGAAAACAAGGATCTCTTCCTCCACTTTTGCTATCTGTGGAGTATTTTATGGACTAAGGACTTGTCCACTCTCTACTCATGCTGAGACCCACTCAAAGCTTAATCAGTGGGATGCAGTAGAAACTAATCAAACTTGCACAGTCATTAATAATTTTTTTATAGTTAGTAACACTTGGTGTGTGTTTCCATGGTCATATTAACTTGGTTTCCAGGAAGCATGGCTGTCTGAAAAAGGGTAAGTGGGATGTAGCCCCCAAACCTTGGCCATCGGTTCCTGTCTCTGCCTCATCCTGGCACTAGTGTTTTGTGGCCTGCAAAGGCCATCAGCAAATTGAATTGATTGAAACTAATAAGCAACGTCAATCTGGTCTGGCCTAAAACATGGCTACAGAAGTACTCATTCCAATACAAAAGATGAAATCAGAACAAATTTTAATAGTGTGGTGGAAGCTTAGAGTATCTCTTCTGGTGATGTAAAATTAAATGGCCTTTAAACGTTAGGAGGCTTGGTTTCTTTTTGTTTTACCTTTTTCTGAACAGGAGTGTTCAGGGGTGCTGATTGTGCAAGATCTTCAACCAGGCATATGGCTAGCAGCACTTTCATTCTCTGTTTCTATGAATAAATAAACAAAACTCCATCTGTGTTGATCTTTTTTTGGGGGAAAAATAAGTTCAGCTGATGTAGTTAAAGCAACAAGTTATGAGAGTTTTTTCCAGCCTTTCTCCAGCAAAGCTTTAGTTTCTCCTACACATTCCCTACAAATTTTGTAAGAGTGATTCATCTGCATACTTTGGAAATCTATATACTAGTTCTTTTAACAAGACTAAACCATATACGTTTTGAACAAGCTGTTTGTCTTCTGCGGGGAAATGAGAGAGTCAGCTATTTCATTTTCAGGGGTATTTTCCTGAATGATCCAGGCTTTGTTTGAATGCACTGTGGTACAAAGTCCAGCAAGGAGGTGGTGTACCTGCCTGTTTTGTGACATAATCTGGTTATTTACTTTTTTCTTGACTCTTCAGTAAGCCGATGTCATCTTCAGTGATTGTTCCTAACAAGTTTGAAAGATCAGTCATAAGAATACAAACATTTTTGTTAAATATCTGAATTGAATCTCTTCTTTCCCCTTTCAGGTTCTCCTCCTCAAGTCTCTTTCTACACTTTGAAGCTTTGCTAGGACCTATTTTCTAAGTGTTAACATCCTTCTCTGTACACAGTATAGCTTAGAAATTTCTCAAGAAGCTGTTTTATAGAAGGAATATGACAATATTTTTAAGTGAAGAGAGAGGAATAGCGCAGAGGTTTGTCCAATGTGGGTAGAAATCAGTAATTTACCTTCTTGAAAATAGGTAAAGGATTTTAGTGATGAGATTGAGAGGTAAGAGCTGTGCAAACTGTGTTCTAGCTTGGAATTATAGAAGGAAAGCACTTGGCTGCTTTTTTATGCTAGAAGTGCAGGTTTGTATTTATATTGCAGAACAGGCTTGAAGTATGAATGAGCACTTTTGTTTTTGTTATGGGCATAGAATCTAGTGAGTAGACATAGATATCTAATTTAAGGCAAGTTATTTATCTAATAAATTGCTAATGTGGCAGGAAAACAAAATGAGGGAGCTTGCCACTATTGTTCATGAGTCCTGCCCAACAGGTGTGTGGAAGTTGACCTGCAAGCAGTGTTACATGTTTTTCTTAAATTCTTAAAACTTTCCAACCTTTCTGTTTTGGGAAATAAAAAAAAATCTTACACAACAGTTTATTTATGGGTATTTCAAAACTTTCGAAGTTTTATGCTGAGCGACAATAATCTAACGTAGTGAAGCAATGGCTTTAAACAGGTGTGGCATTACTTAGGTACTTGTCAGTAGCTGTTGCATTGATGGTATTCTGGTATTATGCTTTTCATTAGCCTTTCTCTATTTCCTTAAACAGAGACCATATAAACTTGAACAATCTGGAATATTTATTAACGTGTGCTCTGCTGTAGAATGCTCTGACTTTACTCATCTGTTTCTTTTAAGTTGATAGGAGTTTGGGGAAGCTTCTCAACACAGAGTAATTCCCTTTGAAAGCAGGAAAACGTAGGTGCAATGAGTCTAAGAGGATGCATTTTTTCAAAGGCAGTTTTAAAGTGAACAGTTTTGCATTTAGGTGCCTCAGCAAGGGGGCATGAAACTATGGCAAGTTTTTGTTCCCCCTTGTTCTCCTCCTCCAGGTTGTTCCCAGAAATCTAACCTTCATGTTGATAAGTCTAATAATGGCAAGTATAGTGTTTAACACTATCTCAGTGCCACAACAGATTCTCTTCAGAGGTAACTTCCTCATGCAGAAATTAATAGGTTAAAACTTGGTTTGATATTTTGCTAAGTAAATCTGCAGGAGCATCTGCTTTTTCTGTAGTAGGTGCTTCCAAATACAAAAATATAGATGTATGTGTTGCACAGTGACATTCCTTTAGTTCAGCAGTTTTAGAAGGAATTGAGTTTTGTCATATGAACGCTAAAATGCCTGCAGATTGCTTCTGCTGCGAGCACCCTGCCAGGCTGTTTCCCATAAATTCTAAATTGTAACTTTCCTTGTTAGCTGATCAACAGTCTAGAAAGATATGATGGCAAAACAACTATATCACCTAATTCATGTAAATAAAATTTTCGTGTTTCAATAATATTCTTGAGCTCTTGATTGAAGAAGTATTTAATATGCTTCACGTAGCAAAGTTAATATTGTTTGAAGGCTTAATTTACAAAATGTGCAGTTTCCAATTTTCAGGTTGAACTGTTAAAATAGTTGACATAATGACTCTATAACACTAGGGATTAGGTTCGTTACTACACTGGGGTGTTTTTGATGGCAATTTTTTAGTACAAGCTGTAGCAGTATTTTGGCTGTTGAAATTCTTGCCACTGCTGTATTGAACAGAGCAGGATCTTGTATTGAACCAACGTACTGACCTACCAGTACCTTTCATGTTGGAAGGTTAAGTAAGTGATGAGCTGGGAAAAAAAAGAAAGGAAGCTCCTGACAGTGGAGAGTTTCTTCTGCTAGAGAAATTAATGTCAATGCTCCTTTGCTCTGGAAAAGGGCAGGAGTCCTTGAACTTGTCTATGGCCCATTTGGTGATAAGGCAGGGATGAATTTGCTGTTCGTTAACAGTCTGACTCTTTTAGTCACTGAAAGCTGATTGTATCTACTAGTAAGCAAAAGGATTCTCATTCTCTGCTTGATACTTTTGTTTAGCAGGCTTTTTTTTCTTTTGTAATAAAACGTAAATAAAGTTTTATTTCTGTTAGATGTCTGTATGATCACTTCTACGGCACTTTTACAATTTAAGTATAATAAACTTAAACTGTATTTACAAGAGTTTTGCAGTACGGAATATCATGGGCATCTATTAGGGTTTGACCCAAGTGATACCCTGTCTTCCTAAGAACACCCTTCAGGAATTTCGAAGCAGTCTAATATGGGAATCCTCTGTCTCAAACAATGGATCTCTAACAAAACAAACAGTGCATGAGCAGTCTGAATTCTCCCTGATTTTATTTTTCTTCTTTTAAAGATACATTTGAACTTCTTAATGTTTCTCCATCGGCTAGCAGAAGAAGCCAGGACAAATGCTTTTGAGAACAAAAGTAAAACAATTAAACCTGAGCATACTGTAGCTGCAGCAAAGGTAATAAAGCATTTTTAGTATTTTTCTCTTCTGTTCAATGCAAACTATACTATGAGAGCATATACAAAAGTTTTCTGTGATACTGTTAATGTTCTCACTTACAATCAAAAACTTGCAAAAATGTTACCAAGGCATCAAATTAATTTTCTTTGCCCTGTTAAATATAGTCCTATTTTTACTTGGCTATTCCATGTTTAAATTCGTAGTTCAATATGTGGGTTTGTCTATGCAGTAGTCTACCAACACACATCCGTGGGCTGAAAACTGTGGCTGTGACTAGCATGGCACTGGCAATGAGTAAATAAGTACTCTGTGTTATAGGACTGTGTGGTCCTATAGCTCCCTGCTGCTTTGGTGAGCGTGTCCGATTTGAATGGGTAGTAGGAGTTTACATCTGCCTACGAACACTTGTGACTAGCAAAACTAAAATTTGTTTTGCCATTCAGTGTCATGGCTTCGGGATGGGGAAGAGAAAGTCTGGACTCTGGCAGGCAGGGAATAGGAGCAAGTTCCAAAGTTGGAGGATTCTTACCTCAGATGATATCCTATCAAGGAAGCAGGCTATCTTAACTGCAGTAACATAAAAGAAGCTTTATGGAGCAAGTGAGGAATAGTTCATATATCATATTTGCACCTTCAGTTCTTACCTTAGTCTGAAAGCAGTCATAAGCAGATTCTTGCAGCTCATTTCACTTGGTGGGATATGATAGCTTTACCTCTGTTTCATGAAGGAACTTGATCTCTCTAATGTGCCTGCTTATCTGTTCAACCACCTACTACTGCTGTGTAAATTGGAAGAGTAAAATGCAGTGGTATCTGATATTTTGGTCCTGTGGCTTCTGTTTATCTTCAGTCTTTTTTTCCTCTGGCAAAATGTTTAGTTTGATAGTTTCTATTACTATAGTAACAGAAATATATACAGGATGTGTAGGGTAGCCAAGTTAATGTTACAGTTGGAATCTTATGCATTTGTAATTTCTTTTTAACTGTAATCTTAACGTTATTTGAACATTTTTGTGCTCCATTTATTTTTTCTTAAGATGAGAAGAAAGGAAAAACTGCCTTTATTTTAATAATGTTAACACTTAAATGGTCCCACTTGAGCTTTGAATTTCATTTTTCAACTTAAACTCCAAACCAAAAAATGTCCTTCCAGGGGTCTGGGCACTCTTGATATATAAAGAAGCAAGGCATTGCAAACAAAAACTTGAGCATAGTAGCTGTGTAATTGCAAGTCTTAGTTATTTCTTTTTGTCTACGTCTAATGGGATAAGAGCTTCAAGGAATCTGCTGAGGGCCTGAGAGCGCTGTTGCCACTTCCTGACAGTCAATTTAAAAAAAAATAAAAATTATTTTACCAAGTTCTTGGTTTATGAGTGTTCTTTTAATGTTTTCTGATATGGCATATTTCTGTATGCCTTTACTTTATTCCTGTCCTTTTCCTTTGACTGCTACCGTTGGTCACTCTACTGTTTGAAACAGATTGTCTGGCACAATGAGCAAATGGTCTGAGTATCCTAGTGTTTTGGAACTTTGTAGTGCTGCCTGGATTGTAATATCTAACATACAGTATATAAGCAGTGATAAATATACTTTTTTTTTTTTTTCAGGTTATTTTGAAGAGAAGCAGAGGCTAGAAAACAGAGCAATGGAATTTCAAAGCATGTTTCTCTGTGTTTTCTTACTGACTTTTGAGATCCTGTGAGTCAGCTTTGCGCTTCTGGAAGTGCTTAGCTTTGCTGATGTCTTGTCTCCTGACTCTGAATATCTTGCTGCTTCTTTAAAAAAAATAATAATAATAATAATTATATGCACACACAATGTAATGCGTTCACACACTTTATGCATAATTTTAAAATAACACCTATAAGTGATAGTAAATCGTCATTTAAGACTTTTTTTTGTAGCTTATTTCCTCCATAATAATGGAAGAATGCCTGTACCATACTCACTCTTCAAGTACAGTGTGTAACTTTTAATCAGAAGTGTAAAACGTTGTAATGAGAGCAGTAATAAAAATGCAGGTTTCACTAATTCCATTATAGGTTATGCAATTCAGAGCAGATTTTACTAGCTAAACAAAATCTTGGCTTTCAAAATAACTGCTGTAGAAGCTAGTAAAGTACCTTGGCTTTGTTTTATTTATAAATGTCTTAATATTTTTAAATAACTTTGAATCGTAGGCTAATGCAGGAAGAATACATTTTGTATTTAGAAATTGTGCTTTGAAATGTTAAAGCTGGTCTATTTTTTGATGTGCTACGTGAGACAAGTTGGTCTCTGATTCAGTTGCCGTGGACAGATGCAGGTTGGGGGCGGGTAAGGGGAATATCAGGCACAGCCGATGTTTTTGAAGTTAGACCCTGTAAAACAGTGAAGATAAGTTGACGTGAATGCTGAACTACTACCTTCCCACTTTTAAATGTCATCCTAACTTGTCAGAAGTCTGGAAATGTGCATTATATAAAAATATATTTTTAAATTAAAATCCATATGCTATTCTTGATTTGATATTTTAAAACAGTTTTTGAACACTTTGCTTAGTTAATCTTTTTATAAAGATAGTTGAATCTTGCTGTTTAAGCTGATAATACTCTTTTGTAGGTAATATGCACAGTGAGCTATTCTCCAAATAAAGATTTTTTTGCAATGTTATGCATTGAGTAGTTTGTTTTATGCATTACAGAGTATATTCTAGAAACCTAGCAAAAAATGTATTTCATAAGTTTTTTTTGTTACAAATTCTTTAGACTACAATGCCAGAACTTCGAATTTTGTATCACGTCCATGCCCTTCTTAAAATCCTGTACAACCCAAGAAAAGTCCTTTTACGGTATGCAGAAAGGAAGGATGTGTATTCTGCGTTACTTAACTCATACGGCGTAGTTCAGTCTGCTGCTTATGAAGGTTGACGATTCCTTTTTCTGCTTTTTCTTCTCTTACTCCCTTGGAATCCACAAAGAAAGCTGAAAACATACACGTATAGAGGATATTTGGATTTAATGATCTGAAGTACGTTCTCAGGAATGAGAGATCTGATTAAGTATTTATATTTTACTTTTTAATTACTCTCCGCAACTTAATTTTTTTGAAACACTAGATTTTCTTAGAACTGTTTTCAGTTATTTTTTTCCCTGAAGTATTTTCTTACAACAGTCTTATATAACCACATACCTTTCCTCATTGGACAGATGTCTGAGTGCTGTCTTGCTTCTTTTGGAACTTGTTTTGATTTGACTTTAACTTCTTTTTTGATTTGCATAGGAAAAAGATCCACTCGGGCTTAGTCTAATGTTCTTATTCTCAAGTAGTAGATGGATGATTAGCTGCCACCGGAAAAGGGAGACAAGGCCTAAAACTAGCCATCCATGTGTGTTTTTATAAATATTTTAGGGTTTTTTTTGGTCTCTGTTCATGGCTATGATTCTTTTTGTTGTGAGAGGGATGCTTTTCTACAAGCCCTGAGAAGTTTGGGTCAAAACTAGATTGGTAGTACTCGGAAGCAGGCAGGTATTCAGTAGACGTATACCTCAGCAGGTATTCATGTTTCTCTCTTAAATTCTCACTGAAAATTAAGGTGGTTGATGTAGTGTATGTTTCTGACTGCCTAACCAGAAGGCTATTATGTCTTCCTAGTAGGTTCTTCCTGAATATTCCCTAGAAGGCTAATCGTATTCGTATTTGGCAGCATTTCTGTACACCTTCATGTGTATCCTTCATTTTAGAATAAAGTCTCCTTACAGCAGTGTTGTCTGAATACCCCAGACACTTCCAATTACTATAACCTTGGGGGCTATAGTTAGGTAATATATCTTTTGGGTCAGCGAATCTCAGGTGGCTAATTAGGAAGCATTAAAACGTAGTTTTAGAAAGTGTCTTTTTCAACTGGATTTGTGGTAGAAGGTCTAATGACGTTGGGCTCTGCATGTACTTATTGCGTTCCCATGGGGTTTCTCTGCCTTCGGGAGGAAAAAGCGAAGAGCTATGTTGATATATTATTAGGGTTTCTTCTACTCAATGGTTTTCAGGAGTGATGAAATTTCCTTGAGAAATTCAGTGTTTGAGACTTCACTATTGAATTTTCTTTGGTTTCAAAGGTAGGATTCAAGGTATTTTGGGAAGGAGAGAAATAACAGACACTCAGTACAACTGTGAGTCATTTCCTCAGGAAAGCAGGGTAGAAGAGCTTAAAGTTAAGCAGGTAGTTTTCTCATTCTTTTTCTCTTTACAGCTTTCCCAGCGTTCTTCAATTTCACATCGTTCCTCACACCGTTACTACAACAGTTGACATAAGAGGGAGAAGATAAAATGAAGCAAGGGACAAATCTGGCAGAAGTTCTGGTGGCCTGTGTTTTGTACTTCATGTTACAAACTAGCTAACATAGCCCCCTTAGCCAGTGGGCTTATTCGCAAGTGAATAAGGCAGTACCACAGTATGTAAGTCCCCTGATTATTAGGTTTAAAACTACAGAATATAAAAGTGTGAGTATCATGAATGGTATATCAGCAAAGGTTAGATCTGTAGAGAGATCATAAAATCATTAAGGTTGGAAAAGACCTTAGATGTCATCTGATCCAACCATCCCCCTACCACCAATGTTACCCACTAAGCCATGTCACTAAGCGCCACGTCCAGCCTTTCTTAAACATCTCTAGGGATGGTGAATCCACCACCTCCCTGGGCAACCCGTTCTAATGCCTGACTGTTCTTTCTGAGAAGAAATTTCACCTAATTTCCAACCTCAACTCCCCAGTGCAACTTGAGGCCATTCTCTCTTGTCCTATTGCTAGTTCTCTGCGAGAAGAGGCCAACCCCCAGCTTCCTTTCAGGTATTTGAAGAGAGCAATAAGGTTTCCCCTGAGCAACCTCTTCTCAAGACTAAGATCTAGCTGTTTAACTCTTAATGGAACCAACAGCAATATATGAGCCTCTACATTTTTGTGGACTAGGGCCCAAATAATCACCTTGCCATTTGAATACAAATTTATGTTGGAACATCGTCTGCTGTTTTGATTCAGGGAATCATCACAGGTGCTGGAGAGCACACATGCCTTGGCCCGTCATTGCTCTTATAAACAGAGGAGTGCGTGGTTGCGAAGAATATTAAGTTGCAAAATACAAATAGTAAGTTTTCTCTGGCTATAAAGATACAGTGAAGGGTACAAAAACCCAAGACAGAAATGTGAAAATTCAGAAATAGAAATAGAAAATTCATTTTCTAGCCATAAGGTGGGGATAGAGCGAAAAGTGTCTTTCTCTTCCTTGCAGTAACATCCCAGTAAGATAAAATATTGTTTATCCTTATTAAAAAAAATGTATTTATGATGCTTCCAAATTTATTTTTTTAAGACTACCAATCCTGCACTGCTGACACATGCAGGGCAATTAAAGTTAAATAAATAAATAAAAATTCTTTAACTTCAGAAAATGGTGATTTGTACTGAGAGGGTAAAATATATATGAGGCTTTAATGGATCTTGAAGATTATTCTCGAAGCTCAATGTTGCAGCATTAGATCATTTTCTGACTCAGTTACAGGTCTATAGTTATTTGTACAGCAGCTTCATTTTAGAAGCTGGCATGTTTTATGGGCAGTTTCATGCAGGAGGTATTTACAGGACGTTATAGCAACCTTAAATTTAAACATATAGCTAGTATTGGTTGAGTTGCTGATTCAGTTAGCCTTCTATTAGCCTTTTATCAGCTTAGAACAACTAATGATAGGCCATCATAACTGCTAAATACATAGTTTTTTGAGGTGACATGATTAGAAGTATATATTTAGAAGGTGTGACTGGTATTTCATGTAAAAATGCTGATTACAGTAAAACAAAACCCCTTTTTCCACAGCTGTAAACTTGATGTCAAGTTTAAATTCTTCAGACTGTTTCAGACTTTCAGCCTGAGTAGTTTTAGATCTAGGGTGAAAAGATCCTGCCAACGTTTTTGTTGCGCTAAATACAAAATTGTAACTTTGAGGAAGAAAATGAGGAGCCTTTTCACCTGACAGCTCTCAGTTCTGCATATTTGGTCCGTTGGAATTCATTCATTTGCTATTTGGTTAACAATGGTGAGGGTGTGACGTTTTCTTTGTGGTCCACACTCATCAAATTCACACAGGTTTTGGTACATAATATTCTGATGTGGACTGGGATACTAATGTTATCCTGAGCAAACTGCTGAAAGACCTGTTCAGGTCATTTGATATCTGTAAGATCAGGTTTCTTACTGAGAGAGTCTTTCCTGCGGGAATGATTTCAGTGGATGGAGAATAGGCAGAGTGTAGAAAAATACAGGTAAGGCCACCAAGACATTCTTAAAATTACATCTGGTTTACAAAGGAAATGTAGACAACAGCCTTACTACAGGGTAAGTGCTGCTGTGATTGCAGTGCTTAAAGGAAACCAAGGGCACTTCCTACAGGAGTGGCTTGCTCTTAGCCTCCAAGTGCTGCACAGGTCAAGCTCTTTCAACTGCTGCAGGAACAGGCTCATATTTTGTTTCATAAGTGTGCAGAAGGCACAGAAAGATACATATTTTGGCAATTGAACAGAACCCGAATAAAAAATCGTAAAGGGGAAACACTTCCAAATAAATGTAATAAGGAATACAGCTGGATTAGCCACATTTGAATCCTTATATCAGGTTTAAATCGGTCTAACTGTATTTGTACGAATCTTTAAAGTTGACAGCCTAATGTGTATTTTTAATTTGTTTAACTTCATCAGGTAAGTACACACAGATTAGGTTATATAACTGAAATCAGTTTTAGTGAGATTTGAGCAAGTTTTATAAATAAACCATGTCAAGAAAAACATTTACATAATGTGTAAACCAGTTTTTAAAATTCTATTGCATAAGCTAAGCTGAAACATTACTACAAGGAAGCGTTTAGTCCCAGCTGTTTGAGGGTACTCAGGGTAAAAGCTGAAGTTCACGTACTGATGATGGATTATTTAAACACACCTACGTTCTTTATTCCTTTTTTACTCTTCAGAGAAAATTGTGTGTGTACAAAGCTGTTTCCAAAATCTATGAACTGTTCAAAATTTTACTAATTTCTGAAGGTTGGATAGCAACTGAAAATTAAAGACCCTAATTTAAAAAAAGAGAGGGGAGTAATTAGGGAAAAAGGAAAGGTGGCATATGGCATAGTAAACAATTGCCTGGCCAACATTAACTGCACTTTCTAGCTTCCAGTATTTGTTTTTTCCTAGTTTATTTTTTCAGATTGAAGCTTACTTGTGGGTTTCCATGTTCTCCAAATTTAAAGGGTTTGGGTTTGGGGAAGGGTGCCAATGTTCTGCATGTAGTCTAAGTAACAGTGCTCTTCTAAAACTTTTTCCAATAAAGTTAATGCTATGTCTGTTCAACCTTAACTTCAGCTTAACTAAGTTTTTCTGGGATATGGGTTATCTTCCTAAATTGTCATTGGAGTTCCGCATGGTAATTAATTTTGACAATACTTTTCCTGTTGCCTTTTTGTGAAGGTTTTTCCACAAAATCATTTGAATAAACATTGAAAATTCAGATCAGAAGTGGACAAAAGAACTTCATCTTGCGTGCTGTAAGAGCCTTAACAGAAACTCTTCCATAATGAATAAATTTTTGAACATATACGACAGTACATAAAAATTAATTTAAATGATTTTCAGAAATTCACCTTGATTTTGTTTTCTTTTTTTGTTTTCCTTTTCTTGTTAAGACTGGAGAACATAATGGTGTGTTATTTTAGGGCAGCTACAACATTGAAAAATGCCAAGTGAATAAATTAGCTATCAATTTTATCTGAAGGCACGTTCATGTTATTTATAGGAATTTGGGCAAAAATGCATTTCTCATTTCAATGTTTGAATACTATTGATGAGCAATAGGTTGTTCATCTATAAATGTTTTACGTAGATTAGTGTATATATAAATGTCTGCGGATATTCAGAACGAGAATCCCTATTCACCACTGCTCACATTTCTTTCTTTTTATTTTTTAGAAGAAAGAAAGGGAAAGTTACCAAAGATGGTTAACTTGATGAATAGGTACTGCAGTTAGTACAAGAATCCTTCAGCAGTCTGTTGGCTTTGAAATGTATACCGAGTTCAAGAGAATTTAAGGAAAGTGCTTTAAAGGAGCCATCAACAGCCAGGTGAAGCTTTCTTTTCCTCTCTTTGACTGAAGTTTATAAAATGAGAAAGAGAGATGGAACAGTTGGCTAGGAATGGTTCCAAATATGAAAAAAAAAAAAAAAAGAGGAAAAAAAGTCTTAACCCTATCACTAGTATTATTTTAAATATATGTAATGCTTTGCAAATGAATTTCCCAAAGTTAGTTTGGATCTGGAAGATACTTGCACAGGAGAAAGCTTTAATCTCACCATCAAGCTGGAGTGTGTGACTTCCCCTGGTCACACCTGTCATAGCCCTGAGGAGTGTGCTCTCCTGCTAGATATGGTATGCTGTGTAAGGAGCTGCTCTGGGCAAATATCCGGGTCTTGGGGAGATTCATTGCTGTATCCATAATATCCTGGGGGAATTTCTTTGGACATCAGTACTGGAAAGACCTTGGTGCCTTTCCACATAATTCTACTGTAGGACTAACCTGGAGAATTTTCTACCTTTTTTTAAACCTTTTTCTTACCTGTAGCTTTTGTGTGTTTTCATTGACACTAGTATATTTTATTTTGTTTGCTTTACTTATCCTAAATTTTGAGTAAAATCCAAATACAAAATGTTCCCCAAAAACGTAAGTGTTCAGGGAGGAACCAAACACAGGAACTAGTAGCCCTAACACAAGCTTTCTGAAAAAGAAAGCTGTGTCCTGTTCACTTTAATACTTCTATACATATGGGGCATTGACACAAACATTGTTAGGTTGTGAATATAGGAGCTAGTGTTTAATGGCATTTTGTTGACTGCAACTTTTGAAGTTTAGTTTCAACAAAGCAAGGAATAGTTTATTGGCTTAAGAAAGCATTACTTGTACTGTAATTTTGTACCTACAAACACAATGAAATTTATCGTTATAATTCTCATGACCATGCCTTATGTAGTATTTTTCTTATTTGCGAAACAGCTATCTGGCAATGTAGTTATAACCAAGAGTTGGAAGAATAGGTAATATGAAAAACACAGGATGAATGAAAGCACAGCAGTTTTCCTTTGGCATATTATGTTCATGAACCTAGCATCTTTTGTAAGGTTTTCCTGGAAATAGAAAGAAAACACCTTTCCAAATCATCTTTATTTGGGTAGAAAGGATGCTTAATTACAATGAACTTCTCCAAAACAAACATCCGTGTGTTGACCTGAATTGTGCCTTGGATATTTCTGCTAACATGTTTTTTCCTACTTCTTGCTTGCCTGCTTCCACTCACAAGGGAGGAGGTTGGGATAAGCTTCATTATTTTAAGGAAAACTCTTCTAATGGCTTTTTTTTTTTTGTGAAGTTCCCAATGAAGCAGAAGGCCACATATATTTAAAATGATGTCTTACAAATTTGGTGATTTACCAATAATATATTATTTTATCTTGCTACCTGTATTTTAAAATGTTTGCTGTTCTGATCTCTGAAGACCTTTTCTGAACATACTGGATTATATATATACAACTTTTAAGAAATTTGGATTTATTTTTTAATTTAGAAACCATAGATCCTATCCATTGTAAAAAGCTCCTTGTGAAACTTAGACTACTTGGAGCTATATTTTATTCTCTGAATAAGCCATCAATTTAAAATATCAAAGTTTTCTTCAGTGGAGAATAGAGGTGATTTGTGTTCAATCTTTTAAATCTGTGTGTGTGTTGTGTTTTTTTGTTTTGTTTTTTTTTTTTTGTTTGTTTAACTGTAGGGCCTGATAGATATATAATTTTTTTCTAAGTATTTGATATCTTCATCCTTCATTCAAGCATGAAAATCCAATTACTACTCATGTCCCAGAAAAGTCTTCCAGTTTCCATAACATGCCCATATTATTTTAATTTTGAAGACTAAGCAGAATTTCAACCCAGTATCTTCTACTACTCTCTTCCCAACCCCTAACTTAAATATTAAAAAGAGAAAAGGGGAAGGAAGGCAAGAAGAAAAAAGGGGAGGGAAGAGAAGGGGATGCCTGAGGACACAATTCAAAAGACATTGTGTGCTGGTTGTTTTTAATGCAGATTTTTAATTTTCCCCCTTGCAGTATTGCAGAGGAACGTAAGCAATGCTGGAATGTAAGCAATAGTACCAATGGGTGACATGCTTTACTAGTGAAAATAGTGAAGCAAATTCTCCACGTTCCTTAGCATAATTAGTGCTTTGGGAAACAATTGACAAGGTGAACCTTTGTTAGCAATGCTGTTGCTTTTTCTTAGAAGTTGTGGAAATGTTTTGTTTCTCTCAAAAAAGTTCCTTCTCCTTGTTAGCAAAAAAAAATCAGAAAGAAGCGTCAGATCTAGCATAGACATGAGCCAAGACAATTTATTTGCTTTTTTTCTTTACTGAGTTAATTATTGGTTGAAAAACATTTCTTTTCTTGTTCTTTATATTTTTCTCTGATGAATATGTGTTGAGTTTTTTTAAGAAAAACTTTTAAAAATTAGTAGCTGAATGTTTAAAGTTATACGACAATTGGAATTGTAGAAATTGTAACAATATCAGTTTGTTAAAAAATGACTTGAAATTACTGTGAAAACTGGCAAAATACTCTAAATAGTAAAGGAACACATTTGAAATACCAAGGTTTTTCAAGCTTTTTCTTGCAAAGTCCATGTAAAATTACAGTGTTGTTAAAAAGCTTATGTATAATATTTTTAGAGCTTAGTAAGTTAAATTCCTGTCTGCGTCCTTCTTGAAAAGAAATGTGGGCTATGTTTGAGACATAATTTGTGTAACAAAATATCTTTATTTCTGAGTTAATTTAATTTTTACATGCCTCTGTTACACAGGAAGTATAGTTTTAATAAAAGTCATGTGTTTAGAGCAGTAATTTTTGCATTCAACATAAATTATTTTTATGTTCTAGCTGTTTGATGTGAACTCTACTTTTTCTGCGAGTAAATTTCTTAGTAGTTATACTGTGGATCTCATCTTACTGTATCAGTACCAATGTGTTACCAATCACTGTACTGGAAATAAAACTTTACAGGTTAATATCAAATTTTGAGTAAAACTATAACTCTACTTTTAATTAGAAGATATACTTGCAGTCCTTTTTCACCTAGGTTTCTTGAACTATTCCCCCCCAAATAAATAAATAAATAAATAATGGTCTGTTCTTGTAATTTCTGATTTAAAGAGGGTCTAGCACCAGATGAAACACTTTGCTAACCTTTAACAATTCAGAACATGAAACAGAGGAGGAGGATATCCTATGGTGTATAGTACATTTAGGCGATTACCTCATCAGCATGAAAGATCCATAACTAATCTACACCAGAGACGTGAACTGTTAGAGGAGAACATTCTTCAGGATGTAAAGCAATGAATTAAAACATTTTCTATGAGAGCTGTTCAGCGTGAAAGTGGGTCAGCAGGCATGTGAATGTTTCTGAATTCCTGTATCAAATTTGTTGTCTGTTTCCAGAGTTTTTCATTCTTTTCCCCCTCGCCACTGATAATTTCAATGTAAGACTGGGCTGATAAGACACAATCAACTTGTGCTTCAGAAATTTGTAATTAAAGATGAAATTGGGGCGGAAGGTATTTGTCATATTTTCATCATGCAAGAAGCAAGATTCTCCCTACCTTGTTAACTGTGGAGATCCGATAACAGAAACATCGCAGGAGGTTAGTGATTAAGAGGAAAGCAAACTCTTTTTTTTTTTTTTTCCAAAATTCCTAAATCTTTTTAATAGTGTACCTCTACACTTGCTCTAGTTTTACTTGAGCATGTATGAAGCCCATACAGAAATTAATTCTGAAGGTTCACATTCCAGCACCAGGCAAATAAAATGTAGTTCTACCCATCCATTGCACACAATCACATAACTGCTGCTATGGCAGACTTCTGTAACTAATGGCATTTGTATTACCTTAATTTTTTACCTTGTTTTTTACCTTGTTTTTCTGCATAAGATTTAAAAAAAAACAAAACAACAGCAACAACAACAACAAAAAAAAAACAGTTGCTTGCTGATAGATTTGAAACATTGACTGAAAGCTGTAAATACATTTTTCCAGACATAATGAAATAATGGAAATGAGTCAACCTGAAGTTTTATTAACCTTGTTTAAATCTTGCAAATAAGTTGTTTTTAAATCCTAGGGTTTGAAAACCCTGTTCCAATTTTGTATGTGAGCCCTTGTTTGAATGTATTCCTTATTATTAAGAAAAGAAAAAAATCCAACACCAAATCCGTGGAGAATTGCCAAAAACAGTTTAAATAATACTTATTAGGTCATAGAAATCTATTATTCAAACATGTGCTAGAATTATTGGCTCATATACATTGTAATATATCCCTTGAGTAGAAGAGCACGACAACAGAGCATCCTAAGCAACTAAAAATCATTCTATGCTGTTTTCTTATTTTTCAGATTCAGGTGTCTTTTTTGTTTCTCTAATAAGAGATTGCACTTTGTTACCCTGTGAGACTATCTGGCATGTTGATTGATCAAATTTTCTAGTATCTCTGAAATATTATTATTAAACATCCATTTTACTCGTGTTTCTGTTAAACAGCAAATGTATGTTATTTAAATATTTTCTTTCAGCCTGCAGTACTGTAAAACTTTTTTGAGCAGATAATTCATAAAAATTTCCTTATTTACCACAAATTGTTGATGAATAATTCAGCTTCTTCAAGTTTGCTGTTCAGAATTGTTTGTTGAATATTCTTTGTGAGTCTTGGTTTTGAGCTGACTTACGGGCTGTCTGTTCGAGCTGATTGCCATTTGAAATGTTACAGTCTGTAATCAGCCAGTTAGCTTGCATGCTATGTTTCTTTGTACTGATTGAGCATATATAATAATTCTTAGCTGGAAGCTTGTAGAAGATAAATGTAAACATGCTTCTCAGTAAACACTTTCTAAAGTGTGCTTAAATTACTTATATCCATATTCCTGATGATAAACTTTTTTTTTTCCCCATTAACTTGGGAAAAATGAAGCTGAAATACACATTTTTTAAAGATCTCAATAAATATTTGTAGTTGATCAGTACTAGTTGCAGAAATATGTAAGCGTAATAAATAATACAGCCTTACTGAAATTCAATTTTTTTTCCTTTTTTTTTTTTTTTGTTGGAGTGAAACACTATACTTATACAGTGCATAAGTAGTAGATTTGACCAAGTGCATTGGGGAAAACCCCTCTTTTAGGCGAAGTCTACGAAGAACAAATGTAGTCTCCAACATAAGTGGTTCTAAGAACTGAAGCCTTTTGATTTGAAAGGAAGCCAAGTACTAAAAATTTGCAGACAATAACTTTACCATATTATGCCCTCTGTTATTATTTAGACAGGCTAGCTGCTTTCTCTGTTTATCTGTCCTGCAGTAGGATCCAAATCTTAGTTCAACTGAGGTTAACAACAGAAGTTATTAACATTTAAGAGATCAGTGTAAAAATGTGGAGTAGTGTGTCTTGTCTCCAGTAATAAGAACCATTTTTTTGTCACTGTCTTTAGACATTTTCTTAGGGGTTCAGCTGACTGGACTTTGCAGTTACTGAAGGCAGATTATTGATTGGCCAAGATAAGGAACTGCCTAGGTGAACTTCTTGTAATGTTCATCTTTTTTTTTTTTTTATGATTGATAACATTTATTTTTTGTCTCTAAGTAAAATCAGGGCCATTTTTTCCCTATGTAGATTGGTGTAAATCCGAAGTCATATGAAATGATGCATGCTGCTGAAAGTGGGAATAAGATTTTGCCCCCCTAGATCTGCCTTATGCATTTTGCTCTGAAGCATAATCTTCACACTGTATTTATTTTCTCCGTGATACAGGATATTAACTAAGTAACGGCATCTGTACGACTGCTAAACTCAGGATTTTGAATACTAGGCTTCTACACTAGCAGATATTTTTGGCAAGTGTGTACCTTTACCACAAAGTTGTTGCTATTATGGGATTGTTTTAGTCATATGCTGAAACTCATTTTCTCAAATGCACTTTTAATTCTTTCTTTGTTTTGTTTTTATTGTTTGCATAAGAACACCACATGCTAATTCACCACATGATGTGTATACGCAGTCCAAATATCACAAAGTCCGTTCCAAAGTCCAGACATTTACCAGTCTCCCTCTCATAAAGCATATAATGGCAAAATCCTTATTCCAAATTCAAGTCAACCAGAACTTTGGAGTATCTTCAGAGTAAAATACTTTTCAGAACAGCTGCAGGAATCTTGATATATAACCCACAGTGGGGTGGATATAACTCTCTAATACTGAAAATATACTACATAATTTACACACAATGACAAGATAAACGTTTTTATAAGAATTTCTTCAAAAGAAGAAGGAGTATCAAAACAACTGAAAATAAGCAGAAACATTTTCCTGTTCTTTTAAACCCTCAGTGGGTACAGCCGTGATGGCAGCCAACACCTTTTTGGCACAAAGCCGTGCCAGTTCTATATCCCAAATTCAGAGAGACACAGAACTCAACTCCTCTTCTGGAACTTTTCCAACCATTTTGGGCGTTTGCCTTCCTGAAAGAGGCTGGGGGAAGGAGAACATATAATCCTGCTTCTCATGCTTCCTGCTTGTTAATAAATTGAAAATGACACAGTCTGCAAACATACATTTGGGTGCCGTCCTTATTTTGCTGGATTCCTCAAAAAGCACAAATTGTCAGAAACTTATAAGTGTTATTAAATGTTTTTTATACCTATTGCGTTGTCCAAGATCACACTGTTCTCTTATATAAAGCAAAAATAATGCATTTTAAGATTGTGCACTGTGTTTTATGTGAGCATATCACGAGCTATGTAGAATAATCAAGTTAATATCAAGGTGAAAAGCACTGTTTTGTTTTGTTTTGTTGTTGTTTTGAATTTCCTAAGGCTTTACATGGCCAATTTTGCAGTAGCTTCTATCATTAATTTGATAAGTGTTTACAGTATAACCTTTTAAACCAATTCAGTCTCAATGCATGTTAGAATAACAGTCCTTAATAAATTCTCAAGAGCAAGATATTTAGAGAACTGCTATTACCAAGAAAAAATGCAGAAGAGTTCTTCCAGAGCATAATTTTAAAATCCATAAATATTGTAATCTACATGGAAGAGAACAGATTATTTTTTCACTTATATACACATACAGAAGAAAGCATATACATATACATACCCTTTTATGTGTATATCGAAGAAGACACGTCTAGTCAGCTCACTGAATGTCAGTATTGGCAAGACACAGCCTCAGATTCCAGTCCTGTATTTTCATTCTTATAGCTGAGAACTGTAAAGTCCTTGTGAACTGAAGGAAAAGCAAGAACAGATTTCAAATGCAGGCTCTTGAGTCCTAAGTTCCAGGCACTGCTACACACTGTAAAGTAAAAAATATTTGGTCTCTTTCTCTAATTCACTCTGACCCTTATCCATCACTCCATCCGCCAAAAAGAGTTAAATTCTAGTAATGAGGGCTAACCAGATCTGTATTATCTCCTCTAACTTTCCTGCATCAAAGGTTCCAGCACAGAGTGAAGTACAAACAGCTGTTGCTGTTGGTACTGTCATCTGCTGAGTGGCATTTTGAGTCCAGTTGGCATCCAGAATAGGGTAGAACAGGTTCAAGGCTGCTCTTATCTGCCCCAGAAAGATTAGTCTGGACAGTCTTCATAGTTCTCATTTTCTTCCTAACCTTTTCAGGTGAAGAGGCAGAGATTATGCATGACCAGGTTTCTTTGGTCTTTCTAAATTACCAGCTGGCCATTCATGAAGAAAATAGTGCTATTCCATATCATTGTTCCATATTATTAAGGAAACCTGGAATGTGTCCAAGTGAGGATCATCAGAAACTCAGTGGAAAGGATGACTGACTTTACTCCAACTCCCACACTTCCAACCTTTCATCTCCTGATACAAGTACATTTTTTGAGTGTCAGAAGGTTTTACAGTCCTTCATAGTAAGTAAAACATCTTTGTTTTGCCAAGATATGTTACTCGGATATGCTTTTGAATCAGATCATAATTAAAGCAAGATACTGTCTAGAAGACAGGTGAGTCCCATTGGAATCTGTCTCTGATCCTCTGAGGAACGCAACCTAAATGTACTAACTAGAGGGACTCACACGTGTTATTCTGAAGCCAAGAAAGGAAAAGCTAATTTGGTTTCAAGAGGCACTGGAAGCTGTCTTGTGTTCAGTTACATACAGCTGAATTTTATTTTAAGGCCCCTCTCTTAAATATAATCCCATGCTATCCTGGTTCTGTTTCATTGTATATCCAGAATATTTGGAGAAGTCTTATGATTCTGAAATAATGAACTGACTAAAACATTGCTTCTTAGTTTCCTTTCAGACTCATTTTTTAGCAAATTGTTACACTGAACACACAAGGTTTCACATTTATGTTAAGTTGATTATATTATCAGGAATTACATTTTTAAAAAATTCATTTAGAGGACGTTGCTGTTAAATATTTCATATTAACACCTGCTTATCTAAATGTTTATGTTAAAAAGAATTGTCTTTTTTTTTTTTTCTTTTTTCTTTTTTTTCCACTTTCTAGATACTACAAGTGCTAAGAACTTTGTTGTGTGAAGAAATATGAGGAGCATGTCCTATGTGTATTGAGAGACTGGGTTAAAAGGCCAGTGCTTTCAAGCCTTAGCTCCTAAAACAGAGAAATGCCTGTCAGGTTTGGATATGTTAAGTGGGACTTTCCCAAACACAGCGTTTTAAAGATGGGTCTAGACTCCATTTGTTTAAGTAAAACATGTGTGGCATATAGAAAAGAAATGGTGGAAGGATGGGTCTAGACACAGCAAAACATTAATTACAATGGCATAAGTTATGTTACAAATTTTTTTCATCTTACTATAAATGTGAGGCAATTTACCTTTCTTCTGACAGGTCTCACATTCACACTTCAGCTTGTAGCATGAAGTCAGTTTTTAAGCTTTCATGGACTACCTCTAATTCTGCTCTAATTCATTTTGGTAAATTTAAGTATCTCTTCAAAAAGATCACACAATGCTGTATTGCCAAACATCAGTTTTCTTGGGATATATTGTTCCAAAGGAAAAGGAAGGTTTTTTGTACTGCATTGACCTGAATTATTCCCATTTGATTTCCATTTAATCCTAGGTGGACTGATAGGTTTGTTGACCCAAAATTTTCAGATTTTACCTGACAGTCCATTGGAGTTGGGTAAATGTGCTTGTTTTTAAAGCAAAAGTTACAAAGTCATGAGATAATTGGATTTCCTTATTGTATCCTTTTCATTTTGTGATTTCTTTTGTCTATAAAGATAGAGGAAAGAGATAACCACAAAACTAAATACTTTGCAGAAGTGTTCTAATGAAATGAAACTTTAAAAGCATACCTTTCAGTAAATCTCAGTACATGAAAGTTTTTTCTGTTGCTCCCTTTCTGTTTTCCTTAAGATATGCAAAAGCCAGTTGCACAGTGTTCTTAGTGCTGGGGCTGAGCTCTGGATCTTGCTTTATTCAAAAATCTCAATTTTAGAGAGATTTTAAAATTTTCTTAATTTAGAGTTCCTCAAAACTTTTAATCAGAGCTGGATATTGAGATGAATATCAAGTCAGAATAGATTATTTTGGTGGATAATCCCCATTAAAAGTTTTCTTTTTGTGCTCGTATATCTGTCTTGACTTCTATGGGGCACTGGAAATTGCAAGCAAGAAAGAAATATTAATTCTGAACCTGATCTGGCTTACTTAGGCAAAGGTCCCATTAGGAAATGTAGATTTTCATCATAGGCATTTAAGTGAAGCAAAATATTCCATCATCTAACATTATTAAAGCAGTACCAAACTTGCGATGTGCTATACAGTTTCTTTGGTTTTAAAAATATTAATAAAAATATTTTTTTATTAAAAAATATTTAATTTTTTAAGAATTTTCTGATGTTAGACTCCGGCAAAAGAATTTTCTGATGTTAGACTCCGGCATCTTTGTGTACTATCATAAAGATTAAGTAGATGGCTTAGTTATAGCTCATCATTCCCAGAGACTGCTAGACTTGTAACTTGCTGAAGCTGCAAAACCTTATACCCATTTTGAGGTTTTCATGACTACTGTAACTAAACATATTAGATATAGCAAGAGCAGCTGTGTTAAAAGCATTGCTGAAAGCAAGTAGAAAATGCTGTAGTGTCCTTTCCTAAAGAAATTGCATCTGCATTACTTTTCAGTGGGCATACAAAAGTAATGGAGTATAAAATGTTGGGAAATAACCATCTTTATAGATTTTTAATTCAGATAATGATTGAGTTCTTTTTGAATTATTTAAATACGTGAGGCAGGAACTCTGGTCATATAAATGCAGGCTGAAACAATACTTTTAACTTTCCCACCTCTGAAAAACTTCCATAATCAAATCAAATGCAGTTTTCCTGAAGGAAAAAAGTCAAGCTATATCTTTCCAATGCACTGTGTATGGTGGTGTTTTTTTCAGAGACAAGGGAAAGTTTTGGATTATACACTAGTCATTACCTTTCAAATACAATGCAAACCCTTTCTGCCAAACAGGTGTAAGAAAATAATCAGGCCACTTGCACACTGCGTTCTTTAAGAGATATAAATCTTCTCTCTGCAGAAGTATTTAGCTGTTCTGTAGAGGGAGAATGGTCAAAGAAATGGTAACATTTGAAACATATTCCAGGGATTGATGGTATGGGAACCAATAAAAAAGGATGAGAATTATATGTTTGGTTTCAGAGGCAGTATTCTTGATATAAGAGAAAGAAACATATAGTGGAGGAAACTATCCCAGTCCTGAGTCTTTCTGAAAGAAGTTTAGGAGCAGAAAAGCACAAAAAGGGGAAGCTGCTCTATGTTGATGTCAGAGGTTTTCTGTAAATTCAGGGGATGGAGGAATAGCTCTGCTTCATTTTTCATCTAAAATTTAAAAGATGTTCTCCCAGGACATGGTCCTGAGCAACCTGCTTTAGTTGTCCCTACTTGAGCAGGAGGGTTGGACCAGGTGATCTCCAGAGGTCCCTGCCATTCTCAACCATCCTGTGATTCTGTGAGTCATTATACACAGATTGGATGAGAGGATTATTTTCCCCTTGAATGTATATTTCATTTGATTGAAATTCTCAGTTCTGCTTTACAAGAAAAGTAGGCACATCATAATACCATTATGATGGGGATTATTTTGTTTGGTGTTTTTGAGGAGAAATCTTGTAAGGAAATTGTCTCCCTTAAAATTTTCATTCCAATTTTTCAGACTTCAGAGAGTTTGATAAATACTGTATTAATCAGCACCAAGATTTTTAGGGACTTGACTGGTTGAGGTGTCTCCAAATTTTCTGTTCTAATGTTCAGGCTACCTTTCTGGAATTTCTAGGTACAGTTCAAAAATGCATATTTTTCAGCTACATGTAACCCTTTCAACCAGATGGTGCAGACTGCAGACTTAGGCTGTGTTTTGAAAGGGGTAAGTATCTTATCTCCTGTTATACTGAAAGTAAATCAGGAAAAAATTCAACTTTAACCATTTTAAACCAGATGATCCTTTTCATCTGGAGTAAGTTTATCCTTAGGGGGACTACACGGTACAGCCCTTATAGTAATACCTCATTAAAAATCATGTATTGAATAACCACATTTTCAAAAGAAGCATTTGAACTGATTGCAGAAACTCTGCTGTCCTTGCAAAGTCAGCATGCAAGGGAGGATCACGTCGATTAGCACAGACATAACAATGTGAGCCTTTTGGGTCAATTTAAGGAAATGGCAAGAGTCATAGTGGCTGGGTGCGCACCTATTCAATGAGACCACATAATCATTTCATCCTGATGATATCATTTCATCAGCATGCTAGTATTTAAGCTGCTTTTTCCTCCACACATTTTACTCATCTAGTTATAGCTTTCTTCAGACAAGTAAAATGATAGCCTTTTCTCTCAACAACAGAAAACAAACTGGTCCAAATAAGATTCAATTTTCTGTGCAGTAAAGAATATCTGATGAATTATTTTTTAGTCAAAAAATAAAAAGTGAGAAATTCCTCTCCATAAGGACATTTAACAACTTTTAAGAGAAAATCATAAACAACAAATAGACACCTCCCACCCACCCCCAGCATCCAGCTTTTAAAAAGCTGCATTGTTTTCCATTTGAAATGATCAGGATTTCTCTTTTGGTGTTCCACTCAAAACTTTAAAGCACCTGGTTGCTTAAACTGAATTGCTAATCTTTGGGGTGTACACACACACACACACTCACACATACACACACACAAAGACTCGGTTTGGTTTCTCATAGCTTAGTAGTTTGATTATGTCAGCCATGGAGAAGTGCACTTGGACACTCTGTATGGAGCTCTGCTGAACTGTAAGTTTGATGGCTACTTGGGTAATTACCTCTTTTTATTTATTTTTAATCTGACCAGGTATCTGATCTGCTGTAGTCTGTGCAGTGCAAGGATAAGAAGGACTTGCAGGGCTAGGAAATAAAGTGTAGAAAGGCTACTTCCACTATTACTGCTGCCCAAAATGGCGAATCTGCATTGACAAAAGCACAGTAAATTAATCACGGTGAAGCCCTGTTCTAGTTTTATGTTGCATGAGTTATCTTTTGGACAGTTTGGGTGTTGCACTGTGCATCACTATACAGTAGCTGAAAAGTCTCTAGCCTCTGTGGTGATCACAAGGCTCACCACAGACACCCTCACATAAAGACAAAGAAAGATGGTCCTGTCTTGTAATAGTCTGGTCTGGGTGGTGGTAAGATTTGGCAGCTTTCTGCAAGAGAGACTGAGTCCTTTTTGGTTCTGAGGTTTATGAATTTGTCTCCTAGAAACTATGGAGAAACATGGGAGGAATATTCATTTCCTATGCAAGTGAACTAAATACATGTCACAACTTTATAACACATGACAAAAAAAAAAAAAAAAAAAAAAAGCTCATAGTCATGACTCTTTATACATTTTTTATACATTTTTATATGTATTTTTATACGTTTATACATATATTGAATGTAAATAGTTTCCTGTAGAGAGGAAAGCATCACCTTGTAAAAAATAAAAAGACTAAGGAGAGGCATTGTCTGACAAACAAGTAGATAGTCCATATCACACATTAACTTTTATTTTCTTCTAAAAGATGTTTGAAATATTATTATAGTTTCCTTTCTAAGAATTTGATTCCTATGGTAACACGTAAAGTCATTCAGTTTTTGTCTTCTCATTCAAAATATATTTTGTCTGCCAACTTCCATTGCTTAAAAATAGGTCATACTCTGCTGAAAGACAAACTTATGTATTATTACTCTATAAGAGCCTTTTGGACTGGTAGTGTTATTTGCTAGTGCTTAGAACTACTAGGAGAGCAAACAGTTGAGCAACACCCACAGAGAGGGAACTGTTTTTTATCAAAGTCTTCCATTTACTATAGAACAAACAAAACATTAATGACTCACAAATTCTTAAGAATTAAGCAGAGTAAAATTAGATGAAATGGCAAAAATGGATGAAAGGTATATATTGAACTTTTGCATAACAGCATTACAGATATCCAAATTCGTATTTCACAGTGTAATGCTGTAAGCACCCACTTTTGAAGATGCCAGTTCTGGCTAATCATTCATTTAAATACTTACAAGATATATATTCCAAGAGTAGACCCCAACTGCCCCTCCCAGAAATGGGGTGGACTTGGCATATCAACGCACGACTCTGGCAGGAATCATAGAATCAGGAACCTGATTTTTTATTTTTATTTTTTCTTAATTTGGAAGGATAAGCTATGTGGAATTCAATGCAGTTACAACAGTACATGTTCAGACATAAAATCTGGACATTTTTCCACAAAAATGAGGGAGCAAAAAGCAGCCAGTTGTGTACGTCTTGAGAGCTAGTTCACATACTGCCTTTCCGTAGGCAGGAAAGTCTGCCTTTTAATCTCAAAAGAGCAATACTCCCTCATTTGTAATTCTAGCCAGTTTAGGTGCTCTGCAAGTTGCTTGTTGCTGTAAGAAATATAAAATGATTAAAAACTATGACTATTGATTTTGTGTCTTGGATTTAGAGGAAAAGGAAACAGCATGATGTTGCCTTTTGCAGCACGCTTGCTTGTTCACCTCTGCTGACCCTGAGCAAGTAAAGTTTTTGTCCACTGCTCTGGAGCTGTAAGAGTTCAGCCAGTAAATGGAATAGGGTCAAAATTTGCCCTTGATAATAAAGGATTTGACAAAAGGACTGGCAAAACAGAAAAAAAGTGAAAGGTGCAGACACTACCACTCCTTTTACCAAAGGAATTTATGAATCTGTGTCTGATGGTAAATGTCAGGCAATGCTGTGATCCACACAGTGAGCTGTGAAGGGTGTCTCCACTGATCTTTCTTAAAAGTATTTTTGGAGACTGCATTTCAGGCTAAATATATAAGTGTCATGCTGCTGCTCATCTCTCACAGATACTGGAGCTCTTGAAGGTATTGAAAGTTTTTTGTTTGTGTTTTTTTTTGTTTGTTTTGTTTTATTTATTTATTTATTTAATGGGTTAAGGAGATTATTACAAGTCTTTAAAATACCTAGGTGATGCAGTGCTGAGTGAAACACCTCTTAAATGCATTGCATGTTGTAGAAGTTTCAGTCCCTGGTTAGATGTCCGAGATTTTTAGTCATTGCTCTGATATAGTTATGTGCCCAAGGAAGTGGTCTTGGGAAACAAGCAGAGAGTTTCCTGAGCTGCCGGGAGGATGGAGAGGATAGAGGTGGGAATCTTCCTTCAGGGAGTCTTTGTCTTCTCTTGTAGCTGGACATGCAGAAAGGTAACTTTCCCCATTTATGAAAAATGAGTGTCTTAGTAGTACGGAACCTGAATTCAATCCATCTCCCCAAGGAAAGGGGATTTCTACAAATGCAACAAATTCTTCAGGAAAGACTGAGAAAGATCCACTCTTCAGTAGCCAATAGACAACCAGTTAGGGACCAGGCAGCCTGGCACCAAGTTCCTGTTCCACTAGGAGAATGGCAGGAGCTTCAAACAACTCACCAGCTGTGGCTCGTCTTCACATACACAGACCTGCAGAAATTTAGATCTGGCCTGGATTAACTGGAGTACTTGGAGAACACCAAAGATGCCAAAATGTGCAAGTGAGAGTACAGACACGCATGTATCCTGGAGGCTCTAAACCTAAATACTTGCTGAATGCTTAATCTCCTCAGCAGAAAGACATTGCAAACTCTGCAGCTACCCTTGAACTACCCTCATAAATGAATGTTTGCTATCTGGCAAAAAAGCATGTAGCCAAGTACTTGATTAACCAAGTGAAACTTTATGTCCATTATTGTCTCCATTTTGTACTGCTATTTTATAATCCCAGAGAACTACTTGTTTTAAAACTATCCAGTAAGCCAAGCATTTAATGGAATCATAATCTGCAATCTTTGCCACAATGCACTCTAGACAAGTAGTGTTATTGGAAGAAACAGCACATTGAGGAATTGTTTCCAACTTGTTATAGTACTTTTTTGCTCAGTTTTTCCATACAAATACTGTATATATACAGTCATCATCCACATGAGGATTTGGAGATTTATAGGAAAAACACCATGATAAGTGTTGGGTAGAGTCCCGGTTTTATGAATATGGAATAATCTATGCAGAGTTACTGCAAGGCTTTCCCCCAGTTATGCTTATAGGTGGCATATTTATCTCATTTGCACAAACGGTATTTGCAAGACGAAAAGAGCAGGTATCATCATTTGTCTTGGAGGTTTTTTAAAGCTCAGGAAGACATGAAAAATAATTTTGACCTCAGGAAAAGCAGAACAAAATGTAGTGTTTTCTCAGAGAACATGGCTAAACCTTTTAAAGTATGAGAAATTACACTTAGGAATTCCATATAGAAATGTGATTCGTTTAGAAATGATTTATACCACATGAACTTGTGAATTCATCCTTTCCCCCCTCCCTTTTAAATTTGTATTTGCCAGCTCACTAGAGATCTTCAGAGAGATCATTAGAGATGTTCATTTGACATCTGGCACAACTGGTAGGTCAACAGTGAGTTGTGTACCTCTTGAGAGTCGGTTCATGTACTACCTTTCCATAGTCAGGAGCCCCACCACAACACCCATTTCGTGTTCCTCCACCAATCTATTCACTCCAGCAGCTTTCCATCTGCTTGTTCTGACCTGTCTTCAGGAGGTTTCTGACTACTTTATTGTGTACTCTTTCAAATTAATACATTTCATACAATAATTTAACTGCTGTTGTTTTACAGAGTTATGTTTTCTACTGAAACTGGCCAAAGATAAATTATCAGAAATGAGATTGTGCTGGCCTTGTGAAGTACACAGAAGAGTAGAGACACTATGAAAGATGTTTTTCCCTGATCTCACATATACCTTACAATATCCATCTCTAAAGGTGAGAGGATAGTTTAATCTGCCTTTCTCTTTGTGAGAGAAATTATCTTTCACAAAGTGGCAGATTCTCTCTCTCTTTTTCTCGTTAGCTTTGCTGATGAGAAGAAAAATGATGTCTTCATGGTCCTGCCTGAAGTTCCACAATGGGAAGCTTCTCCCACTTGTCTGGCTGCTCAATGGCAGCACTGCTGATAGTTTTATACAGCAGCTCTTCAAATATTATGAACACATGCTATGAAAAGAAACAAAATTGTAATTAGCTCCTCTTCATGGTGTTCAATTTTGTTCATTCGGAGAGAAAATTCCTGGAAGAAAGAGTAGGGAAATGTAGTACCTCTCAGCTTTACTAGCAGAGTTTTTGCAGTCTGATTGAACAAGCACAGGCATCCTTAGCACAAGTAAACAGATAAAGCAGTTTTGGTAGGTAAGCAGTCTGCAAACGTGAACTTTTTGTATCTGTCTATCTATATCCAATTACTACAACGTAGTATCAGATGATATCATATAGTGCTTTTTTTTTTTAAAAAAAAAAAAAAAAGAAAGAAAAAAGCTCTGCTGTTGAAAGTTGTCAGATGACTGTAAATAGGATGTACCAAACATTACCTGGGTGTCTCCTGCCAAAAATAAGGGGTTTCGTCCAAGGAGTATTTAACAACACTTATTAGGGGCAGGAAATTAAGAAAAGAAATTTGAAAGGTGTTAAAAAGAGAGCCAGGATGTTGAATTGTGAAGACTGGCCCAGGACACTATAACTAAAAATAACAGTTTTAAATGTAGCATAGGAAAATTAGGCTGATTTATATATATATATATATAATTTCCTGCTAATGAAGTTTATAAAGCTGTAGAAAGTTTTCCAAGGAAAGTGGTAGGATAGCCATCCTTTAGGATGCTTAAACAGAGCCTGAACAAAGCTGTTTAAACTATAAATAACGACAAACCTGGTGCTGACCTACAAGATGGAAAAAATGAACAAATAACTTTCTTAATAACTAAGTTATACAACTCTATGAGAACATAAAACTAAATAGTTAAAAAATTAAATGATACTGAAATATTGCTGTGAACACTAGAGATTTACCTGGAAGCGCTAATTGGTTGCCAATAAATCAGTTCCATCGTGGGAAGAGAAAACTTTTAAAAATATTTCTGTAACATAAAACTCCTCAATCATCTGAGGAGAACAAATAAAAGATATTTTTAACTGTGTATTCATCAGCTGTTATTTGAATGCATATTTTTGTCCTTTACTTAGTAAAATGCTTTTTTATTTTGTTTTGTTTCGTAATAGCAACCAAAGGAAAAGGTGATCTCTGAAAAATCAATGTCACTTTATGAGTATAAAAAGACTTTGGAATACAGAGATGAAGTTTGTTGTTTTGTTTTTTTTTTTCTCTCTTCATAATGTAATGGACAAACCTCATGAATTTCAGCAGTATTTGGACTGTTCAATAGTCTAAAGACACCATTTAGCAATGTAGACGACATACAGGACAGCCACTGCGTGGAAGAATGAGATCAGAGCAAGTCCTGAATTTAATGAAGGCTGCCTCTAGTGTTATAATCTGGTTTTGTTGTTGATGATGCTTGTTTGTTTGTTTTCAACAAGAAAAGCTAAGTGAAGGAAAGGTTGATCTTACAAAACATAAAAATAAATATATTGATACCTTTTTAGTGTGGGAGGAACTGTTGACAAGGGTAAGATATTCACGAAAACTATGGTTTGTGCAAGTGCTTTGGAAGTCAAAATATCCCTTATATTATTTTTTAACAAGATTAAAGGTAGAATAGCCCTTTATTGATTTAGGCATAGGAAGCTCAGAGATGCTTGTATTCTACATTTCTACCACAGTTAGATGGTAACAGCTGTTGTTCCTTTCCTAGACTTTCCTAGCCCTTTTAAATAGCCCCACCAAAGACATGGCCTTGTATCTCCTCTGCCTAAGGGAAAAGACCACCAAGATTTTTTTCAAAGCCCTGTGAGTTAGTGGTCCCAGCATGTCACTATTTGTGAAATGTTTTCAGTTTTTGCAGTATGTATTGAGACCATTTTGGCCAAAGTTAGTGTATTTCAGTCAAATGAGAAGGTGCTCCCGCTGAAGTGAGTAAGTAAATTCTCCCCAAGGCTATATGTGTCTCATTAGCCATGATTTCCATTAAAGAAAAAACAACTGAAAACATAACTTGAGAATTAAAAAAAATAAAGTCACACTCTTTGTCACATCAGCCAGTCCACTACTGAGAGAGACTCCTCTGTGAATTTTCACATTTTCAGCCTAGTGGGGAAATATAATTTTAAAGGGTTTGAAACTGTTAGTTTAATAATAAAAGGTTTTAAAACCACTTTTATTAAGAGGTAGAGGATATTGACTTTTCTCCTGATTTCCCAATTCCAGCAATCTATTATTAATTAAAGCATTCTGTGCCACAGGCTTTTCTTTCATTTTCCACTTCCCTCTACCCTTTACTTTTCAGTTGGCCATGGGTTTTCTATATTCAGTGATGAGAAAAAACTGTTTATGTTCATTCTTGCCATGACAAGCCACCAGCTCTATCTTAAAGGGAAATACAGCTGTTAAAAAATGAATTAGGGCTATCCATACAGCTGGCCATTGATCTGAGCAGGCCAAATTGCAAAGCCACTGTCTAAACTCTGTTGTTAGACTCTCTTCTTAGTCCCTCTCTGAGAAAGCCTTTCACCTATGTCCACTGTGGATAGGACCAAAATGATGATTTAAAAACAAAACAAAACAAAAAGAAAAAAAAAAACATTTGAATTGGAGTGATGACAATATATACAAGGATTAGAAAAACCTTTTAACGCTAAGAATTGTGAACTGTTGGGTTGTCTTGGGTGGTTGTGAAGTTTTCACGGAACTATAAGTTTTATAAGGATGGATCAGACTTTCGTTCAGGAAGGAACAAGTAAAGGTTGATCTTGCACTAGGACAAGGAATAAGACAGATTTTTGAATCAACCTATGGGTCTATCTTCTTTCATTGACTAGAGAGCAACCTGCTGACTGGGCTAGCTGCCCAAAGCTTGGTGATATGAATGTTCTCCACGCAGATACAACTCTTGGTAGAATCACAGAATGGTTTGGGTTGGAAGGGACCTTAAATACCATCCAGTTCCAACCCCCCTGCCATGGGCAGGGACACCTGCCACTAGACCATGTTGCTCAAAGCCCCATCCAGCCTGGTCTTGTAGACTTAGTAGACTCTGTTACTACACTGTGTCATTAAATTTCAAGAATATTTGCTGAATGCAAAGCATGTTTCTCATTCATGTCCAAAGGCTGATTCACATACAATATTATTAACAGTCTTCTGTTTCTCCCAGTTATTCTATTCACTTCCAGTTACTTCAGGTAGCAAAAATTTGTGCCAAGTAACTAAAGATTCTGTCTATGCTGTAAAGCCTATGTGGGCTTTTATGAGGGGATCTTATCTATTTTTCTTCATATTTCTCCAGGTTTAAAAAAAACTAATGCTAAACAAAACAAAACAAAACAAAAAACAAACAAACAAAAAAAAAACCACCAATAGCAACAACCACACACCCTAGTGTAATAACATTGTAAAGGCAAACTATCATTAAAAATGGCATGCCAGCCTACTCCTGTGGAACTTCAATCCATTATTCTTCTGTGTGGTTTATGATAACCCTCACTTACCTGAGTACATAGTTCTGGTTCCAGAAATTCACTCTCCATTCAGAACATTGAGTGGAGCTGCTCTGGAAATGAATCAGGCTTGAGTAGTGACTGTCTAAAAGGCTCAGTCTTCTCAGACAATGGAAAGGGCTGCCAAAACCAAAAGCCCATTTGCAAAATTAAAGTGTTTGTCTGCTGTTACAAAAAATAGGTACTATTTTTCATCTACTACAAAGGGATAAGATACTTGAAATTTAATTCATTCCCAGTCCTTTTTGTGTGATTACTATATATGCATGACTCATCTTCTCCTTGCATGTTTGGAGAGCATAAGTTCTGATTTGCAGAAAATCAGAGTTCTCACACTTGTCATTGGAATTGCTGATACTTGTACTTTCAACATATCAAGTACAATGTCATGCTTAATGCTTAATTTCATAGTTGAAAAATTTGGCCATGGATGTCTTAATTTTGACATCAAAAACTGATGGGCTATTTTTCTTTTCCTTTCTTTTTTTTTTTTTTTTTCTTTCTCTAACTTAGCTACATGAAATTAAACTCTTTTCTAGTAATTTAGGGAGCAGATATCACAATGATAAGCACCACAGAAAAGCTCATGACAAAGAGTAGCCTTTTAAAAGCAGCAACTTACAATAAGATGTCCATTGCTTACAGAGAAGGATGGTATTAGGTTGCCTTGTCTTTAAAGCCATCGTCCTCTAGAGGAGACAGTACACAGAAACCCATCCACCTTTCTGTGAAAGGGCTTATGTTTCTCCTTAAGCTGGCTGAATTTCAGAAGAACCCTGATCAATCAGCAGCTGTTTTTGAAAAGTGCAGTAAGAAATAGATATAAGCATAGCAGAAACTAAAGTTGTAATTTCCATTTACCAACTGTTCTGTGCTCCAACTCCAAGATGGAGAAATTAGTTTGGGTATTTATTATGTTTACTCTGAATACAAAGGCATGTGCCAGAAAGAAACTAAAGAGGTTTTGAGTTGCAAGTCACCTGAAAATTATCCTGAACTGACATCTGTCCAGGATTTTATTATTTTTACCCAGCTAAAAATTGTTGCCTAATTGCACTAAATGTACAGAGGGTATAAGAATTATTTTGCCTTTGACTATTCTAATGATTTTCAGTGCAGTCTCCTAAAACTGTTGTGATAAGTGAGTACTTTGGTTCTGCTGACTGTCTAAAATTAGACTGTGGAATGAAGGTTTTTGGTCTAGGAAAACACGCAAGTGTTCTCCAACAGTGCTGGAGGGCAGCTTGCCCAAGGAAGGACATTTTATATGCCAGCATGGAATATAGAGCCATAGGGCTCTGACGAGGAGTGCCCTGCTATATCCCCTGGACACCATGGTCCTTTTGATGCTCCTTACTGAGAGCATTGAGACTAAAGCTCTGTAATCAAAGGTACTTATCTTCCCTAGGAAAAGACACATGGCAACTGCATGTTAATTTCAGTTAATTCATATTCCCACTGTCTTGTTTATCCGAGCCACCTATTTATACTGACTAGAAATAGAAGTGTTGATTCTGTGTGTGTGTGTGGAAAATTAATTGTTTTGATAAGATTTTTTTGGAGGGTATTAGTTCAGTGAAAGACTTGCACTGTATCATTTTATAAACAGACAGACATACACACGTATTTATAAAAGCTCAATTTAAGTCCCTGTTTTCTTCTGCCACGTTCTAATCTGAACAAGATTTTCTGTAACCATGGCAGCGACTGTATAAGAAGTGGTGGTTATCACCAGTAGCATTGATATCTTTTAGCTGTTAGAAACAGCCTTTTCTGAGAATCTTGGCTCCATTAGCACCAAGAAGGCTGTATCTTGTCAGATTTCTTGGCTGATTCTCTTCTTGATGTGACCTCTCACTTTGAGATGCGTCACTGACATTGAGTTCTAGTGCAAAGAGTACTATTAAGTTGTGGGATCACCACAATGTGACACCATAGCAAGGCTCTTTCAAAACTGAGAAGTTTTTCTTAACTGATGAGTTAACAAGATGATAGACCAAAAACACACTGGGACAGATTCAGTTCCATATGCTGGCCTCTTTGTGCCTCAGGATTTCAGGTGTATCTGGCCAAATGAAAATTTCCCAGCAGAAGGGAGCTTTTAGTAGACATAAACTGGCATAGCTCTGAATCCTACTGGTCCCAGCCGATATAATAATAAAGCCAGAGGCCAGAGGGGATGAGACCAGCGTGCTACTGTGCAGATAATTCCAGCTGGCAGATTGCCACCTTAAGACCATTGTCATCTGATGTAGGTTAGCCTAGCCTGAGGGCTGCTCTAACGCACACTGACTCTGTGGCCAGTGCTGGCGGAGAATCAAAGAGTTGTAACCAGATCTTCCTGGCTACTCACTTTCTCTTGTGCACTGATCAGCTAGCTCTTGGCCACAGCAGTGATTTGCCTCTGTAGGCTCAGGAGTTGCTGTGCAGACAGTTGTAGCAATGTTCAGTACAGTGGTGCAAAATTAGGGATCAAAAGTGGAGCTAGGTGTGAAAAAGTGTGGTTTTTTTTTTTTTTTTTTTTGGTCTTGCAAAAAGTATATAGGTAAAAGGCTCTTTTCTACCCTGAGAACAATGCAGTTCATAAGTAGTAAAAGAACAGAGAATGAAGGCTGTCCCAGGAATGAGAGCACTTGCCTGAGATGAGTTTTTGCCTGTTTTTGACCAGGAACACGATTTAGATCTGTCATACACCCTACTTTAGCTATTCTGAAGTTGGGTGTATCTCTCTTTCTTTGCCCATACCTGGAATACTGTTCAACAGGTGAGAATCTTTCTTTCTTCACTAAAAATAAGTTCATATTGTAATGTTTCCACTAAAAAATCAGATTTAACTAAAGAAACACGTTTCAATGTGTGTACAGAAAAATTGTCTAGTCAAAAACATTCCTAAATAGCTCTAATTTGAACATCTAGGTTCTTTTCTAAGCTCAAGTTTACCTCATGTCTCACGCCAAATTGATTTTACTTCAGCTATATAAAAGAGTGTACACGCACTGACTTTTCTCTGAGTGGAAGAGGGGTGTTAGTTATTTTTTATTTTGCACTGAATGGTGAAGCAATCAGGTTTATCATTTGAGTTAAGATAGGACACAATATACTGTTGTTTGCAGTACCGGCACCAGGTGAGGAACAAACTTCAGAAGCTTTCACTTTTGGTTTAGATAACTGTGGTATATACTGACAGGAGGTTCATTAATCTCAACATGCTCCCTTCTTTTGTTGATTCCCTCTGTTCAGAGTGACTCAGCTCCTTCCATCCTTTCCTGCCACTTTCCAGTGTGCTGGTGGAGTCTGTTGGGCTTAATTTGTTTCTGTTTGAGGCATCAAGATGTCTTTTGTTCCCTGGTTCTCTGCAACAAGAACTTGGGCTGTCCAGTCCTGCACTTTTTTACCCTCTTTAAAATCCCATGGCACTTTGACTTTTATGTAGAACAAACATTTCAGAGTGTACACAGCCTTAGGAATGAAAGAAAATTAGCATTTTGCACCCCAGGGTCTATAGATACCCACAATATAGTAAATGCCACAAATTACTTGATAGGGACTATAAGTCCATCACTGAGTGAATGGAGCTGGAATATTTCTGCATCCATCAGCAAAGCACCCAGGCAAGCCCTGAAGAAAAGCTATGATATGAAGGGACCAGCTTTTCTCAGCTGTAGTTCTCCAAAGGAAGGTATTAGGTATTACTTTTTTTCCCTACAGTATACAGAAGGACTCCCCATGCTGTTCAACCTACGACTGAAGAATTGATATGACATATTCATGCATCAGTTACTTTTGAAAAGACCCATATGTTTTTATAACATGCTCACTACATAGCCTAAGGCTCCATACTTCTGAATCCTCTGTGGGGACTGCAACAGTAGATTCCTGTGTCCATCAGAAATCAAGTAACTTTTATTGGGAGTGCTTTTAGCAGGTCATGATTCAAGTACAATGCAAGTTTTCTTTTTCAGACGTTTAAAAGCTGGATAAATAATGAAAAGCAATAGTGCAAGGAGTTATAGATGATTATATCACAAACCAACAATAAATGGGAAATGGATATTTTAAGCTAGAATTTTGTTATAAATGAAGCCATGTAGAAATATTTATGTAGAGTGAAAAACCAGAACAAATTCTGGTTTCCCGCAGAAATTTTATATTGTGTTTCATGCAGCTGAGAAGCTTGGTAGAACTGATTGCTTCATGAGAGGGAAACTGTGCTATTTATGAAGGAAAGTGAGCCTAGAAGCTTTCATTTGTTCGTTCTGAAAGCATTCGCTACATTAAAATTATAGAGTCAGATCAAGGCATTTCAGCACCTAGGTAGGTCTTAGGTGAAATCTGGGTGTCAAGACACCCAACATTCTACACTGCAAACTGAAAACTTAATTGAATTTAACTGTCTACATTTCCAGAACTACCCAAGTCCTGACAGTCATCTTAATTCCTAACTCACATCTGTGCCTGTCTGGGGAAGAGTTAAAATGATGGCATCTATATTTGTAAATTAGACTGTGCTGGGAATGTTCCTGGACATGATAACTCAGTCATTTAACTGTTAAATCGTTAGAAAGGTTCCTAGTACGGTTTTGACCTGGATCAGCTAGCACTATCCTAAACAACTGCTGAGTACAGTAAGGATTTGCAAAGGCCGAAGGTCAATTAAAGATCATAGGCAATTTGGCTGTAGCCAGCATGTTTTGGAAGAAGAGAATTTAGCAGTATGGAAGTAGGCTGCTCCATGCCAGTTGGACTCAGTGACAGAAAACAGTTCCACGCTCATTTGATTTAGTAGCATAGATGTAGCCAGCATGTTTTCTCTCTGCCTCCTGGAGATGCTTAGTTTAGTAGGTGTTGTTGAGAAAACTAAACACCTCACAGAGTTGGGATCTTCAGAAAATGAAGTTATTGTTGACACTGTGTTTACACTTTGTTCCATTTTCACCTTTCCCACAAAAATAATTCCCACTAGGTTATCCTGGTTTGAAACACTGCCTCCAGACTGAGCTCCTAAGGGAATGAGAATCTGCATTGCCAACCTGTTACTACACAGGGCAACCCTCAAGCCAGCCTTTAGAGGAAGCAATTGGGTAGCTGAAGCTGAGACAGTCTTAATCAGCTTTTTTGGAGTAGCATCACAGTGCAGAGAAGAATTTGTTCCATCTAAGTGAGAATATAAAGGCATGTAAGCAGAAACCTGACACGTAGCCTGGCAAAGAAAAATATCACTTTGTGGTGGGAAGACTGGGGTTCCAGGCCTTGCTTCCAAGACTATTCCTCTATTTTTACAGTCACTGAAAAGTAGGACAGATGCTCAGATCTCCTTCCCCTAATACAAACCCTGAACATACAGGAGATGCTGTTAACTTTATGTAACTTTGGAGCTCTGGCTCTGAGTTTGACTTGCAGCCATGCCCATCTCTGTTTTGCTAAAGAAAAGTCTCCTTGTGAAGGAGGTAGTAAGAGGAGAGTAGTATAAATCCAAATGTCCAAAACCTCCTAGCCATAAGCCAGCACTACAGCTGTTTCAGGGTAGAGCTGTTCTACCTTGCATTATACAGTTGGACTTGATGAACTTAGAGGTCTTTTCCAACCTGAATTGTTCCATGATTATATTTGCAATGAGGACACTGTATTTTGTAGATCTGATGTCATCTTTAAATAGTTTGTATCAGCTATATGTTACCAACGTTTATGGCTGGGATCTCAACATTTGACCCTTGCTTTTACAACTCAGTTTACTCAGGGTTGACTTTGTTTTCTTTGTCTACATTGGTCTAAGGTAGAGACCATCTCTACCTACTCTACATAGAGAGTCTATATCCAAAGTTATCATTAAGTACCACTGCTTAATAAAGTAAGGGTGAATGTCACAGACATCTTTTGACTGGTTTGGTTCACTGCTTCTCCCAGTGAACACACAAAACTCAGAATCATTAGTAGGGGTCTTCCATACTTTATGTGGCAAATCCTATAGTCTTTATTTAATTACATCTTACACAGAAGCTGATGTCTTGCCACATTACATGTGATATGCTGAACATAATTTAACTCTTTCTATCCTAAACAACATGAAGGTTAAAAAAGTGAGAGAAAAAAAAGAGAAGCTGAAAGCCACTACATTCTGATATTAGTGGTTTGGGGATTGCTTCCATTATGGTATCCAATGAATCTGCCCATCCTTAGCTAAGCACCATGGAGGCACACTGTATATAATAAGAAACAAGTTCTCCATGTCTTCCTCACCTATGGAGCTGGTTTCAGAGGCAAAGGTAATTTCTTTGGAGTTTGTATCTGAATTATCCTCTTTGGTGACAGTATTTCACTTGATCAGGAGTGATCTTAACCATATTCTATTCCAAAACAGGAGAGTAGATGAAAAAGTGAGGCAAAGCACTAGTGTGTATGTCACAGATCCATTGTCTGTATATCCTAGCACATTCCAATAAATTTATAGTTGGGTTTCAGCAGGACTACCCAATGCTTCTTGGCAGGGAATTTGCTTGATGCCAGGATAAGGCATGCCAAGGTCAGCTTGCCAAGACACTGAAAGTTGAAATCTATGAAAAATATGAGAACCAAGAGATCAGTGGTAAAGCTGGAGCTGCTGACAGTACATTTGAAGAAGTGCCCAGTACTGCTGCTTCCCACTCAACAAGAGGATTAAAACCAACATGAGTATTGAGGGCTTAAAGCACTACAAACTCACAGAGTTTCACAAGATCAACCCCAAATGGCAGTGATTGTATCTCCTACAAATATTGTTAGAAACAGATTTACCTAATAGGTAAATCTGGTCATTCTTGGCAAACCAATGATCTACATTAAAAGGAATGTCTTTTTTCTTTTTCTTCTTTTTTTTTTTTTTTTTCATTTTGTGTAAAATTTAATCATATAAACATATAAATACATTTTAATCTCTGAATCCTGGTTGAAGACTTTTGACTTGTCAGACCCAACTGCCTGGTCCATATTTTGTACATTTTCCCACCTGTGTTCTAGGTTGTAAGTCATCTGGCATTCACAAGAATATTCTATTAAAAAGGATTTGTTTACTTGACTCTGAAGTTAAGACTTTTGAAATTTAAAAACTAAATTAGGACTTCAGATGACTTAAACTTAACCATGTTTTCACACACAGTAAAGAATTTGCTATTTTCATATGTCTGCATTGAATAAATTTGTCCTGAGACTGCAGTTTTTAAAAATTTTTATTGAATTGATCCAAAGCACCTGATATATTGAAAGTTTGAAGTGTAGATGTCTGTGACAGCTCAAATGCAAATGTTAATAGACCCAAACCATTCACCTTGGAATGCTTTGCGTATAATTTTAATGGTGTCTTGTATAACAGGATTTTGGTTTGTCCCATACAGCCAAAGCTGGGAGAGAAAGCAGCTTGCATTATGTGTTATTATTTCCAGTAGAGTTTTAACTCATACAGCGTGTGTGCAAACAAAAAACCCACAACCTAATAAGTACAGAAAAAGGAGAAATTTGAAACTGTTTCTTTAAATAAAAATTTCCATGCCAGCTGCACATCATGTAATACTCTTCATAACACGATAACCTAATGTGTACTATCCATGTCTTTGAGTTTGACCCAGATGAAGCTGGTTGCTTAGCTGCAGCCGCAGGGCCCCAGGGATGGGCCAAAGCAGACAATAAACATGCATCTCTGGCTCCTTGGTTGCTCGAGTGACTTTGTATCATTGGACCTTTGGTTTGAGAAGGAAAACAAATTCTGAAATAGCGTCTCCTGGATTTCTTCACCCAGCTCTGACTGCAAATAGTAATAAATTCATGTATTTACTGTATCACTGAGGCCCACTTTAATAAGTGTTTACTCTGTATTTCCAAGAAAAAAAAGTTGTCCAAGTGGTTACCATGACAACCTCTGGCTCTGAAAAAGCATTTAGCTTTATAACCTTTTGATTCTGATTTTAAGTTATCATCCCAGATTTTGATCTAATCTTAATTTAACTTTGTGTGTTACAGTGATAGTCTGGGAGTGGATTTCTCTATTGAGAGAAGTGCCTCAGTTTAAAATGCAGTACTTCACACATCTGCAGTTGAAGTCATATTGCAGGTGGTGGCAAGTGTGTTAATTTCTGGGTGCACAGTTTATACCTCACTCAGATCAGATGGAGTGCAGAGGGTGTGACAGATATCAGGGTTAGAAAGGAAAGGAATTGAATGTCTACTAAACATCTAGTGAGTATTTTCTTCTTATGTTGGTAGACTGTAGAGCATTTGAAAACACCTTCTTCCATAGACTGAATATCTTTGGATTTCAGTTCTATTCCTTGGATAAGTAGAGTAATCCAAGCCCCAAGCTGTCCAAAGCAGTTTTCCTGAAATCACTGGTAAAAATTGAATGAAAAAGATCTGTAGGGTATGCCCCCAATATGTTTAAAAATTGAGATAGTTTCCTCTTCTCTACATCCCATAAAAGATGCCATCAAAAGCTTTTATCTCAGCCAATTCCCCCTGCAATGCGGGGGCTTTGTACCTCCTTGTGAGCTTTAGACAATCAGTTCGTTTAACTTATGGAAAACTCCTCTAAGTCATTGTCCAACAAAGATCTACTGACAACTTCATCTTGAATTCAGCAGGCATGGACCCAAGCCCTTTCACAACCAAGGACTTTCCAAAATGGAATCCAGGCTGATAAAAATGAGAAAACACAGTGAAATTCAGGTAGTCATGTGCAACCTAGATAGGATAGGGCATTTCTTGTTGCTCTGGAGGAACACATCCACATAAAGTTTCGTGTATACATTTACTCAAAAATTATCAGCAGTCTCTGCTGTGCTTTATTATCCAAACTGGGAACATATCAACAACACAGCTACTAAAGGTAAAATGCTTAGGTAAGAAACAAAGGTGATTTTTTTTAAGTAACTCTATTTTCACAATCTAATGTAACAAGTTTGAAGAGATACTGTCAACACTACACATTTGTTAGAAAGGTCATTCACTTTTATCTCTCCCAGTCAGACGAATATATGGGCCAAGGTTTCCATAACAAATGACTTAGCAAAAGTCTGTCTGGAGCAGGTTGATGATTTTCAGATTGTGGGGCTATGACCAAGAAAAATGTTGGGGACCCAGCTATGCTTGCTGGTCAAAGACCTGCCATGTGCATCAGACCCTGTCCCTTGGAGACTTAGGGAATTTGCCTAGGCAGTAATACCTTGATTTAAAATACATGGATGATGGAATTAAAGCCACTGTGAATGAAAATGACTGACTGGATTCATGTGTCAGAAGCTAAATGAGTTACACGCTCAACCTATAAGAAGAAGAGGGGGAAAAAAAAAAAAAAAAAAGGCAGGAGAATGTAGCTTGCTGCCTTTGGAAACAATTGACTTTCTGTACTCCCTAGTTAGCCTGCTGGTACGCTCCTGAGACCATAGACTCTCTAGGTGTGTCCAGAGATGTCTGTGCAATCCAGCATTGATTTCACCTGCTCCTGTTTTATGAAACAGTCCTCCACCCACATACCTGCATAGTGCTGCATACACTCATTGTTTTCTTGAGGAAGGGAAGGCAAAGACACAAAATCACAGAACTGCTGAGGTGGGAAGGGACCTCTGGATGTCACCTGCTCCCACTCCCCAGCTCCAACAGGGACACCCAGTGCAGGGCACCCAGGACCACACTGAGGTGTCTTTTGAAGATCTCCAGGGAGGGAGACTCCACAGCCTCTCTGGGCAACCTAATATTAATTGGCAGCTGCTTTTTGAGGACTTAGCAACCAAATCTGGGGGCCAGCTTGCACAGTGCATTTTGGCTGGTGATACCTAATTTGAAGGATTTTCTTTTTAATCATGCAAACAAGCTCTCATTTGCTCTAAAAACACTAATTAAGATCAGATGTCCACTATTCCCACATCACAACCTAATTAGAATCTTTAATTGTTAATAAATGGGCACAGTGCCCTGCTCTTCCCTTTCTTCTCCCTTTGCACTGTGACAAGGCAACATGTAGGCCATAAGTTTTCAGTACAAGGGAGGTCCCTCAGGGGACTGAAGAGCACTTCTGAAGAGCATTTCAGAAGAGCAGATGATAGCATAGCAAGGTGAGCAGTAATGAACATGGGGATGTCAGGGGAGTGACAGCACCTTTTGAGCAGAATTGTTTAGACCTGAGGCATTACTGTAAAATAATTCTCTAATATATGCAACAGTTATCCATACATATGTATTTGAGAGGACTTAACAACTCATTCTGAATACTTATCTATATGTTTAAAGAATTGTCTTGGACACAGAATATCAGAATAAAGTAAAAATAGTTTACAATATTTTTCCTGACAAAACTAATTTGAGGGAATTAATTGTATTTGCAAGTTCTTACCTTTCCCACCTCATAACTGGCTTCACTGGTGTAGGCTGAGTTAATAGGATCCACCTCAAAGGATCCACCAGATGTTTGCAGGGACTTTAAGACATTTTAGGCCTTGGGAAAGGCACTACTAACTGGAAGGAAAACACGTTCAGAAAGACAGAAGAAAAACTTCTATCTATTTCCTTGTAACATCATCTCAGATCTTTCCTGCATCAAGTTGGAGATGCCTTCAGTACCTTTAGTAGTGAGTTGGTTCAGTTTGTCTCTTTGTTAAGGTTGTTAAAAACAGACCTGCAAAAGCAGACATGGCTATCCTTTGCAACAAGGCACCATCAGCATGCTTACATAAGTTGCTATAAAGTTGTTTGAAGTTGATACATTTGCCACCAAAGATTTAGGATGAATATGCTCGTATATATATCTTCATATGTATACACCAAATAATAAACAAATAATACCATATACACAGTCCCTACCATTGCTTATTTGAAGAACACTTTATTTTGTGAGTTAGTGGACATTATCAGCATTTATGGCTTTTATATATATATATACATATATGTATATGTATATAAAAAAGTATTCAATTTTTAAGCGTTAGTGTATCCAGTTTAGAAAGAAAAGAGATTGCTGTTAAAATACCCTTTTAAAATTATGTTTCCCTAAGGAAAATTAATTAAGGATCCTGGAAAATGTTTCAGTCCCTTTCTTGTACAATAATCTAATCCTGAAGGACACTCTTTGATTCCCTTCTATAATACTTTGTTTTTTTCCTCTCTTGTTATTTTATTTTACTTATTCCCACAGCCAGCTTCAAATGACCTCAAGAACACAGGGCAGCTAAAAGATTGCTTAAACTTCTTAATACTTTTAATCCTTACTTGTTATAATTTGATTACTGAGACAGATTTTCTCTCTGGGCCTCATATTAAATCACTTTCAAGTTGAAACAAACCAGAAATCCTTTTAACTTAACAGAGCTTGTATTCAATATGAGCTAGTCAGAAGTAGCACAGACTAGAATGTTGCATCACATGCTTCCTGCATTTTAACTACAGGGAGAGCAAACTTCAATCAATGTTACACATGAACTTACCTTCATAGCATATATTTTTTTCAAGAGCAAACATGAGTAAGTATAGTTTTTGAAGTGCATGTATATGCATGTGTGTAAATGTGTGTCTGTACACAGGTAGATATAGATTTATATGTATATATAACTGCTGGTAATATAATTGTCAGAGTTGAAATAACTTGTTTTTTGTAATAAGAATGTCCCTAAGAAGCTTTTCTTTCATGAAACTTATTCCTTACCTCATAAGATATATTGGAAAACAAAACAAAACAAAAAACTTACTTTTCTGGGACAGCTGTTCAATTAACTGCAAAGAATCCTTTCATAGTGATTTGTCATTTTCTTGGGGAAAAATACAGTAAAAGAAGAAGATTCCAAATTCAACAAAGAATAAGAAATCATATAATGGAACCCGTGGCTATGCCACAATGGAAAGTTGGTGATTTTGCCATCGGGTTTCATTCTGAAGCTTTTGTAAGAAAATATTTCTGAGGTGGGTTTTGCCTTCTCAGCTTCCTTGGTTGGTCAGGACAGAGTGCACGTATGCTTTACTTAGCTTTGTGACACTTAGAGGCAGTGGGCTTGCAAGGTAAATTGGTTTTAAGGAGATTAATACGGTACTTAATTAACAATCATATGACGATAAACTTTAACTGAGTGCTCCTGTCCCTCCGCACAGCCTGCCTCAACCCCCTCCAACGTCCTCCACCACCACCCCTCCTTCTGTGTGGGCACAGGGTTCAGGGGAGCACCTGCTCTTGGTGTTGATGACCATGGAGGTTCATGTTATTGTAACATGTTTATCATGTTATTGAAAATCTAGTTTTAAGGAACCACAGTGAGTACCTTCCTTTTCCAATAAACTCCCTGGAGTCTGAATATCTCCCCCTGGCACAGAGGGCACTAATACCAAAGGCTCGTGCAGTGGTATGTTCAGGAGAGCAGTGTAGAAACATTACTGCACATGCTCTCTTGGTCATCTTTGACCTCGTGCTGCAGCTGGTGGGCCTCACTCTGCCTCAGAAGACCAGCTGTAATGGAGCACTGCGTCACAGTAGAGACCTACTTGAGCTAAGATGCTTCCAGAATTGAGGCCATATTTGTTAGTGATGTCTACAGCTGCAAGAGAAATACAAATCCCTGCAGCCCTATACTCTCATCTTGGCAGAAGAAAAGCCCTTTCACCTTTAAAATACATTAGAACAAATGGGCTCAGATCAAATCCCTCGATCCAAAACCACTCAATTCTCAGAATGATCGAATCCAGACTCATTTTCTGCTGGTTGGGCCCCTCACTGATGTCTGCACATCACTTATAAACATACACAGGTGCTCTGTCAAAAAAAGGAGGAATCTTAGGTCTTATATAGTATATTCATTACACCTTTTACGGTATTTCCATCCATGCATGAGTTGAATCAACACAACAATAACAAGAAAAGCCCCTTCTTAAATGCTAGATATGTGTTTCTTGTGTTTCTGTAACTTAAAAATAACCAAACAGCTCCCTTTGAAAATCTGCAATCACAAAAATTGTTTCCAGGCTGGAAGATTTTATGCCAAGTTCTTTCTGCAGTCTAAAATTTAAAAAAAAAAAAGAATTTTAATGAAAGCAATGACCAACTGTTAAGTTTAATGGTATGTGTAGGTGCTACTTTCATGTATCTGTTGTGTTTGAACTAGGAAAAAGTAAAGGAATTAGTGACTGCAAAATTAGTGATTGCAATTGCTGATAGACTCAGCAGTCTGATTTAAGTTTATGGATTCAGTCCTGCAGTTTCCTCATAGAGAACTCTACCATGGAGTCAAAAGTTTTTTTGCTGGGTTGAAGGCAGGTTCCTGAGCTTAATATTTCTCGTTAAGCAAAAAAAAAAATAAATAAAAAAATCAAACTTTCTGAATATTTGAAAAACACAAATTATTATTATTATTTTTTTTTAAGCCAAGCTATGTAAGTTTTTACTATTCATTATGAAATTACTTCCCCTGGCTTTGTGAAGCCAGTATACTTTCACTGGGGATACCAAAATTAAATTAGAGACTTTATTCTTTGTTCATTGCATTGGTTCATCTTCTGCACATTCCAACAAGCAAAGACAAGCATTTCCTTGTGGGAGCTTCCTGCAGTCCCCGTGCCCAGGACAGAGGAAGGACAGAAAGCAAGAGCACGAGAAGCTCACATAGTGCTGAGGTGTCAGGACGTACCTGAGTCTGGTCAGGAAGAATGGGAGGTGCTACCCACAGCAGGATAGTTATGGGTGTACAATAGTCCCCAGCTTGTTGGGCATGCCAGGTGGGTTTGCTGGTTGCCCCCTCAGTGCTCAGATCTGTGCCAAACCATGGACTGGCTGCTGGCACCCATCTGGAGCCCTGCAACCAGCAGAGAAGGAAAATAGCTTTGCTTAGAGGTAGCTGGGTAAATATTGCACAGTGAGGGTATAGTACACATATATCCCCAGGTGCTTACAGCCCACCAAATTCCTACTTCTGTCCTTTAAATTCCATGTGCACACTCTGGTGCCATGTAATTCCCGTAGCCATAAGAGCTGTTGCTGCTTTTCACAGAATCACAGAATCGTCTAGGTTGCAAGAGACCTCCAAGGTTGCAAGAGACCTCCAAGATCACCTAGTCCAACCTCTGACCTAACACTAACAAGTCCTCCACTAAACCATATCACTAAGCTCAACATCTAAACGTCTCTTAAAGACCTTCAGGGATGGTGACTCAACCACTTCCCTGGGCAGCCCATTCCAATGCCTAACAACCCTTTTTGTAAAGAAGTTCTTCCTAAGATCCAACCTAAACCTCCCCTGGCGCAACTTTAGCCCATTCCCCCTCGTTCTGTCACCAGGCACGTGGGAGAATAGACCAACCCCTACCTTGCTACAGCCTCCTTTAAGGTACCTGTAGAGTGCGATAAGGTCGTCCCTGAGCCTCCTCTTCTCCAGGCTGAACAATCCCAGCTCCCTCAGCCGCTCCTCGTAAGCCTTGTTCTCCAGACCCCTCACCAGCTTCGTTGCCCTTCTCTGGACTCTCTCGAGCACCTCCATGTCCTTCTTGTAGTGAGGGGCCCAAAACTGAACATAGTACTTGAGGTGCAGCCTCACGAGAGCTGAGTACAGGGGGACAATCAGTTCCCTAGCCCTGCTGGCCACACTGCTTCTTATACAAGCCAGGATGCTGTTGGCCTTCTTGGCCACCTGAGCACACTGCTGGCTCATATTCAGCCATATTTTGTTAACACCAATGAAGTTTCTTTTCCACCTGAGGTATCTGAGTCAATCTATTGTTTGAAGTTGAACTGAGCTCCTGAAAACACCAGGGATGAAACTAAGCCAAGCAATGTATGTCCTGGTTGCAGCATGCATAATGGACCTTATTTTCTGACCATGTCTTCTGGACTGGGCTTTGCACCATGTATGCCCTGTATCCGGTGTAACAAAAGTGGTGTAACCACTTTTTCTGCTCCAGTGGCTCAGGTAGTTCTCACTCCACTGAAACCTCATGTTGTACACACTGGAGGATATTCTGGGACTGGGATGTCTAATGCCCTTCTCTTACAGTTTGGTATGGAACAGGCAACCATTTACACTTGCACCCTCTGTCAGTAAGATAATTTGAGCACGGCTATGCAGGCCATTGGAATCAGTTGGAATGAATCATATTGGAATCAGAATTTGAGGGAGAAGTCTGGTCTCCTTTACATTAATACCTAATTTGATGTTAAATAGTCATTTCCTTATGGCTGTATCTTTCCTCTCCCAAATGTATATTCTGACAGAGCTACAGTTAGCTTCACTTTTACTCCTTCACCAACTGTATATGAAAGCATTTTTTTTCGGTCTTTTAATAGTCTTTGTTGTTCTTTCCTGCACCATCTCCGCTGTTTTGCTTTCATTTCTAAAATGTGCACCAGAGCATTGTACATCACTCTAGAATTTATAGGGCCCACGTTGCATGAAGGATAAATTCATCTCCATAGTCCTGGACTGGTTCCCTCTTTATACATGCAAGGATTGCATTAGCCCTTTTGCTACAGATCACACACGGAGTTCAGGCTCAGCTCTCTACCTGCTCACTCATCAGTTCTTTCCAGGCACTTGTTTCTGGGATCCTGTCTGCAATTTCTGGGTCTGACTTAAGGGCATTGTTTTTAGACATTTAATTTTTTTGCTATCACTATCAAAATGGACATATGTTTTTATTTACTTATGATAATTTTTTTTTTATATCACCCGAAATAATATTAGCTCCCTGGAACCTCATTAAGAACAACTTCATGTAATTGTGACACCCTACTGGCAGCTAAATTTTAAAATCTCTCAGCTAACTCTAACTCATTCTTAAAGCATCACACGTATGCTATTGATTTTGAGACTTTATTTTCTACAGAAGTTGAGGAGTAAACGTTTTATTGTTATTGAGAAAATGAGTGAATCCCTTAAGTCAGCATGATGGATTGATTGGTGGACACAGGTTTATGTTTATGTTATTTTGTTATTAGTTCTTTAATGGATACCTGGTAACTAAAAGTGAAAAAATCCTGCTAGATTGTTCAGTCTTGTCCAGCTATCTGTAATTGCAGATATTAATCTAATACCACAGACTAATGCCTAAAAATATTTTATCTCAGAATTGCTTTGAAAAAAAAATCCATATGGTATAACAAGCAGGATACTGCAGCTAGCCTTTGCTCTTTTGCATGCTTTGTGATGAAATTATGAGCTTTTTGAGATGTACCAGTTATTCAGATATAACCTTTGCTTTCACTGACTTCTACTAACAATTTGTCTTCTGAGTAGACAAACAGAGTTTATGGGCTAGATAAAGTAGCAGTTTTATTTCAAGCTTGTGTTTTTATTAGACAAGACTAATAAAATCTTCAATGGATTTTGTGTATACTTGCAGAAATCTGTAAATGCCACCCAAAATTATGAATCGGAGGTGATTAGAGTTAATAGGCTACTCCAAAGGAAACTTGAAACTGGAAGGTCTTTTTACATGTGATTTAAATTATTTTGAAACATTAGTTTGAGAGAGAGAGAGAGAGAGAGAGCGTGAGAAGGAGAGAAGAAGGGAAAGATTTCTGGACTTTTCTGGAAATGGGGTATAGAAGAGTGACTAAAACCAGTAACCTTACAGCACTTTCTATTGCTATCTGTATTAAATCAGGAAAGACCAGCAAATTATCAGAGAATTCTTTTTCTTTCTGATTTGGTTACAAAATTTTTGTTTACTCATGTTATTGTTTCTTCTCCACATTTTTAAAATCATCCTAGGTCCCCATCTTAGCACTGCATGCTACGTTGAGGTTGCTTTACCGGCTTTTAAAGTTTTTCAGTCCACCATTCTGTGAGGAAAGAACAATTCTTTGCTTGATCTGCAGGTCAATGGAACTCACTGATCTTACAGTTCTGCCAAAAATTAAAAAATATATGTAGGAATCAAAATTTCACAGAGCAAGAAAAAACACATTTTCTACACTCAAAAAGCAAACTACTGGGGAGCTGACAGACACGAAAATATTGAATTTGTTCAAACTAAAACAAATATTTACATAAATAAATGCACACTGAAGATTTCAAGCTATCATGACTCTAAAGTATCATAGAATTTTGATATTATTTCCTTTATGCAGAGAAATAAGGTGCAGCTATACAATCAGCAGGACAAGTTTTTAAAAACCTGGCATGAAAATCTATCTAGATATAGTGTGGCTGACAGAAAACATGCTGAGTTGGAGTTTGCTTTCAACATTTGTGTGGCTGCCAGAGTACTATACTTGGAGATATTTAGGCCAGAAGGGACATTAGATCATCTAGCCTGACCTTCTGTGTATCACAGGCCATTGAATGTTACCTAACTGCTCCTGTGTTGAGTCCATCTAATCTGGCTTCAGCTGCCATCACTCATTCTTGTTAAACCTGTCTTTACTAGCTTACAAAGAAAGTCTTTGAGCTATAGTATTTTTCTTAATTTTTAACCCTAATTTTTGAGCTGTAGAAATTGTCTTTTTTTTTTCTTTTAAAAGTTTATTTCTTTATGATGCTCACAGAAAGTGAATTTATAATGGCATCAAAATAGCAGTACAAACACATTATGACCCTGAAAAGAACATAAAAAGGGCATACTGTGTCAGAGCAAGAGCTGATCTAGTCCAATATCTTCCTTCCAATGGTGGCCATAAGAAAATGTTCCCAAAAGGGCAAATACAGTTTTCCTGACTATTGTCCCAGATTCCAACTAGTTTCAGGTTGAAAGATTTCCTGAGACTGCCTGCCCTGATTCACCTTTCAACAATAAGCTCCATAGAACTATTCCCTTTTACATCAGAAGTCATCTTTTGCTGATTTTGGACCTGGCTCCCATTAGCCCAGACGATCCTCAGTAGAAGAGATGGTGCTCACCAGATCCTACTCCACTCACAATTCTGGTGGACCGTGGTCATAACACCTTTCCAGGCTGCAGAGCCAGCTCTGCTCAGCCATCCCCGCTATGGAAGCTATACCAAACCTTTGGGAACCTCTGTCAGCCTCCTCTGAACCTTTGCCATTTCCACTATGCTCCTGAAGTATGGAACTCAGAACTGCAGTGTAGGTGCACCGGGAGTTTGTACAGCTGCATAGCTATGTTTGTTCTCTACTTCTTTCCTATTAGTTCCTAACATTCAATTTGCTTTTCTGATTGCTATGACAGATTTGTTTTCATAGAACATAATTCCAGGATCTTTCTCCTGAGTGGTAACAGTCAGCTCATGTATTTTATATGTGAAGTTGAGATTATTCTCCCCATATTGCTTTACGTGCATCTCCACTGATTTTTTTTCTGTTGTTCGGTCTTGCAAGATCCTCCTGCATTATCTCAACCTGACCATATGAATATTTCCATACATTTCACTTCAAACACTGGGCAGAGGCCCATTGATGTGGCAGGAAGAACACGTGTAGGCAAAGGTAAGAACTTTCAGAGAGCTGCACACACGGCCAGCTTGAGCTGCAGCTAGGAAAGCCATTGTGGCCTAAAGAATCTGCCAGCTCATGATGCAACCCCCAAAAGTAATTTAACCCAACCTGCTGGTGACAATGTCAGCATGGGTACATTTATTTGAGACTTTTTGAGACCTACAGTACACAGTGTGTTTGTACTTTATGAAGACAGGGCCAGGCCGCTCACAACGCTACATGAGAGGAAGATGGGAGACCATAGGTGAAAATTAAAATGAGAGGTTTAGGTGTGATACAGGGAGAAACTTTCTTCCCATGGGACAGGCTGCCCAGGAAGGCCATGCTGGCACAGTTCTCGGGGTTTCCAGCCCCGCACAGCCCTGAGCAGCCCAGCCTGGCCTCAGCACTGAGCCTGCTGCCCCAGGGCTGGGACGGGGGCATCCTGAGTGCCCAGCCAGCCACAGCTGTCAGGGATCCCAGGATTTCAAATGCTTGAGAATAGCACTGTGGAATGTAACTAAATCACCTCTGTCTTGAAATCACTATAAACCTGGTCCAATTGGATCTATTGTGGGCCAAGCAGCTTGTTCCTGCTGGTACTTTGCTGTATAGGCGTACCCTACATTTTTCTTAATATTTGAAAAAAGGTAAGTTCAAATTAACTCTTGGGAGCTTGTGGGGTTTTTTGATTTTCCCTTCTCAGAAGTGGTTGAACTGGACAAAAATAATTATCGGACTTCAAACAGATATGTGTTTACTGAAAGGAAAGGCAGATATTTTTCTTCCATGTCTAAGAGAGTATTTTCTATGTTGCTGGTGAGATACGATTGTGACCAGAGACGGGTGTATATGTATATAGAATGCATGACAAAATTTCCTTTTCATCCCAAATAGCTTTGAAAATAATATCAGATGGAAAATGTAGAAACAGAAAGGTAATCTCTCTATACAATGTCTCATTTAGCTGCTCTTTGAGGTTGCCTGGGACTGTCTTAACCTACTTTTCATTGATTAGAAAAGTCTGAGTAATTGCCTGCACTAGATGCAGCTTTCCTCTGTGCAGACCTTTGTATCTCTTAGAAATTCATCACTTTCCTTCAATTATTTGTGCCCCTGGACTCCCCACCTCAGCACCCCTGTATCTAAGGAGAGGGGAGACGAAGGCTATGGGTGTCTTTCATGACCAGGCAGGAGGGTTCAAACACAATTCCCAGACTTAGGGTTGAGAAAAGAGAAAAGAAAAATGTAGTCACAGAACTCATTTCCCAGAATTCTGGTCCCAAGCAATGAGTTATATTTGTCTGTTTAGTTTGTCACAAGATCACCCTCCGTGACATATAATCCTCAACATGTGACATGAGAACACTATAATTTGAAGGGCATCATCCAGACTCAACAGCTTTCTTCCCACCAATTGTGTCCCTTTTAGTAACAAACTTCTGGGAATCCGTACTGATGTTTCCTCTGAATTCCATAGTGGTTGAATACCTACTTTGAGATGTCTTTGATTGTTGTTCAGTTTTCTTATGACAACTGCCTGCTTCACAGGAGAACATTTGCTGTAGGATGAGAACAATGCTCTTGGGTGTCAAAAGACACCTCCTGGCAGGAGGGATACAGCTGTAGATGTAGTCACAATCTGTATCCTAAATTCTGAAAAAGTTTGTTGTGGTGAGCACAACCAGAGTTTCAGTGATGAGATTTTAGTTCAAGATCCATTCTAGCAGGTAGTCTGACCCCATTTCTAGTTGTCTTTTATGTACAAACTCAAACAACCTGGTTTGTAGTGTATACCATAATGTAGTGGTTTCTTTCTAATTTTGCTATATCCTTGTATATGCAAAATTGTTACATCTGAAGTTTCATGAAGCAGTTATATACAAGTCTTTTGGTTCATGAAGACCAAAACTTAGGAAATATTAGGAAGTATTATTACATAGCATGATTGCAAATAATTACTTGCATTTGAATAAAGAAAAACAAGTTACCCAGGCAGTATGCAGTTTTGGGTGGATACTGAATTCTGAAAGAAATTTGCTTTTGCCTTTTTGTTATTGAGAATGTTTTCAGGAAAACCGATCTTACGGTGCAGCAACAACAACAAGAAAAAAAAAGTGAAGTGAATTTTGATTTTGTCTTTTGTGAAATTTGCACCAGAAAGGTAGTTATATGTAACCCACTCAGAGAAAGAAAAAATATCATGAGGTAATTTTATCTTTCAACTTCAATTATGGTGAAACAGGATGACAAAATCTTATTCTTATTCAAAATCTGATTCTTATTCTTTAAAATAAGAATTTCTTCACCATCATTGGATCATGAATATAATAAAACAGGACTATTGGAAGACATGTGCAAGGAAATCCAAGCACGGAAACTACGTTTGTGCGAAGAATAAACAATTTGTCCTTTTGCATTGAACATGCAGAAGCCAGGGTGCAGAATTTCTCCATGCATGCAAACTAGTCTAACCAGTCTGGAATATACCTAATTGGATGTGCGTATGCATCTCTGTGGTATGTGCATAATAAATGCAATGTGTCCTGGATCACCTGTAATGCATGACCATGAACAGGGAGTGTGCCACATGTGGCTGTATTTCCATCTGAGACTCTCGAGTCTGGGAACCTGTGGAACAGAAAGCCAGGAACTTTTTACACCAGTGCTATTTTACTGTGGTGAGAACATACAAACAAGATATTATCTCTTTCTTTAGGGATTATATTGCATAGCTAACACTTCAATGAAACTTCCTATCATAACGTGTTGGTGCTCACCAACCCAATTTATTTTTTTTTGTAGGTGGACTCACATCAGTCTTTTAGGATTTCCCTTTGGGTAGCTAAACCAAGCAAACTCTTACATTGGACTGTTGAATTACAAAAATCTGCATACCTGTCATCAGCTAATTTTTTCATCATTTATTCTCTTAATAAGCATGAGATATGCTGAAGCTGCTTTTCAGTTTTTGTTTAGTTTAGCTTGTGCTTTACACAACTGGGAGCACTATAGCTACTTTTTCTAGTTAAATGTTGATACTGAACAATCAAACATACTTTGCAGTAGAGAAACAAATGATTTCCATATGCATAGAAAATCCCTAAACAAATCCATCAAATATGTTGTCTCAACTATTTTTCTTCCAGCACTGAGAGAATACTGGCACAAAGTTAGTATACAGCATCTGGTTAGCTGAAAATACATCAACATCTCTGAAGTTTTAAAACTTTTTATTTGAAAAACAAGTCTTTCCCACAAAGTATGAAACAATCCATCTACAGCATTTGACTGTGATACTGATTCCCTAGACTTTTAGTATGCTTGACAGACTTTTTAGGTAGGCTTGCACGTAGAAGTTTGCAAACATATTATCAGTGCTTGCAAAAATAGATGTTTTTAGACTTTTTTCTTTGGAAATTATAATTGCTGTATTAAATATTGGTCATGGCATGTATGTACTCTTTATGATCACAGCACTAGAGAAAATGGCATGTCATTTGCCAAGTAGACTATACTTTATGAGTGTCCCTATTCTAGTTCCAAAAAGGAGTTTTTGGCTTTACTGAAGCCAATAGTAAAATTATTGTATACTTCAGTTGGCCTTTATTTCACCCTAGGAATTTAAGACTGGATTCCAAAGGGGATCTAACTCTAGGTCCAAAATTTAGATCCTCAAAATCTCTGCTCAGCTGGTGTCTAAACTCTCTAGGCACCTACATTTCTGTTGTTAAAATTCTCCCTCTGACTATAAAATTCTCCAGCTGGCTATTACCTGTGCCTTGAGAGCACTAAGCCATTCAGTGCCTATTTTAGACCTGATCCTCAAAAAGAATTGCACACAAGCTTTCTCCAGACTGTCTTACCCAACATGTTCAGTCTGGTAACAGCTTCAAGGATCAGCTGATGTTTGATAGACGCAACAGTACACATGAGGATAAAGGTCCTTTCCTCATCTGTAGCTCCAGTTCCCTGTTGCCTTTTCTCTTATATATTCCTAGAAAGGTAGCACTATCCTAGGTGTCATGAGGGCCTGATTTTGTGTGGACTGACTGGAGAGAGGGTGGAGAAACAGAGGAAGAGCACATGTAAGTGTGGTACTAGAAAGACACCTGGCTCTGGTTACGCCCTTAGCTCTGCTGCATGTGTTTTATTCAGGGAGGCTTAATGTAAGATTATGTACACTGTCCTTGGAGCAGGGACAGGAACCTTGGTCTGATCCTCTCTGAGTGCTCACTAGGCTCCAGAATTACACTAACACCAGCTCCGTCTTCCTTGCCAAATTTATATTTAATTATTCCCTGTAAAGTGAAACAGCTTCCTGTTTCTGAGTACCCAGAAGCTTGGCAGCTAATAGTTCAGGCATCTTTGCAAACCAAGTGTGGGTTCAAAGTGCCTAAGGGATGGGAGAGGAATGAACTTTTGGCTCCCAGTCTAACTACACTGGTGGTGCTACCTGGGGAGAGCAGCTCCCCAGTGCTCCCGGGTGCGTGGACAACCCCTTGCAGAGACGAGTGACACACTGCTGCTGAGCCCCAAGGATTTCTCCAAATCGCCCCACCGCCTGCAGGTGGGCACAACCTGAAGAGCAACATATGTGTAGTGAGACCCTCGGGGAGTTATGGAGGGAACGTGCTTGTGGAGAAACAGCACTGTGTACTGGGAGGTGTGCGGGAAAATCCTGCTGGAAGGGACAGCCCGGATGCCAGCTAATGCTTACCAGACTTTCAATTCTTTTTCTTTCCAACCTTGTCGAGATCTTAAGGCACCCAAAAGACAAAGTTTGGAAACTATCCTGTAAGCTGGTACCTTTAAAGAGCAAGCAAATAATGAATCCTCAGTCTAATTATCACCAGGAATTTTCCAGACTTTTCAGCTGTTATGCAAAACATTTCGCTTCCCTAATAATTATTATAAAGTTCTTAAGTAGACTGATTTACTCAGGAACAATAAGGTTTAGCTGAAATTTATATGTTATTCAAAGGAAAACAGCTCAGGAACTTGCTGTTCAAAGGGAAATTTGTAGTGCTGTTTTACACAGAGCTAAAATTAAAAAGAAAGAGAAAGAAGTCTGTGTTTTACATTAAACCAAACCTTTTTGATAAGAATGCTGGCCTGAAGCAATTTAAGCCATGAAAAATGAACTCCCTGAGCACTCCTGTCAGAGTCCAGTGATGGAAGGATCCCTGTAAATTCTTAATCTGCCTTTCTTCATGGCAGGACAATGTAGTCCCATAGAAAGGAAGGTCAAGGAACTGAACCCCCACAGTAGGTATCCAAAAAAGCAATCAAGCTAAACTAGCAGGGAGTGGATTCCAGCTGAACTCTGTGGTGAGGAGCTTTTCTATTCCACCACAGGTACCTTATAGAAGGGAAGATTCCTGGGACTAGTGGTTTAATTTCTCTGGCTACCATGCTAATCACATACGTCCCATAATTACTGTCTTTCTTTCTTTCCCCCAGACTGTCATTCTTCTGTCTCTTAGCTCCGTCCAGCAGGCAGACAATGTGGACACAAAGGCTGTGCAAGCTGGCTAGGCACCTGATGGAACTCCGAAGCTCCATGACACGCCGCCCCGCGCCCCACTCTCTCTTTCAAATATTTAATTTGCATTCTTTCCCAGCAATAGCCAAATGCTTGGGGGCTGCTTTCCATTTTCACCTCATTAGATTATATGTCTGAACATAAAAATGACTGAGACCTGTGAACCAAATCAAGCTCCTGCAATGTGTGCTGCAAACATGCCAATCATAGTGATGACACAAGGCAAGGATTTGGCAAAAGTCATGCATGGCATTAATGTTAATTGTGTTTTTGCAGGTTAGACCAGTGTCAGCTTTATAGCAAACTCATCTTGTTTATGGCACAATGATGGATTTCCCAGAAGACAGAGTAAATAATTTTACAGTGGGTTGCAAAGAGAAGAGGTCTCTGACCAGAGGAAGAAACATAGCACTGGTCAAAGGGAATGACCAAGGGACAGAGGCTTTTTTCTGTTACAGCAAAGTGCATGGCTCACACACCTTCTCTAACTATGTAAAGCAGAGGAAAAGGAAACTAGTTAGACTAAACCCCAAAGGCTGGTAAAGCTCTCCAGGAAACCATCAGGTAGCTTCAGAGAGCCACGGCCTCACAGAAGCTCTTTGCTGGCAGTGGAAGGGCATGGTAGGCTAGCTAGCAGGAATGCTGTCCTTGTGCTATGTCCTTCCCCTGGGTGGGATCTCTGGTGGCGTGGGCGCACTGCAGACAGACCCTGCTGCACACCTTCCTGGGCAGCTTGCTCTGCACCAGAGGCAGAGGGCCCATAGCTGCTCCCAGGCAGACCCCTCGTGCAGATAAAGACAGCACGGAGAGCTCTGTGTCTGGGAAGAAGGGACATTCATTTAAGTCTGCAGGGACTACCTCTAAGTTTGAAGAAATATCTTTCAGAGATGGTTCTACACACTGCAGTGTCCTACATAGGGTCCCCACGGTGAGCAGTGATATATGCTTGAGTTTTAAACTGAAGGAGGAAATTGAGACATTTTTTAATAATCTGGTTTAAGATACCTGTACAATGATTCCTTTTGTGGCCTATTATCTCCATAAGAAGGTTAAACAATTAGGAGGAGTGCGTGATGGAATAATCATGTTTAAAATGTGGCAAAGGGTTTTTTCCATCTCTTTCCTTCCCTTGTTCAGTTGGGATACATAGAAAATAACAGCTCCTGTGTGGCGTAGTATTTGGAGAAGTCACTTTTATTTCAAGAAAGTAAAAACAAGAAAAAGAAAAATGAGTGATGTGGTAAGAAGTTACACAGCGTATTTAGCGTTCCTTGGGAGAAAGGAGACAGCCCGGCATGCAGGAGAAGGAAGCATCTGGGGAGAAACCCACCCTGCGCCAGCCCCACGCTCCGGGATTTTGTAACAACTGTAGCTGAAGTGGCAGGAAAGCCTTTCTCTTCATCTTCGAAAAATGTGCCTGCAGCCTTCCTGGGAACCCTGATTAGGCAGCTGATTTGAAACTAATCTGCTGTGTGTGTTAACTGAAAATATACCTTCAAGCGTTCGACAGTTTTCTGCCTGGCTTATGAGAGATGTGGCCCTCAATTTGCACAATTTGGATTGAAATTTTCCTGTAGCTCAAGGATATGTATATTTAAGGCTCTGATAAGAAGCAGCTTCTGTACACTGGGTCAGAGTCTGTTGCTGAAGAAGGTGTGAGAAGATGAGCAGGAGGTGGGGGGGCTCAGAGAAGGCAGCCCTCACCCGTCCTCTGCAGGTTAATGAAGATTTTTTGGTCCAGGGAAATATTCACCAGAGCACTTATATTTAGGAGACTGAGAAGGATTTTGAGGTACTTTATCATTTGCAGTTGTGATCACAGGGAATTTTTTATATCCCAAATTTCAATTTTCCACCAGTGGCAGAGACGAACTTGGGTTCTCTTTGCTGCGTTATATATGGCAGCTGTGTGCAGGGATGCTTCCCCCTTGGCTCCTTTGAGTCTGAATTTGGACAACATCGAAGTGGGCACAAGCTAAGAGCTTGCATAAAAGACAGCGTTGATAGCAGAACTTATAATTAGACTTTTAAATTTTTGCTGCTTTCCTGCTTTCATATCAGAATTTTCCATGGATATTAGTTAAAATCTCCATAGCTTGCAAGCTTAAAGAGCTTTCTTTTAAGGAAAAGTGCCTGCTTGCCTGGGGAGCCTTCTCCAAGTTAGTCTGTACCAGCTCTACTATAAATCTAAATTCTTGCATTTTCTCATATATTCTTTGGCGAGGACTCACCTATATTACTTGATTCTTAAAGCCAGCTTGAGGGAAAGAGATGAATATATAAATGGCTCTTTGACTGAAAATCTAGGCCAGAAATTTCAAAGAAAGCATTGTCAAAATCCTTTAAACTACAAAATCATAACTCAGCTACTAACAAATAACAAAACTATCTTCTAACATTTTACTTTATCACTGAGCATTATCGTCTTTAAAGTGACTACTGAGACTGACCAGCTTTATTAATGACCTCATGGTTGATAAATTTTGCAGCTAAGTGTCTTACTGTCTGTGAGGTAACGCTGAAGAAATAGATAAGTGTGTCTGTCTAACTGGCTGCAAGAATTGCACTTTTGTGTGTTTCCCTCAATACTTTCCTTTAAGTATGCATAGCCATTCTCTTGCCTTTTTTTTTTTTTTTTTAAAGTTGCACTATTAAGTACAGTTCTCCAGGGCATGTAATAAACAGAACGTATAATATATTCAGTGTTCTGGCTGAACTGTAGATGGGCTCCCTCATAAATGTAAGAAGGCACTCAGCAAATTTTAAGCAAGGGGAGGAAACGCTGCTGAAAGGAACAAGCAGACATGCAAGCCATGACATAAAAGTCATCTGAATAGGTAAACACTGTAAAGAAAGTACAATGAAATGGCTAAACCTATGTTAGCAGAGGAAACTGGGGATCTCTGGAAGTGGTTCAGTGAAAAATATCTTCAAAGAGGTCTTTCCAGGCAGCATGATTATGGATGAATGAGTTGTTGCATTGTGAGCCAAATTTTGAATAATTCTGAAACAGCACATGCAAAAGTTTGGGGACAGAGGGTGAGAGGAGAATGGGTCTTCCAACAACCAAGCCTGCAAAGTATCTTCTCCACTTCTTTTAGGGTGCACAGTAACAGAGACAGGGCCAAACAGCAGCAGACCAGCAATCCATTCATACACTACCTGATTCTGAGGGGCACCAGAAACTCACAGAAAGTGCATAAAATACCATAGCAGACAGTCAAGAATAGCTTGCTTGTACAGAAAGTTTCTCCCTAATCAGTTAACGTTAGACTTATGCACTAGATGGTATCTTTCTTTTTGTAAATGCTTTGTGCTGCAGCTTTGCCTATGCTCATTACCCATTTTAAATATCTCATCTGTTTTTGATTCCCATGAAGATTCTGGATTCAGTTGCATCTTACGGCTGTACTTGCTTTTATTGGTGTTAAATATTTTGTCTAATAATTTTGTTGGATATCCTTTTTTATTTTTTCTTTTTTTTTTTTTTCAAATGAATGAGTAGTAGGAATATAGTTGGCCACAGCTCTATTGATAAAACCAAATTCAAGTAGAGAATGTATTTTTGCTGGAATGAAAATTGCTTTATAAAACTGTCTGATTCACTATAATTTTATTACAAAAGAAAATTGGAAAAAACATCCCAGAAACACAAAAAAAAATCCCGTCTTGCATTTCATTTTGAAATCATGTTTCATTTCAACATTATTTGATTTTGTATTATTATGTTTCTAAATTCTCATATGAAATATTATGATGCTCCTGGATCAAATTGTATTTTCAGAATGTTCATTTATAAACAACCCAGAAATTTTCAGTTCACACTGTGACTCGGAACAACAGTTTTGCAATACTAAACAAGGCATCCTGAAATGGAGAACTTTGTTCTCAGCTACAGACCTCCTTAGATGTAAACAAAAATACTAATATGCACCCGTCATAGTCCCCTCTTCATCTGTGCTTTTAGTTTTTTTTTTTCCTTCTTTTTTTTTTTTTTTTTAAGTGTTTCACTAAATGAGAGTTATCTAGTGTGTTTAATAATACTTAACAACCCTCTCCGGATTTTTGTTTCCACTCCATTATTCTGGTACTAAGAGGTCAGAACTGAAGACAGTTATTCCAGATACTAGTGTCATAGATGGCTATTCACCTCTTCATAACTTTCTGGCATAATTTCTATACTATCTTTTATAGGTATGATAATATAAGCTAATGCATGCTTTTAGAACTTCATTAAATAAGCCATGTAGCATTCACACATGCACACATAGCTTTACTCCATAGTTTTACTGCCCTGGAGAGAGCCTAAGATATTTTCCTTGGCCGCTTATTCGTGAATACCTTAATTTTGCTCTTCTTTGGATAGTACTTGAAATTTATCACCTCTGACTTCTATGTTTCTTTTTTTGTCAGGGTGGGTAAAATTTTTAAGTGTTACTCCTGAGGAACAATAACACCATAAGAAGGCTCTGGCTATGTATTGGCTTTTGCTCATGGGAATGGGCGAACTGCACTTATGCTGGAGTCCCCACTTAACAATTTTCATCTTCTCAGTATTATGTCATCTTCTTTTTTGAAGTTTCTGACAATGCTTGGTTTTCAGGGTCACGGGTTACTGAGTAGTGCAGTGTGTTAGCCCTCTTCAGGAACTAAGGATCCTGCCACCAAACCCCTCCCAGCTCGGGAAATGGATACTCATCACAGTTTATCTACTCTAGATCTAGACAGCAGAAAAATTAGTTGCCTAGTGTAGCTATCTGCAATTGATGAGGCTATCTAGAAGAAGCTGACAAAATAGGCACTGGTTGTGAAACGTCTCCTTAAAAAGAAGTAAAAAAGTAAAAGCTAAGTATTGGTATTTGAAGATCATCTGAGTGCCCATTTCAGTGTTCACTTATCTATCTCCCATTGCCATTACATCCCAGAGGATCTGGCTTTAATTCAGTATGGATTCCAGTGTGTGGCTTGGGCACATCACCCTCCTACCAACTGCGCTTCCCGGATGGATGCGCAGACAGCAGACCACTGAAATCAGTGTCTGACGCTTGGAGTGGGGTAGAAGACATTCCTCCTTCTTTGCCCTCTCTCACTGCTTTAAAAATGTTAAGACTTATTTTTCCACTTCTGTATTGACATGACATCAACACAGGTCAGAATTTTGAAGGGGAAAAAGTGAATGACTCATCCCCACATTTGCCTCAGACAAGCCAGGTAGCCAGGGCACTCACACATTATGGTTTCCCATTATGGAAGCCTCCATCTGAAGTCCATCCCTGGCTTATGTAGTGCAGCACTTCACATTCACATCCTATTTGACTGTCCGAATTACAAGGTTCTGTGTAGTACAGGATGGTGATACACATTTGTTGTGTTCTTCAGTCTCTTGTACCTGGGATGCCCCCGAATCCACCTGGAAAACCTCCCCTAAAGACAGTACACTCCCACAGGTTCCTCAAACCCGAGCTCACTGTCTCTGAGCTCACATGCTTAATACATAAGCATGATAGGGCTGCTGATGTGTTTCTCAGGAGCAGAGCAGCAGCAGGGAGCCAAAGGTGGGCATTTCTGGGCAAGTCTGGAGAGATGCAGAAAGCTGAATTCTTCTGCCATCTGGGTTAGTACCAGACTAGTTTTGCTTTGGAAGCTGCAGAGCAGCTATAGCTTAGCTAACCTGAGATTGGTGCTGCAGTGATGTATGTGTGCGTGTCTTTTGCAGGCAGTGTTTGTTGCGCATACGGGCTGGAGACGGTGCAACTGCAGTTCAGAAAGCACAGAGCCTGAACTAAAAAGCCCTGTCTGGCAGTACAATGCAAGTTGTATAGACATCGAGAGGCCCAAACACAGAGCTTTATGAGGAAGGCAGGACCAGGATCCTGACGTGCTGTTGTTTTTTGTTTTCTGTTTCTTTCAGAAATGACTCTGTGCCACAGTAAACATGGCCACAAGTCTGCCTGCTGGTTCAGAGTGCTGGCAGAGCAAGCTCACATCTGCCTGTAATCGTTGATGTAGACACATCCTATGTGGCCTCTGTACCAGAGCTGGCTCCTCTCCGGACATGGGCAGAGCTCGCTTGTGTCCCTGCACACCCACTCCTGTAGGCACACCCCGATGGAGGGGATGTAGGCTCTGTGGGCATTAGTCTTTTATAGAGGTGTAAAAATCCTGTTTGGATCCGGCAGCCATATGAATTCAGTGTAATGGGTTGTAATTGGGCATGTCCTGGCTTGTTTGCACTCTTAATACAACACAGGGTTCATAATTTGACACAGATATATCCCATTCTGTCACAATGGTAGTTTGCCAAGATTTATTCTTTTAACAAGGAACATAGATTCTTTTAATGTCTGAAAACTAATGAGGAAGGCTTTTCCAAGTGCAATGTGTTTACTCAGCAATGCCAATTTGTATTTATTCCTCTCCTCTCCTCTCCTCTCCTCTCCTCTCCTCTCCTCTCCTCTCCTCTCCTCTCCTCTCCTCTCCTCTCCTCTCCTCTCCTCTCCTCTCCTCTCCTCTCCTCTCCTCTCCTCTCCTCTCCTCTCCTCTCCTCTCCTCTCCTCTCCTCTCCTCTCCTCTCCTCTCCTCTCCTCTCCTCTCCTCTCCTCTCCTCTCCTCTCCTCTCCTCTCCTCTCCTCTCCTCTCCTCTCCTCTCCTCTCCTCTCCTCTCCTCTCCTCTCCTCTCCTCTCCTCTCCTCTCCTCTCCTCTCCTCTCCTCTCCTCTCCCTCTCCTCTCCCCTCCCTCTCCCTCCCCTCCCCTCCCCTCCCCTCCCCTCCCCTCCCCTCCCCTCCCCTCCCCTCCCCTCCCCTCCCCTCCCCTCCCCTCCCCTCCCCTCCCCTCCCCTCCCCTCCCCTCCCCTCCCCTCCCCTCCCCTCCCCTCCCCTCCCCTCCCCTCCCCTCCCCTCCCCTCCCCTCCCCTCCCCTCCCCTCCCCTCCCCTCCCCTCCCCTCCCCTCCCCTCCCCTTCATTTCGCCCCCAGTTTCTCTCATGTTCTCTCTCCAGAAACACAACTATTTCAGAAAGATTTAGGGACAGACTTCCCTCCCAGCCCCCACTCTTGATGTAAGCAATAAAGTCCCCCACTTCCTGTACTCTCTGTGAACTTTCTGACAAATAAATGAAGCCATATTTGATAGGAACTCATAAACGCTCCTTATATTGCTATTTGGAAAAGCTGGTAAATCAGCATACAAAAGAGACCTCAGTGATTTCCCAGTTTATGTTTCCAAAAATAATCTTTCTTCCAATATTCCAGAAATTAGACTTTATAATGTGGAACATTGCCCTTTATTGGAAACACTAAGTGTGTGACCTTTGTTACTGGAAGTCAAGTTATCGATAGAGAGACAACTAGAACATGGACATGCTTTCTTCTTTTAAGACCTTTTATACATTTACAGTGTTATTACATGTTTCTGTACTATTTTGAAAGTCCTCTGCAAGTTTCTGCCATTCTTTCTCAGAAAGCCCTTCCTATCTTTATCTCCCTACCATTGCTCTCGCTCTTTTGGGCTGGCTACATCTTGAGACCTCAGTTCCTTCCAAACACCACTGGTTTGAGAATCACCTTCTCTTATGTTCCTGCCATCCAAAACAGCCGTCTTGTATCTCTGCTTCATTGCCTTGCTACTTGTTCCAAACCTCAGCTGAAAGCACAATTTCTTTTTCTGGTTATATTAATATCTACTCCCTCAGACACTGACCTGTAATACAGTGCTTTAATATCTTCACCATACAGCTCTACTTATTGTAAGCCACCATCTTTTAACTTAAATGAAGAAGACTTTTTCTATAACTGCAATGGTCTTTGAAAAAGTGGCATTTGGTTTATTATTTTTTTCCGCATGAATTTTAAAAAACAATGTGATATGTGCATTTGTTAGAGATGTTGCACTAAGAGGAAAAAATTGGCAAGCGCTGGGCTTTTAGGTATGTGCAACAGCCTTTTTTGGGGAGGGAGAAAGGGGTTTATCTGGCTCCTTGCTTTTTGTTCTGTCAGCAAGTCTGAAGATTTCAGAAGGAGCTGTAGCATATCCTTTGCAGTAGAAAAAGCAACAGTATTTCTGACTTTATGGGAGCATCAGAAGATTTCTTTTTGGGTAGTGAAAAGCAAGGACTTCTGGTGCCATAGTGAAATTATCCAGCTATAACAGGGATGAGAAATAATACTTCGCATGTTTCTAGGCTTGTTTCCTTAATGTGTTTACTATTAAACACTGAACTGCTTGTTCAGGAGTTGTGTATATACTTTATTTAAATATGGGTGGGACATTTATAGAATAAGTTACATGAAGAAACATAATGTTGTAAGCAAAACAGTGGAAAATCTTTCAGAGTACATATTTCTGAAGATTGTGGATGGTGATAATGAAGATAATCTATTTAGAAAAAGGACAACTCAGGACAGCATCAGGTGGTGCTACTTAATACAATGGAATTAGGTAAAGGAACTCTTATTATTAGAAATAGACTTTGATTATGAAATCCAGGTTGTTGTTGTTTTTGTTTGTTTGTTTGTTTTTAAGTGTGTGGGGAGGCATCTAAGATCACAAATTTGATTGGAAATTGATAGGGTGCATGTTTCTTGGAAATGTATGTACCTTCCAAATTTCTGTCCCATCAATATCAAAATGAAGAAAAATTCCAACAGAGATGAAGTCAGGGGAACTTCAACAACTTAGCTGATGTGTCTAAAGATATTTTAGGGTGATTTAACTAAAAGTGGCAGAAAAACACTCAAAAACTAAATTAACTTGTTATGAATCCTAGAAATTTCACAGGCCTGTATTTGTCACTTCACAAGAACAGGAAAACTGTTTGCAACCTTTCTGTAACAGTCTTTTAAGGTTAAAATGTTGTATTTGAAATAGAGGAATGTGTGTGAGGTGATGAAAGACAAAAACCGCTGTGCAAGAAATGTCACTTGGGATGAATCCAAGATGGTGAACAAATTTGGAGGTAAGTTTGGAGGAACCTACGAGATCTAGTCTGTATCTGTCTGTTTCAGAAGGTCTTCCCACTGACTTTAATAGTAGGGTCCTTTAATGTTGATGATATTGACGCTTACCATGCTGCTCTTTCTTATGTGGTTTGAAGACAGTCCAGGTGACACCATGGTGATTGAGTCTATACCCTATCTCTCTGCATGTGAAGAGGAGCATTACCATAGTCACTCATCTGTGCTGAGATAGTATGGAAAAATAATAGCATGAATTAGGTAAAAGGAATACTTTTTTTTTAAAAAAAAAAAAAAAAGAAAAATCTTGCAGTTTTTATGGGGAAGCATTCAGGCATTGGTATTTTTGGTTGGTGAATGCAGATTTGTGGTTGTTTCCACATGATTAATTTGTTTGTTCAAAGATTTCTTTGATTCAGGCACGAATTGATGGCTCTTGTAAACACTGTTGGAGCTACCAACACTTATCAGCTGAGCAGGTTTGACTTCAGGCATGGTCCTGCTTTGAGAAGTCGAGCTGTGACACTGGGGGTCTTACAGTGGCATGCGAGAGAGCAGTGAAGGGATTCTGGACCAGGGAAGGCCATGATGCCATCAGCAGGACCTCCCACTTGGTGCCCACAGGCCTTACCTGGCCCAGCGATTTCTGCACCCTCAGTTTATATGACGACTTTTAGGGCTAAAATAATTCTTTCTGAGACCCATCCTCTGCATTTTTTCCAGCGTACTTGCAATGAAGCATTCTGCAGGGTGGCAGTGTGGGCATCTGTTCTATGTTTTGAAGCCCATTCCAGGAGCACCATGTCCAAGCAGATCCAGGCGGAGGTCTTGTAATGTCCTGAAAAGAGAGCAAACTTCCCACCCAGTCCAAATTCCTGCCTGAGCTAGATGGAAGATAAAAATACTGTTATTACTTGACAAGGTGGGGCCCTCTTTCTTTGCCCTGCTGTGCAGTGGGCCATTGAAATCAGCACAGGTATAACTTAAATTTCTAAACTCTGCCACCACTATCTGGACGAGGTGCAGGCTGGTGTTTTCTTCGGGTTCATAGCTGTGGAAAGTGTGTGTGTGTGTGGTGGGGGTGTCTTTGTATTAGCAAATACTTTTTCTATCTAGAGAGAACTGAGCAAAACCTCATATTTTTTCAGAGAGATTTTTCCAAAGTAAATGATCTGCAGGCATTTACCCAGAATATCATTAACACAGAAAGGGAAACTGAATTTATTGTGCCCAAATGTTACACTGGTGTTTACAGGAATTCTGATCTTTAAATTTCTTGATAAACATAATCTATTTTGTATATGTTTAAGTAACCCTGTCTGGGATTTTAAATAATAACAGAAGACTATAAAAACTAAAATCTCTTTTTTCAACTCATTAGATGCATTTATAGATTTAGAATATTCTGTATACTCCATTTTCTACTTCAATATACAAAAATTAAAGCTTTACAATTTAACTAGAAACACAGAGCTACACAATGTTTTGTTTATGGCCTGTGTTGTATTAACATAGTTGTTTTTCATTATAGGGTGATGCTAGAGAAGTGATGAATTTTGTTGACAATGTTATCAAATATGTACTTTCAAAATAAGCTTTGCATTTTATTACTAATGGGTAAAAAAAGTGGGATCAATTTGACTTGTGTAGCTTGACTGAAGAACTAAAGTCATCAGATTTACATCAAGGTTGAGTTGGGCTGAATCTCCCCTCAGAGAGCAGAAAGCTCGAAACTTTTGGCACTTAATTAGGAGCAACAAGCAAACATTTAAATGCTCCTCTTAAGTAGGATTAGGCAGTGAGTACAGAGTTCAGTCTGTACTGGACAAACACTGACTTTGAGAGGCTTCTCTTACAGGGGTTACCAGTTCATCAAGCCCTGGAGGTCTGCCTGATGGGAGGATTTCCACAATAACCCCCCACACCCTGCCCAGCCCATGAGGATTGATGAAGTGGCCATGCATGGGCGTCATCCCAGCCATGCTTTGGAAGCATGTTTCTTCTCGGCAGCAATGGCCAGACAGTGTGCCCTCTTAACACAGGTGAAGCTTAATCCCCCCTGGATGATGGAGATAAAGCAGGAGGTGTGCCACAGGCACCTTGCCTTGATACCATGCAAAAAGCACTGATTGCTTTGCTGTCAGAAGACTCACCTGAGAGTGAAGGGTTGGAATAGATTTGCAAGACCGCTTAGTCCCATATCTAGACAGTCAGAAATGCTTCCCTGCTCTCATGTGGGGACAGCACTGAAGTATGGGCAACGTATGAAGCTTGACCTTTGTGGTCTCTCTCACACTAGTATCCTTCATAATCCACTTTAGTATCCTTCATAATCCACTTTAGTATCCTTCATAATCCACTGTAAACCAGTGTCATATTCTGTCCCCACTACTCCTAAAGGAAGGTAGCTCCAGAAATTCACCTTTCTGAGAGCTAGAAACCTACACCTCTTATATATAGCCTGAATTTCTTAATGGCTGGCTTATATCTCTTTGTTCTTATGCCAACTCATTGTCTGTAAGCTAAAAAAGATCTTTTTCCTTTCTGGTGTTTATCCTCCAGCTGTATTTACAAAGAGTGATCATATCCCTTTGCAGGCTTGGATCTGCTTGACTAAATAAGCCACTCTCTTTTAATTTCCTCTTATAAAATAAACTCTCTGTTGCTTGGATCATCCCAGCAGCCATTTCTGCACCTGTTCTGGTATAAGTCCAGTTTCCTTCAATGTGGGTGACCCAAAAGGCAAATAATACTTGAGGTTTCACAAGGGCCTTGTATCAGTGGCTTTAATAGTCCCAGAAATACCTTGCTGGATTCATTCTCAGATCACATAGTAATTTTCATAAATCCATCCTGTGGTTCATTGTCACCCTGTGACTGACATATACACAGGTCTTTCACTGCTGAAGAAGTAGCCAAAGAGTTAAGTGTAGCGTCTAGGAGCCCCCAGTAGCCCTTGAGCTTTTAAACTCCAGTTACATGATCCTGACTTTGAAAAAACTACATCTAAATGTCCAGTTGCAGACCAGGAAACAAAGCAATTAAAGAGCAGATGTCATGTTAATGATATCAAAATCGCTTCCAAAGTGTCGTGTTAGATCTGGCAGCATTTCCATGTGAGGAGATGTAATTTTTTTTCTCTAACCAGTGTTAGACAAAGGCTGAGATGATGGTATTAATTAAGCAATAAAGCAATGCCAAATTTGTGTGGGATGTAGGTAGTTTTAAAAGGATTAAGCATTTCGTAAATAAAGTACATCTGGAAAGTAAAGCTTCTGGTACCCCAGTGAACCCCTCCCAGCCATTGAATTCCTTCTGAGCCATGCTCACCCGCCTCAACAAATGTGAGCCAGCAGCAGGCTCGCCTCCCATCACTTTATGCTTTCTCATCACTGTAATCCAAATTTCGGAGATACCTGTCTTGCACAATTTATGAGCGTGTTTGATATTGTTCAGGATTTGGTTTACAGAAGGCTTTGTGTGTGTGTTTTTTTAAACAGAGGACATTTCAGGTCAGCCAGTGCGTTCCTTAACTACTTCAATCTGTGTCTCGGTGCTAATACTGCTAGTATAAAAATGTTTGTTATTGCTCAAAATTTCAATATCTTTCATGTGATGATGGATTTAAAAGCAAAATTTTGCTATTTGATTAAAGAAAACATGATCAATATTTTCTCAAGGTGTTACATCTATTATAGAGCTGACTCACAAATATCCATGATATAAACAAATCTGGAATGCCTTTCTTAATTTATGGGTCCTTTTGGACTTATACCTTCTTTATAATCCACAAGAAATCCAAATTCATGCTTAGTAGCATGTGTACCATAGAAGAATCTTATCTGGAATTTACTTCCTATCCAACATCACAATACATACGTTACACAACAGAGAAAAAATGTGTAATAATTCTTTTTTCCCTCACTGTGGCCTCATACTTTCTTCGCTCTTTTTTCCCCTTCCAAAAAGTAACTATATATATCAAATATTGGAAAAATAGTTGTCACCTGATAAAGAAAGGTGGGATAAATGAAACCTCCAAAATTTCTTCAACTACAACCTTGATAAAATATTTGTGTATTTGAATGGAGTCTTAATATCTGCCATTATGATGATGACCCAGGTGGGAGGAAGGAGTGTAAATGTGTGTGTGTGTGTGAGTGTATGGGTGCATGTGTATATGTGTGTGTGTATATATATGTGGTTGGAATGGAAGATGTTGTCATTTCCCTGTTGGCTTCTTATTTAGCTGTGGTCATCACAGAACAGATGAAGTTTCTGCTGCAGTAAGAATAATTCAGGTCTTATTACCAACAGTAATAATACTTGCTGGTATTAAAAACTCCTAAAATCTCATCTGGAAAGAGTAAAAATAAACAAAAGATCATATAATAGGGGTGCTAGCTGCCCATGCCAGGAGGAAATTGCTTGGCAAAGAAAATATATGAAATCCTTTAAAGGCTGTTTTCTGTACCAGTTTCAGAGTGATGCTGGCCTGACTTCCAGCTGACTAATGGCAGCTACATGGAGAGTAACATCAGTGCCCATTCCTTAGTTATTACCAATAATATATCACTTGGAAAATAAACAGAAAGATAAATGACAGGACAGATGTCTAATGAGGCAGAGGTTAAGGAGTGTTAAACTGTGCTGGACACCATCCGACATGCCGGTGTTAAATTATGCTGAATGCCCTGAGCTCCCTCCCCGTAAAAGGTCAATGCTCTGGGTATGTTCCTGGATGATTTATGAAATCAAAGAATGGCCCACATGCCTATCTCTCTGGGAGGTGAGCAGCTTGCAACATTGTCAACCACAGCCCCATAATAAACCAAATTTAAACATCACTCAAATCAATCCATCTTCGTCACTTGCTCCATTGCAAGACCTCCTCTGTCTTGTTCTCACCAGCCAGCCATGACACGGTGTATTGTTCTTCATATAGATCCCTGTAACTATTTTAGAAGCCTGTGGTATTCTCTGCCGAAGTTAGAAACCCCCCAAAAATGGCTGTTTCTTTTGGACAAGGTCAAACTTGTTCAGATTCTTTTTGTTGTTTCAATGTTTTAGGCAGCTAAGTGGTTGGCATTTGCTTGTCCTCAGAATAACTTGTCCTGTAGGACAAGTGTAGGTTAGGTGCATATGTAGCATTTATAAACGATAATGACAACAAAAATTGCATTCAATTAAATCTGGTATTCAATTACACCAGAACAAGCTAGCTTTAGCCTTCATACTTGGCGAGTTAGATTCCCTATACATAAATCCTTCTGAAGTGAGACTCACACCGTGCCACCATACAAATCCATTTGTATTGGCTGCAGTGACATCTGCATCGATTGGCAATCAGATATTTGGCAACTGAAGTTAACATGAACAGTAGTGGCTTCTGCACTTCCTTCCTCTAGCTGGTGCCTACTCTTTCAGATTTTATTTTTTATTTTTTTGGAAATTTGCAGACAATTAGAATGTATCTTTTGAGGTTTCATTAATTTCTAATTTTATTCTCATTCCTGTTTCTGAAGATACATTATAGGACTAGCCAACGCATACAAGTTACTAGAGGAGGCTTCTGGAGGAAGAGAGGCAGATCCTCGTAAGGCCTTCATGGCTTTAGTTCTCCACCTGCAGAGCAGGCATGCAGGAGGTATGCACTTCCAACTTCTTTCTGCATCCTGACACAACCAAGGTGTAAGGAAGGAAGGAACCTGATGAAGGATTAGGGCACCAGGAGCCAGTTTTCATTACCATTTCAAAAAACTAATTTGAGAAGCTGAAGGTGTAGTGTGACACAGTCATTTAAAAGACCAGTTATCTTGATCAGTTTCACAAATACTGAAAGGAAGGATGGTAGCTGAAGGTGACTGACTTTCCCCTTCAAAGAAATCCTAGACACCACCCGGTGGCAGATGTTGTGGGTAGTCCTAGTCATTGTCAGTGTAAAGGCAGCAGAAAGATGAGCATTTTGCCTCTTTCCTGACTTTTCCTGTGGACTTTTTGCAAAACTTACCACTAAAAACGGTGTGAGTTTTGTAAAGGAGGAGTCACAGTGGGGGTTTGATGCTCTGTGTGTGTTTTCTGCAGTCCAGCGGGACTATCTCATGAACAGGGTGCGGGCTCCTGACAGCCGCTGCAAGTGCTTCCCAGAAGGGAGTGGGGACATTCCAGATGGACAAAGAGATTTATTACTGGAATAACTCAGAGGGGTGTGACTTAGTAACTACTATAATTGAAAAATGGGACCAAAAGCACAGAACTTGCTACAACTGCATGGACTGAAGTTCTGATTATGCTTTGTTGCCAATAATGCTATATTTTTCCTAGCTTTCTGCTTTATTGGTGATGGGATCACAGAACATCCATGGGAAGGTAAAGGAGGATGAGGAATGTCTTAGATGTGATCAAGTCTAAGAAGTAGAAATTGTCAGAGAACTAAAGGTTTGGTGGAGAAGATAGGAAAAGGTCTCCAAAAATTGCAGAAGACAGATATTAATTTTCTATTAAGTCAGTACCTACAGGAAAACCTCTTGAAAAATGCACAAGGAGAGTAATGTAAATACATTTCAATCTTCTCAGTTACCTGATTTAACTAAAACAATAAAAGCTTCCTTTATTTTCCTTTAGAATAAAAGGGGACCTAGCTTTCATATTTATAAGTCAGAAGAAATTTAATGTTACCAATGAAATCCTTGGAGGGCATCCACAATAAAAATAAGAGCAGGTTGATCCTTCCTTCAAAATGGACCACTAGTCATGTTTAGTTGTATGCAAAAAGGTTGGGTTGACGAAGGAGAGGTAGTCACCTGAGGCTAAGCATATTATCCTCATAGCTGACTGAATATAGAAATGGGCATTACTCAGCCATTCCAGCTGAATATCTACAAACAGAGAGTCAGCAACCCCTCTCTCTGCTTCTCCTGCTTTCCCCCTTTTGCCTTTTTTGTTTGCTTACTTGTGAGGCAGGTCTCTCTGTGAAATCACTTTGACACACTTTGGCCCATCTCCAGGCAATAAGACATCTTCTTATTCTTGTTTCCCTGATTTTGTTCCCACTGAAAAAAAAAATAAAAATAAAACCCTGCAGAGAGTGCATCATTTAAAATCAGAAGACATGAAGTAGGATTTATATTCTAATGGCCACCAAGAGGGAATCTTGCTAGTGTCAGAGGTGAAATACTTATGTCAAGAACACTTTATTCAGTAGCAATAAAAAATTCATCCATGCACCAATAAAAAAGCCCTCTGGGTCTTCATACAGCTGTGGGTATTATATGTGTTCCTCTATATGAGAACAATAAGTATTTTCCTGTGTTTTGTTCCACGTGGGCTTTACAATTCTGTAACCTTTTTGTGTTTTCAATGAAAAAAAGATTAGATGAGGCCAGTTGAGCAATAGCAATTCTAGTTGCAATCTCAGTGCTTTAAGTCTTTTCCAAAAAAGTGATTTAGAGGCAGTCAACAGATTTGAGTGTCTTCCAGTTTTGGGATACAGGTCATAAACATTGACACATCATAATGGTATGGCGAACTATTATGATGGCGCCCGGTAGCATGGCTGTAGTTAAAGAGCTGTCAGCAATTTAGAGCTGTGTGAAGAAATTTTGAACATGAAGTACAATGGGTGAATTTTGGCTTTATGCCTGTGTCATCAAACAGCAAAAAAAGTACTTTTTAAGAGTTCAGTTTCTCTGGATGTATTTTTTTCTCCCCTTTGTTTGTTGCCAAAAGGGGAGCTATTATTTTAGTGAAAAATACTTTCCTCTCTCTCTCTTTCTCTCTCTCTTTTGAGAAGGAGAGCCAGTGTCATACTATAGCACTGGAGCTGAGGACAGAAGGGTAGAAAAGGGTCAAATAGTGAGGCAAATGGAAAGACAAAGCTTTAGCAATGTAATCAATAGCACTCTGAGCACTTGTAAATAAGAAAAAAATGATGCCCTTTGTTAAGAAGGTCAGAAAGAAAAGATGTTAGGATAAAATACCATGCATAAAAATTGTCCAGAGACCCACATGAAATATATTGTGTTTGCTTAGAGAGAATAAGGGAGAATGCAAGATTTTATTTTAATTTGGAAAATCCTCATTTTGAAATAATTTCCTGGAGATACTCAGGTGTACACTTCAGCTACTGTCCTAGATTGAGGAACTACAAATTTAATTTGGAAGTATTCAAACATTTCTGAAGAGCAATTGAGGCTAAATCTACAAAGATATCAGCTCACTTTATGATCCAGGTGAGCCAGAGGAACAGAAAGTGTTAACCTGTCGTGGTCTTCTTCTTTTGGTACTTTAAATTATATTGGATGTGACCAGTCATAAAACTCATCAGCCTTTTCAGATGTTCTTGTGTAGAAAGGTTATGAAAGGTTATGAAGAAGGGTTGCAGATGATGCAGTTGTATCGATGCCTGACAAGGACATTACACCTTCCTTAATCAAGGCAAATAAATTACTATAACTTTGGGAGATGCTTCCCTACTCATTAAAAGCAATAAGTTAGTCGGATCACTGACTTTTTCCTCTTTCCATTTACATCTTGAAATCTGATCATCTTCTTCTCATAGATGTAGATGGAAAAAATCCTATTGACTGTAACACTAGTGGGTTTTTTTTTTTTTTTTTTTTTTTTTTTTTCCTTGGGAGAAAGAGTGCCTTCTTGCTTAATTCTTTACTAGTTTTTGTACTCAAAACCATAAATCTTTTAGTCCTGGTTTCCTGACACACTCAAGTGGAAACTGAAAAATATCCTTATTTTAACTTTTATTGCATATCAAATTTTGCAAAGGTTTTTCTGCCAACACAAATGACTACAGGTTGGGAAGCAAGACTGAAACGGCTGAAAGCTGGTGATATTCACTTAATGAGCAGTACAGTCTGAAATGCTTTTCTGATGGCAAAATTCAAATTGCATACTTGTAAGGCTGTTCAGAAATAGAAGAGAAAGGAAGAAAGAAAGAAGGAAGGAAGGAAGGAAAGAAGGAAGAAAGGAAAGAAGGAAGGAAAGAAGAAAAGAAAGAAAGAAGGAAAGAGAGAAAGAGAGAAAAGAAAGAGAGAAAGAAAGAAAGACGGAAAGAAAGAAGGAAAGAGGAAGGAAGGAAGGAAGAGAGAGAGAGAGAGAGAGAGAGTGGGAGAGAGAGTCCAAGTGAGAACTTTCACAGCTCCAATTAGTAGTTTCAGGCCAGATCTACATTTTTGTGATCATTTGAGGTTGTTTGGGCTAAAAGCTGAATTATGGGTTGTTTTTTCAACAAGGGAGGGATTTCATCTACATGTTGTTTACTTCCACATACTTAAAACACTCTGCTTCATTTAAAGTGGTCCACAATTATCACCTTGTAGAGTCAAGAAACAAGAATGAAGTTATCTAAAACAAAATAACGAGGAAGGACATGATAACAGTCTGTTGGGCATGTTTTGTGGTCAGCGATAGTTCATTTGTCTGATTTTGTGATGAGATCAGTTTCAAGATGATCCAGCTGTAAATGATTACCTGGTCATGCAGGATGGAGAGTCAAAGGTGCTTTGTCCGCGGTGTTAAACAAATAAATCGCTTGGCTTGTTGAAATAAGTCTGAAGATGTTTTATACGAAGTGGAAAAGTTTCTGAAGGACCAGGATTAAAACTTCCCACCTGACAGGCAGCTGCTTCAGACCACTGACTGGAGCTGTGGGTGGTTAAAGTTCATAAACATGCAGGGACTCAGTCCTGCAATGGATTTTTTTTTTCCTGGTTGCCTTGAGAGGAAAGAAAAACAACCCACCAAAATTAAATTTAAGTACAGTCTTATTGTTGGTGTTTTCTCTTCTGTTTTGCTTCTGAACCAAAGGATAAATTATCTCCACAGAACCTACAGGCTACCAGACTATTCTCCATTTCTACCATACTTATACTCCATTTCTAGCATAGCGTGTATTTTGCTGTGAAATAGAATAGAAATAGCATAGAAAAGCTGCTGAGGTTTCAGCTCTGTAAGACCTTAAAGCATGAATTGGGGGTTTATTGCTTACTTAAAATCAAACAACCAGCTCAGTACATTACTGACTTGAGACTGTAGTCTCTGGAAGAAGACTGTCTGTATATTTATAAAGCAAGGGTTGCATTTATTAGTTGCATTTTACAGGTGTTTTGCAGATTAGACTCAGACCATAAAGAGAGTTTATATCTGGGAGAGGCATTACAGATAGGACAGAATACTATTAAAAACATCTTTTTGTGATGAATTTTGGCAGTAGCATCATAGCTTCTCTACCTGTTTTTACAATGTATTGATTTTATTTGTCCAAGTCCCATAATAAGGATTGAGATGCCTGCACCATTAAATCTGACAGCTCTTTGCATAATTTGGCAAGGATCTGGAATGGCTGTGTGAATCAGGAACAAATGTTTTAACACCCTGGAGTGAGAAAATACTCAGGGCATTGACTGGAAAGATATTGAATGTTTTCCTTTGGCACTATGCATTTCCAAATGAGTTGTTCTGCCAATTATTGCATATTAGACCTATAAAAAAGAAATAAAATATTTAAAAGGTGTTAACTTTGGTGGCATCATGCTCCTCTTGCAATTGCATTCTGAATAGATGGAGTTGGAAATGACAAATGCAAGGACTCAGTTTAGCTTAATGTTATTTCTGCAAAACTGATGAGCTAAATGGAAAGTACGAGAATACATCTTGAGATAGCTGGAGCCAGGGAGACAGTTTTCCCTACCCTCCTCCTTGAAAGATGTCTGCAATAAAATTTCTGGGGATGCTCTGACGATATTCCCTCTCTGGACTGTAAACTCCATTTGCTCCTGATTCACACATTCATTCCAAACTTGGACCAAATGCTCCATCTCCTCTCCAAACCACCATAAATGTGACAAGTTATTCCATGAACAGCTGAACAGGGGAAGCCTATTTTGCTGTGGATGTGTATCTCCTTGCATTTGTACTACAGCAACCTCTGTTCTCCCTGAAGCCCTTAGCTCCTCCTCTCAGCCCCAACTGAAATGCCACACATTCTCCCACTCACCTGTACTCTCTAAATAATTATTCTTAGGTCTTTTCCACACTCCTGTCACCTCCACCCTCGCCATACTTCCAGTCACCCTTCTCCCACACCCTTTAATCTGGCTTCCTTCTTATCCTCTGTGTTTCCAAACTTCCTGCCCGAACAAAGTTATACAGAAGCTGCTCCCAGCTGGAGACAAATGTTAATATTTTTCACTGATGCAGCTGCTGACTTATATAAAGCCGATGCACTTCGTGGATTGAGGATTTCTGTCCCCTCACCATGTTTGTTAGAAATTAGCTATTGTATTCCAGTGGTATTTGGGTGGCATGTAGTCGAGTCGACAGTGTGACTGCAGAAGCCCCTTTCTCAAAGTTGCTAGGATAATAGGAAATTAAAGTGCCTCAGTGTCCTTTCTGCTGCAGAGTGACCTTTGACTCCAGAGTGGATTTGGTTTGAATTACTTTTTCCAACCATACGCTTTTGTATTCGGGGGTTTTATACCTTGGCCACAGAGAGGCGGGGAGAACAGATGCAGACCAAATGCTGTGCCAAATTCTTTCAAAGGTGTTAGACAATACATCATTGGGTAATCTCACTGCTTGAGTCCATCTCATTTGCCCACCAGTCCTCCAAAGACTGTTAGCAATAGCACATCTCCGTGTATTCACTTTACTTAGAGAGATGGTAGTTATTTATGTTTCTTAATTAAAGATTTGCTCTTGGGAGCAAATAATGTTGGAAATTGGATTGTTTTTAATTTTTATAGCAATATTTTTAATATTTTAAATAATAACTTTATTAAGGTCTTTTTTGAATGTGTGTGTAAACTTCTTGTCATTTTGGAAGATAAAGACTGGTATCCTGAAGCTTGCCAATATTCCCATGTAAAGGAAAGAAGACTTGGAAGCTGTGTCACAACCTAGTCTCCCAAATTATGTGTCCCTTCAACTAAAGAAAGCTTTCCTGCTGGTTACAAAGGCTCATCAGTGCTTTTGTCTGCTTATACCATGTAATTATTCTCAACCCTGATCTCTGTCAGACCCAGCCCATGTTTCTTCTTCTGGAACGCCACTTCCCATCTTAGAGTTTCCTAGGGATTGTTTCACTGAACGACTTCTTTCCTAACACCTTGAGGGAATTGGTAGAGTCTGTTTTATTTTTATGTTTGGTGGTATTGAAGGACATTCAGGCCTGTTATTGTAGAATATCATTTGACAGGTATTAATTACGTGGGAAAAAAAAACAAGACATAAGAGGACAAAGTTTAGTTGCAGTCTCTCCTGGCTATTGTTGCATCTGCAAAGCTTATATCCTGTAAAAGATTAAGATGAAGAAAATAAATTTAAAAAAATCTACCCAAACAGGGACAAAATCAAACTTTTTTTTTTTTTTTTTTTTTTTAATAATGTCTACCTCCTTCTTTATTTCTCCTCTAGAATAATGTAAATTTTATGAGTGGGCATTTTCTACTTTTCTGAAGCCCTATAGAGGTCCATGCAGTCCACTGAATTTCCCTTTGCTGTCTGAACAAAGACTGAGTGTATGGTTGTTTTTTGTTTTGTTTTGTTTTTCTTGGTTTGTTTGTTTTTCCTTTTCCATCTCTTATGTAGGTGTGTTTGGATTAAACAAGACTATATTGGAGTAATCGTAATAAAGGCTGGAGCCTATTGAGATTTTAGGTTAAGCCAAACTGAATATATTTGAGGTCTATTACCCATAAAATTGTAAATATCCAGTGATCCAATGACTACTTCCACATGGTGAGATGTGAAATACAACTGAAATCAGGACTTCACTTTCCCGTTCTGGTTTTCATTAAAAGTAATCTTACATTAGATGTTTTCAACAAAGCCTTTTGGGCCACAACTAAAAACAACTCCAAATAAAATCCTAGTTCACATATTTGTTCTAATAAGCTCTTAAAAAACAACAAATCAACCCCCAAATCTAACACACTGTCCTGTACAGTTGAAACATTTTGGATAAAGATTAAATGAATCCATACCTGGGATGGAAGAATCTGTCTAGTTAATTAATGTGGATTATTGACTGTTTGTGTTCATTGACACAGGATGCTGTAGGAGCCCACAGTTTAAATGAGTCCCAAAACAATGCATATATTTGGGGAAGATAGATCTATCTGTGGCTGTTACAACCTGTGGTCAGTCTTCACCTTCTGGCTCAGCAAGTCCCTAAGCTACAATGTACTGAAAGAAAAGCCAGAGGAAAAGCTGTTTTAGAAAACCTGTCTTCTTATAACATCTCCCTGCATCCATTACAGGGTAATGTTGTAGACATGATGCTGGACTAAAGGGATTTTTGTTCTGAGAAAATATGACCATTCTCATTCTTAAGGTAAATAATAATGTAATGTAACTTTTAACTAAATGGGCATTTGAGCTAACTTTCAAATGATTTTCCAAAATCATATGTGGTTATAAATAATTAAACATCTGTCATGTCTTTGGATATTAAAATGATTATAAGTTGTAGTTAGATTCAACTGATATTGCTGTAGATGTTTCCTTGAGTTTTCTACCTGTACTAAAGTATTTCTACGATGAGTTTTGCTATTATTCTGTAATTGGGAATTCTTTATAAACTAAACTTGCTTCACTTGCTATAATCATTATACATGAGTGTGGGCCAGAAGTAGAGCTGTATGGAGAACAAAAATTCTGTTTTGTGGAGAACTTCAGAACTTTGTTCTAAATTTTAGTGCCAAAATGTCAATAAAAAAGCTAAAAGCTAATTTTAAAGGGTTGTTTTCATTTTGGCTTTTAAAAGCTTGTAATGTACCACAACATAAAAAGTAATTTGCAAAAGAAATGTTAATATTTTTCCCCAAAATAGCAAAATGAGTTTGTGTTTTGTTTGTTAGTGTTTTGTTTGTTTTTTGACATATTTAGAAGTTTTTCCTCCTTCAAGACAATTCCATTAAACATTTTTGTTTAGATAGAACTTCATTTTCTGACTGCAAATCTGTTCTGTCAAAGTTGTTCTGGGAAGCTGTAAGCAGAATCATAAAGAAACTTAGATCCAGATTCATTGTCAATTAAAAAAAAAAAAATCCACAGATTCAGATTTTCAGATACTGGTTCGTGCTACTATAGGTAAAGGTCCTCATAGCAAAAGTGCATCTCAATGTGGATTCTGGATGTGTCCCACCCTGCTCCCCAGTCTTTGTTCAGTTCAGTTAAGTCTTTCATTTCATATTTTTCCAAGCAGTGTGAATGACTTTTGCCATACCAACACTGAAATTCCTTTACCCTGTTATTAATAACCTCTCAAAATAGATTCAGGCTAACTGTCAATAACATGATCATCCATACTTTCCTACAAAATTTTATTATAAGCGTTATCTATGAGATTATTTGCAGTGCAATCTGGTTTCTCTTTTTCCCAGAAAAAAAAAAATCCCCTCTCCTAGTTGCTAGGGAAGTAGACCAGAATGCTGCTTGAGTGATCTTTTTCCAAGTGTAGTTGTGCTTGTAGAGAACTTGTAGATTTTTTATGTCAGTCTGAATCTCCTTGTCTGACCATGTCAGTACAGTGTGATGTAACTGACACCAGTGGATTAGTGAACTGTCTGCTTTTCCTGTTTCTGTGCTTCTTAGGCCCATCTAAAGAAAAGTTATTTACACAAAGCTTAAAAAGCAGACAAGAAATCTTTCTTTCCAAATGAATGCTCAAGATGAATGGCAGCTGTTATGTGATTGACAACCTGAGAGAAGTAGATCCCATACTTTAAGCTGTCTCTGGTTGCCCTTTGACAATCTTTTTGAGACGGAAACACTCTTTCCCCCTGCCCCCCCATACACTACTATAGCCTAAGGTTTTAAAGGCTTCTCAGATAGTTGACGCAAGTTCCATTTTGTTTGTGAAAGTTTCTGTTTCGATACTTACATCATGCAAAAAATTAAGAATGTATAAACATCCCTTTAAAATCATTTTATAAAGGGTTTACTCAGAAGTGAATGTATAATACTATTTTTCTGTCGTCTAGATACACTTACAACCCATAAGCTCTTGACTTAATTTGCCATCTCTGCTACCTGGATTTATGTAAGGAAAATTGATACAAAGCTTATGAGATTTGGAGAAATCTTTCAGTTTAATTTTGTTAGCTTTTTATTATTATTATTACTATTTTCCCCAGCTAAATTTCCTCTAATTCATTCCTTTCATCTTCTTTTAAGCCAAAGGCACATAGGGTCCGATTTATAACTTTATTTATTTATTTATTTTTGTGGTGAGAGTGTTTAATATCAACAAATGATGATAACATGTTTTCTATCCTTCTGATGAAGAATACACCTGTTTTAAATCCCCAGGGCGTGTTTAGGAGTATTGCTGCTAAAACCCCCAAAGGTGTGTACCCATAGATATTGAAGAATATTGATGGGTGATGCAATTCATCTTTCATGGTACTGAAAGCAACTCTTACCCTATTACCAGATATTGAAATACAACAAAAACTTTCAGATAAGGTATAGAGTGTGGTGGATTGTGGGTAAAAGTGATAATTATTTTTCCATCAGCTCCTTCCCTGCTGGTTTGATCTCATGGTAAATTCAAGACTAGCACACCGTGCTAATATTTTATAAGTTAATGAGTAAAAAAGTCAGTTCTAATGAGAAATCAGCTCAGTATCTAAGCCTTAACAACAGTATAAATTTATAACAGTTCCACTCATCTTTGCAAAGTTCAGGTATAAATGAGAATCTGTCAGCATACAGTAGTCATAGTTTTTAAAAGGAAATGTTCTAGGCAGAAGTCTTTCAAAAGGAGGACTGGATTTTCATTTTGAATCACGTTCTATACATCAGGAAAGAAATATTGCTTACACAGTGCTTTCCCAAGCAGAAGGTCCTTTGCAAAGCGGTGTGAAGGAGGCAGTTGATCAAATTTTCCATTGTAAGTTAACAGCATGTCATCAGGAATGTTCATTTCCTGGTGGTAGGACAGATTCTTGGATTAGGAAGGCAATTTCAAAAGGCCATCAATCTGACCTTTTGCATCACAATGATATTTTGAAGCCCTAGTGGTCTAAGTCATGGTACCTTATAGGAATTTGTTACATGTCTCTGCCCACTAGGGCCAAGTCAGCTAGTCAAGTCAGCTCCTTGCACAGTGGGGAGGGAGAGACCCAATTGTGAAAACAGTATTCTGAGCAGCATATTAATCAGTGATAAATGCAGACAATATAGATGAGCTGAAGTTGAAGGAAGGTACTTTGGATTACAGTATTTTGGGTAGTTTGAGCTCTCTACTTTGGAGTACTTCTCCAAGTTCACACGTAAGACAGACCTTAGAAAACACGAGAGGAGATGGTACTACCTATTGTCTTCCCTTAACTTTCACGTAGATTATATGAAACATGCAATGCTTTCCAAATAAGGAAAAAAAGAAAACTGAAATAAAGATTATCAGACACCAGTTAAGGAATTCACCTGAGTTCTAGTAAATTATTTTATTTCATCTGAAGGTGACTATAATCTGTACCTCACTCCTACTGGTGAGCTTTCCCCTTGCTAGAAGGACAAGGCTACCAGCTCTCGCTCATTTCTTTTCTCCAAGACTAATTAATTGTTCCTTGACATGTAACTTGATATTAAATAATTTCAGTATAGAGGATATAACAAATCTGAACATACTGTGGCCTGATACTTGGGTAATTTTTTGCCTTTCAGGAAGATCTGAATTCTAAAGATAGGTCCTCTAAATCATGACTGACTGTGCTGTTCACTGGGTTATCAGTTTTGAGAAAGTGTACATTGAGAAAAGAAGGAAATACTAAGAAAAAAAAGAAATAAGCAGAATTACTTATTTTTGCCTTGTTTTGTTTGTTTTGTTTTGTTTTGTTTTGTTTGTTTGTTTTTTGTGGAACCTGATCAAAGTTAGGAGAGGAAACAGTTTTTATTTGTTTGGTTTTTATTATTTGTTTCTTTTTTTGTGAGTTCTAGACATGCCATAAGACCCTGAGTGCTTTGGGAATGTCCAAGAGCACATAGTTGGATGCCATGGGATCTTCATTGATAGTAGATTTTAGATCTAAGGTCTTGATATGCCATCAGACAGACAATATGATAATTGTCTCATTGAACTGTGATCTGCACACAATGCATGACAATCAAAAGACATCATACTGTTGGTTGTAACTGCCCATTACATTCAGTTTGTTGACTTCTGAACTTATGAACTTTTCCCATGGTAGTAAAGGCTAAGCATTTAGTGAGTTGTAAGTCATACTTATGGCATAGAAGATGAGGTCACATACTGTACAGTAATGATCTGTAATGATAAATAAGTATATATATATCACCATCAAATAGATGTTGAAAGCTTTTACATGTTTTTTACGAGGTAGGTTATCTAGTTATCAAATGTAGTGGAAACAAAGTACTCTGTTTCTTATGTAGGACTGCTCTGAATCTCTCTGATAAGGAACATGGAATGGAGAAATCCTTGTGCCATTAGTCTGGTTTCAAAGGAGAATAACTAGTTCTTCACAGACTGCTAGTAACACCTAGTAATATGTTGTAATTTTAAAACTTTTTAATCAGTGAACTCAGGAAGATTTTTGTTCTGTCTGGGAGTTGTTATATTCTCCTCCATAATGGCCTTTGTCCCTTGCTCACCCATGTTGTCCCCTTAATGGTTTTGGGCCAATATTTCAAGAAAAATGTTTTAGCTTTGAAAAATCTCTGGTAAGAGTTCTTTACTATCTCTAAAATTTAATCCTTCAGGGACCTTGAGATTTTCTTTCATTTTGAATAAGAAGGCATCAAGAATGAACACAGGAGTTTGCCAGCAACCCTGAAACAAGTTTGTTTTTAATAAAGAACATTGTTTTGGGGTGGAGTATGAGTAGAAATATTCTAAAGGAGAGAAAGAATGTATTCCTACTTATTGAAAAATATTCTTAAAGTGTTAGAAATTTTATGAAATTAAAAAGATGGGATCAAAACCTGAAAGGAGCAAAGTTTGATCTAATGGCTCATGAAATATTTAGAGAAATCTTCAGAGAAGTTTTGCTGAAGCACTGCTTATATTTAGTGGAGGTGAATGATCCACATTATCCACATATTATCTTTAAATATAATGAAGGAGATATGAGCACTTCATACTTCTCTGGTGGTCCGGATATGAACAAATAAACACAGCAAGACATTCCCTTGGACACTGAGGTAATGAGAATGTCAGGTTTTGTTCTCTCTTTCCTGAGTTGTCATTAATAGCAAATGATAATTCTGTGTTGGATTACATTTGCAACTCTTTGGGAATCTACTGGGATTTTTGTCAGACTTGATAAACCCGACATGTCTTAACAGTTACGAGCATATCATGCCTCGACGTGCAATCATAAAAAAGCTTTCTACTGGTCACTCCTGTGTGCTGTACCTTAACCTAAAGGTACAATAGCTTAATGGGCCAAGAGCATCCCTGTGCTTGCCTGCATCTCCAGTGGAGAGAATGTATGCTGTAGCAAACCATTCTGTTGCCTGCTTGGTGCTCATGAACCAAGACTTTCTCCTCTGTTTTCTCTTTTGTTTCTGAAAAGAATTAATTCCCTCTCTTCCCCATTTCATTTGGCAAACCTTGGGAAGATAGAATTTCTCCCTCTACATTTCTGTATACCTTAGGGAGTCTTGGCTTTCTGTGTTTTTAAAATTCAAAAATTCTGTAGTTCGCCTGCTTTGGGTTTGGAAACTCATTTCAGACTTCCTCAGTAAAAAGAACTGTGAACTACTGTAGAGGGTACTTCTGCTTTGGTTGTGTCAGGATATTTTAGCAGCAGCAAGCCTGTCAAAATATGTTTAAGAACCAGCAGCACTTTTGAAAACTAAGGGTATTTTTTTAAAGCCACTTGGCCGTGGAGAATGCAGGACCTTTTACATACACACAAAGAATACCATTGGGGAGACATAAAATTTTAAAGAATTACTGAATATGAGCACCAGCTGCCCCTCTCCTCAGCCATGCCCTGGATTTCTTGTCTGTGTTATGCTTCTAGCCTTCAAGCATTATGTCTATAATGGAGCTTTCCCATAAAGACTTTGTCCTTTTTTAGTGCAGTTCCAGAACATGCAAGGGTCAAGAGGAAAAGTGAACACAGTGTAAAGCAGAATTTTCTTTTGAATGCATTGCCTGGTGGTGGATATTCGTTATGCTATCCACTTTTCTCTGTCCTCCTGACTCCAAACTCTTCTTCCCTGTGGTTCAAGCTATATGGGTACACAATCCTAGAAGGAAGTCCCAGAAAGCAGGAGCTGTTTTCTTCACTCAAGCACAGGTTTCTGCATGAATGTCTGATCCTGGTCTTCCTACTCAGCCCTGGAAGGACTTGATCCTTGACCCACTGAAGACAGTGACGACTCTTCCTCAGACTTCCATGGTTCAGAAATGGGGCTTATTCCTCTTTTGTCTTGGAGGTCTTCAGTCATCCTACGTTACACAAAATCAAATTTACCTAGGTCTTGACTGGGAGGAGTGACAGGGAAAAAGATATTTCATTTGGAGATTCTCCTTCTATTTTAATCAAAATGCATTGTGATGTTATGAAATATATGCTTTGCATGTATATAGAAATCATATGTATATTAAATATGTCATAGATGAAGATATATGGTATGAAGCATGCATAAAACATTCTTAGGTATATATATTACACATGTATATATATTTTTCATAGGCGCACAAAGCTGACTACATGCTATCCTGTAATTACTGTCCATGTGCAATCTGCCAACATGTGATCCTTAAAGACCTTAGTTCTCTTTGCAAGTGTAAAGATGCTAGCTGTGGTGTATATAGCTAAATTCTAACCTGGCAATGGTCTTCCTTTCTACTTCAAAACCCTTCCTCCCACACATACACATTTCCAGCCTGTTTTTGCTTTGTTTGTTTCATCTTAGTTCCTACCCTAGCTATTTTGTAATACTGCAGTGTTGAACACAGCAGCTGTTTCATGAGTTTTACTTGAAGAGAGCAGTGTCACAAATAACGAGGAGCAAAGAAGGGAAGCAGACTCTGTGTGGATTGCTCATTTTGGAGAAGACAGGAAGGAAACTCTATAAATAAAAACATTCATGATGAGCCTAGATATATAAACCCATCTGGCTTTATACCAGCCACTTGTGTCAAGCAATAGCAAGACACCTGTTTAGTTCCTAGACTTGTAGGATCAGGCCCTTAACAGCTATTTGAGAAAGGTGTTAAAGAAATTGCTGTGGGGCCTAAAACCCATTAGACATCCATAAAGCAGGTGTAGTGATATTTTCCTTTTTTTTTTTTTTTTTTTTTTTGGCTACTCTATTCTGATTAATACACCTTTCACTTCCAGATCTACTTTATTTCATCAGAGGTTAATTCTGCAGGATATTATAAGTCTGTAACAGCATTCCTTCTTAATTATTTTACATTATCAATGATGTGCAAACAGTCATGAATCATGTGGGCTTCAGGGATTAATAGCTTCTTCCTCCTTTCCACCTTCTGTTTCAAAATGTGCAGTAGGAAAACATGAGATTTCCAGGCCACTGTCAGAAAGTACTTAAGGAAAGGGAAGCAGCACTGCCAGCTTCTTGTGCATTCACATTAGTAAGTTCCACCTTGAAAGGCTTAGGCAGCATGGCAATTGCTGAAAAGGCTGCTCTCATGATCCAATTAATTTTCACCTAAGGGACCCACAGCAATTATAGTGGTTAGTGAGGCCCAAATGGAAAACCCCATGGACAAGGGAAAAGGGAGAGACAGCAGACATTTTCAGGACTGTATATGAGCTGTGCTGTAAATGTTCCTCCACCTGCAGTTTCAACTGAGAAGGCTTGATGCTGAGTCTGCAATTGCACCAAGTGCTCCCTTTACATATTGTGTGGGATCTGATAAATTTTTGCAGGATTTTTTCCAGCTGTGCTCTCATCACATTGATTTAATGGCCCTTAAGAGAAACCATAAAAGTGCTTTCTGGTTAGTGGGCCCCAGCTGTTCTTCATAGTGTTGCATAATACAGCAGGCTGAGTTAACTATAGATTAATGATTATGAAATGTCTTGCTTAACCATATAATTTTTCAAACATACAAGGCATTGGACAAAATGTGGTTCACTGAGGTAACAAGATGACTACTCTCAAGAAAGGAAAAGGCTTAAGAGGTGAGGTATATCTTAATCTAAACAAGATAAGATTTTCCATAGACCGGTCTTGGCTCTGGTCAGTCATTTCATTATATACACAAGCCATATGTGCGTGTGCATGCATATGCACACATGCTTGTGTGCTTCTCTTCACATGTGTGTTTTCCCTTAAGGACTGAAGGGTGATGGCTCACTGCTGGAAACATTTCTCTGTTTTCATTACCAGGCAACAGTGCAAGAAGCCAACAGTATCATTTGAGGATTATCATGCTCTTTTCTGAAGCTAAGAGCATTGTAAGATTGCTTGAATCTGAGGGCTCCTACGTCACAGTGTCATCTGAGCTCCTGCTGCTGCCCTGTGAGCTCCACAGGAGTTGAGCAACTAGGTAACTGGAGAAGCATTAGGGCTTCATCCTACTCCCGCTGACCTCAGTGGCCAAACCTCTGTTGACTCGAGTGGGGAGGCAGGGTCATGCTCCGCGTGGAGGAAACATGCCCTGTGGGATGCTGCTGTACCAAGAGGCTTATTTATAAAGTTTCATAAGAGCTCAAGGTCCTCTGTAGTCCCTGATCGCCATAAATGGATAGCATGAGTAAAGGAAATTATAAAAACAAGTGAGGGTCCAGTGTTTTGCTTTTTGGTAAGTAAGCCAAAAAGAGTATGTGCAGGAAAGCTAAAGTACCATTCACAGATTATCAAGGAAAAATCTGTAGGATGCTAAGGGACCAGAACACAACAATGTTTAAAGTAAAATAGACCTGCTGAGACCATGGATTGCTTCTATCCATCTGCTTCACCTACTGTTACAGACATTTCAGTGGCTGTAAAAGTTATGTGCTTTTTTCTCAAACTACAGGCAAACTAGAAAATGAAACATAATATATACAATCCTGTAAAGTAGATTGTGAAAAATCAATAGCAATCTCAATTGCAGACGTAAAACCACAGAAACCCAAAGCTGCTTCTGGTGCCCTAAAATGCAAGAAACCCTGAATTTGACCTGTAGCATCCTGAAATCAGGTGCAGATTCATTTCATGTCCTTTCTCCCCAGACATGATGCAGACTGTATGAGTTTTGATGGGGTACAGTCCAAGCATCTTGTTTTTTCAGGTGATTCCCCGAACATCCAAAGCTATATAAATAATGTAAGATGAGAAGCAGTCAGCAGTATTAAGCAACCTAAATTAAAGAGGGATATTTAAAGCTGACAGCATAGGTTTTTGGTGGTTTACTTTTTTCCAAAGTTATTAAAACACAAATGAGAAAACTCCCTTCTAAGTACCTGCAGCTCAGCAGATGAATATCCAAAGTTGGGACAATATAGCATAGATTCAATGGCAATTGTCAATCATCTGTTACGATAGTGTGTGTTGTTTAAAGCAACTGAACCGTGAGTTTTGTTCTTGGATCTGCCAATGCTTGATAGTGAGGATGTTCAAAATATCATTTGCAGGAATATCTTGAAGGCTGGCTACCTAGATTAGGGCACTGAAATGCCCTAAAAATGCCCCCTCCCCCCCCCCTTTTTTTTCCGACAAGGTGTTCAGTATACTCCTTAGACAAGGTATTGAATCAACAGCAGCATAAGAAATCTAGATGCTGCTAATTTTTATGCATCATTGGCTTGAATTTTAATCTTAAGCAGAAGGTGATTTTTTTCTTCTTTATTTTTTTTTAAGATACAACATAAAATATAAACATTTGCCTGTTTTTATTAAGAGACTTTAAAGCTAAGAACTAGAGGAGATACAGAGGAATTGAGTATTGTCATCTCATTTTGTTGGTGTCATCAAAATTTGTACTATCGACAGGAGAATTTTTCCGTTGTGTAAAATGGAGACATGGCATGTATTTCAAGAACTATAGTTTGTTAGCTGTTGACTATAATTTTCATGTTGGGTTGCTTGAGCCTGAATTCATTTCAGATACTTGCAGAGTAATCTCAGTCTTTTAGGACTGAGCTGGCTGCAAAAGGATGTACGTGGCTTACACACCTTCCCTTATGTTTACCTACAAAGCAGCAGCCTCTTTTATGCGCTTGTGGGAAAAACCAATTGTTTCCTTCCTCTGGAACAGGAAACCACAGTCTGTTCATTCTGGCAGCCCCACTATGACTGAGCATATTCCATCCACAGCTTCTGCTGATGACAATGGAGAAAAGAGTTTACTCTGGATTTCTTCCTAATGCAATTAAATTACAGGAGGTGCAGTGATTAGCACAGAGCCACTTGAAGAAAATTCCAAGACTGGATTTCAATCCCACTTGAACACGTCAGAGGTGATACGGCTCAGTGACACTCTCTGAGATGGATTTCTTAACCAGATGCAAATATGTATATTTGGGAAATCTATTTGTAGACAATCTTTGTGCAGGTATTATGTGAACATAAACAGAAGTGGCATAAGCAAAGAAAGTTCAAAATGTGATCCATTCTGAATGATGGAAGTGGAAGGAATCTAGTCAGTTGTTTCTTCTCACTCAGAGGTCCAAGCAGATAGAGCCATGTGCAGAAATATTTCTCTTTCTGTAATCTTATGCAGCCTTTTCCTTGTCTGCTTAGCTGTTTGGTGCCAGCCAATCTTACAAAACATTTCCCTTGAGGGACAGTACAAAGGAAGCATTGACTGAAGCAGCAGTTGAGATCAACTGCAGAATGGTTTTGTCTTCCAAAGTGACAGCAAACAGTGATGATGTATGAGAATTCATCAGAGACAAGTTTGCAGGCTTTACCTATTATTTCCTACCTGTGATTCCTATTCTGTGATCTCTTTCACTGTAATCTCTCTACTATATCTCTGGAGTAGTGATTAAAATATCTTAATGATGATGTGAATTGGAGGAAAGGCAGCAGGTTACCCTGGAAATTGAGTGCACTTCTTTGTTGAAAACTGACAATAAAAGGATAGAGCTCTGACCAAGTGAGCAAATTTTTTTAGGTATTGTGTACATATTATAAGGCAAATTACTTTGTCAAAAGACTCACAAATGATTCTTCTGAGTTGTAGAATATGAAACAAGAATGAATAATCAGAAGACCAGTTGTCTCTTATGAAGTTTTTTACACCACTTTGCTTTGGGCTGATCTTTGTATTTGGTTAGGAGATCATCTGCAATGTGATACTTAAAGTCAAGCTTCTGAGTTTCTAAAACAAACAGGAGATATTTGAGAGTGGGCCTGGAGAAACACAGTAACCAGGCTCCTGAATGCAGCACAGAAGTGCAGTGAGGTCTAGAGCAGCTATTCATGGTTGAAGGGAGTACCTGGTTTCATTGGTGTGTAGTGACAGAATCTAACAGGCGTCCTGGCAAAAGGGACTTGTGCAGTCTGAGTTAGAACAAAATTTAGAACACGTAGTGATTGTATTGTAATAAGCTTCATGCATCTTAGGAAACAACAATTTTTTCAGGCCCCAAAAGTAGCCCCAAACTTTCAAGAAGAAAATACCTTCTGCAAGAATACAGTTCCAGGCTGTCATACTGCTCCATGGACATCAAACTGTTGCAGAAATACCCATCCTTCCAATCTGTTGTGTTGTAGTAATGTATATGTCATCTGGGGCCTGGAACATAGTAAATCTCAACAAGACCATGTCACACCCCGTCTAGAGGAATCTGCAGGAGATACTGAAATTTCGTCGTGGTCCAGTTTGGGTATAGCAGTAAAAAGCATGCTGTAAATCTATCAAGATACACTAGTTTATGTATAGTAGAGTGAGCAGGAAGCACACAGTACAAGTAATATATGTAATTATATTACAAGTAATGTATCAGAAATGTAATCAAGTAATGTATCAGAAACATTAATCAGGGCATTTATTAAGTCATCAGCATGGCCACAGACAAAAACATATCCTAAGACTGCTAATTAAGACTAGGTTTAGTCCAAACAATGCTGGGCTCTAAGACACACTTAACTTGCCCCTGGGTCGGGAAGAAATAACATCTTATGAAGACAAGGCATTCTGAGGAAATATTTTACTGGTAGTCTAGATCTTCTTTACCTGATGATCAATTAGTTAAGTCTGATGATTTATGAAAGAAATCTTTTCTATCAACCTGGCCAAGCTGCATGTCAAAAGATGAAATTGATTGATATTAAATAGAGATGAGTTGTAAGGTAATGATTTTGGTGTGAAAGCTTCTCAGATTAGTGTTTGTCCATATATTTATAACACTTTTACTCTATTAGAATTCCACTGTCAGAAGCAAGAGAGCAAATAATGAGCGTACTGAACACAGGGGCCTTGCTGTTCTCTGTCTCCTTTCTAAATTAAGCAGTTTAATGCCAGCTAGATACCAAAAGGTACTATATGTAAAAGGTCCTAATAATTGTCCTATCACTTTTAACTGGATTCCAGAATCCAAAAAATCACATTGAGCAGGGCCTTCTGTAGACAGAAAAAAAAAAAAAGGAAAGAAAAAAAAAAGAAAGAAAAAAAGAAAGAAAAAGAAAGAAAGAAAAAAAAATAAAAAAATAGAAAGAAAGAAAGAAAAAAACACCAGCATCTGTTTTCTTTCAAAGACAGCCAACACTAGTGAAATTCATTGGGATTTGTAGATTTACCCTTGTGCCAGCCTTCAAAATAGCAGAGGCTTGGAAAATTAATTTCCACCTTGAAGAACAGCCGGGTTCCATTTTTATCAGTAAAACATATTACATTTTAGCAAAGAAAACACCATTAAATGGATGGTTGGGCAAAGTCTTTTCAGTAACGGAGAGAATGATATAATCATGAGAGAAGGCGGCTTCATTACACTGTCAGTATTTAATGACTGCACAATTTGATATACTGTCAAGCTTCTCTGAAAGAATTAAAACCTGCTGAATAGGTGAATTTTTGTTATTAAAAAAAACGATTCCCTTAGCATTTTAGGAAGGACTTTTCCTATATGACCAGCCACAATGTTTTCTTAGATCAAAACCACAACCTTCAGTGTCTAAACTGTTCCATCCTTCTCAGAGATATGCTAACTTGTAAAACAAGATCAAGCATGAATATAAGCAAAATGTACATGCAATGGCACACCTTATTTACATGTAAAGCTGAGAAACTATATGCTGAATAGCTGGCCTTAAGATGTTCAAAATCCTGAATAATTCAGACTACAAGAACAGTTCTGGTAAAAAAAAATATATATATATATTTTAGTTTTCTACAGTAAACATTTTAATTAGTCTTTTTGGAAACCTAACAAATAAAAGTGAGAGACTTGTGGATTACAGGAAGAATGTCCCAACTCAAAATCATTATTTAAAATGTAATTTGTTTTGGAGAATTAATTTTATAGTACTACAAGTATACCAAAATAAATAATATAATGGAAACCATAGAAGATTCATGGAGTTTCAGTGGTGTTCAGCAAAAAATAAATCATTACAAATGTCAACTTTGTCCAAATTAATCTATTTAGGTGGTTTGACGATATTTCATTAAAATTCTTTAACCACACCAGTTTCACATAATTCTAAGTAACATTTTAATAACTTTAGTTTTTTAACAGTTGCTTTGTATATATCATTTATTTATCCTATAAAATCAAAAGACAACAAGAATGCAGTTTAGAATAGACTTTGTTCTGAACTACGAGTAACAGTGTAAGGACTCAGAAGTTGCATGAATGTACAAGTTAATGCAGCCAATGAATTTGCTGAATATGCATTTTAATAATGTTAACAAAATAACTTGTACTTAAAGTTTGGCTAAATATACTTCCAATGACTTGTGTGTGTGTGCGTGTGTGGAAAAAAACAGTATAAATAATCCAGAAAGCAAGTATACAATTAGTTTTTCAGTCTTTCAAATAGCAGGCATGATCTCAAATAGACTTTAGTGATGATGTTAATTAAAAGATTTCACATTAAATTTTTTTTGCATAACGTAAAACAGATTGGCTTGGCTGAATACCAATTTTCAAGCAGTTTTAGAGAGCTATTGTTAACAGAAATGATCACTTTGGTAAGCTAATGGCAATTGTATGCAAATTCTGGAATATGCCACAGACTTACTATTTGTGGTAAAATTGTGGCAACTTTCTTAACAAGACTGACGGAAAATTGCCAGTAGCAGGAATTGCTGGCAACCTCAAAAATGCAGCTGTGGTTATACTCTCAGATTACTGAGAAATTATAGCAGTTTGTAACAAAATTTTAAATTATTACATGGAGAGAGAAAGTGAGAGAAGAGAAGCTGAAGAGATAGATATAAAGGCAAAGAGAAACACTAAGAGCAGTCGTGTTTCAATTTAGTAAAGACAAAATGGCTGACATCTCATAAGCTTTCAAACTTGATAATTATAGTTAATTTAAAACCACTTATTTGTTATCACATCACAAGACTGTAACTCAGCTTCTTTACAAACAAACTGGAATAACTTTCAGCATTTTGTAAGGATGCAGTTGATGACCACAGTTGAGTTTTCAATTGTCTGAATAAGTGAGGGGGATCTCCTGTTCCCTTCTCAAGTCCCAAGATCTCTGCTCAAGCCTGCTACATGTAAAGAGGTATACCTGTGAAACACCTGAGCTGACTGATGACAAACTAGACTCACAACCTAAAAAGGTGAGAAAGAATAGATCTAAGGATCTCCATCCAGTCCTACACACTTGAACACTGCCACTGCAGTCACAGCAAGTTAAGCTCTGAGTGTCTCTGAAGAACTCTTTATTCTTGAATGGACCGAATACAGCAGCAATTCAGTTCCATAGTTTCTGTCAAACCTGGCCAATCCCCTAGATCTCAATTTTCTTTGGGCTTTTTCTTGCACATCATGAATAAGATTTCATGCATATAAAAGGAGAGTAAGGGCAATGAATGTAAATCTAATAGAGCACTGAAATAATTGGTTTACTGAGGAATGAAGGCCAAGTGACTTGTAGAGAGAAGGAGTATGAGAAAACCAGGAAAAAAAAATAACAGTTTATATTAGATTATGCACATCAACTTGATTTTTTTTTTTTAGTGTAATAAGTTCAACTTTTAACCCCAATATTTCTTTGTATTACAGGTATTTTTATGGGTAGCATCCATGAAATTCTTTCAATAAAGATATCAGGGTTTCCTTTATTCAATTCTTTAAATGTATGTATTTTATTTAATTTCACCTGTGTCTGAAATTAATTCCTACTATGATTCTAAAAAAATTAAGGTAGGCTTTCTTTTTTTCTTTTTTTTTTTAACACTTGCATGTTTTCTGCATGAAAAATGTGCAACTTCACCAAAGCTCTAGATGGTTCTTTATTCACAGAGAATACCTAATAAAATTTGAAATTTCTTGCTACACAATATAGTAGTAACGAAAGCCCATGGTTTAATATAAATACAGTATCATTTTCAATATGTGTACAGAAATGAAGAAGCAGAAAAAGTTCAATAACAGGTAAATCTGGGTGAACTCTAAAGAGTGGATTCGCTGCTTGGGAGCTGGCTGGAAGAGTAGTGAGTTGGTGAGAAAACAAGTCTCTGAGGCCTCTTGCACTGAGAGACACGTGATTTGCTAATTCCTACTACCAGCTATTTTGGACAGATGATGGGGTCAAAAGATGTATCATATAAAAAAGTCTAGACAAATGGTGTCAAATGCTTAATGTAATAATGTGTACGAGTCACAAGCTGGATGTCGATTAGCAATGGCTCAATTCACAGTACCAGCACTTGATTTACCAGCAGCAGCACCCACTGTAAAATCAGACATTGACCTTGATGTTTCTTGTCTGTATTTATATTCTGTTCATAAAAAATTGTAATTTCATGAAATGAAACTTCATAACTTCATTTCAGTGAAGTTAGATGCTTACTGGTATGCTTGAGGACTTCTTAGTCTATGGTACTTGAGATATGAGCTAAAGTATGTGTTTGAAAAGAATTCATGAAGACCTTTTGGATTAAAATTCCAGAGAATAAACCATTCTCCTTATTCTGTCCCTAAATCCAGAGGAACTGAAGAAAATGGGAATAAAATATATTCTCAGTGGTTAATTCAAGTTCAAATTCCAAACCAGAACTTTAGGCTAGTCATTATATTGCATTTTTTAGCTCCTGATGACTTTATATAGATTTTTTATTATTTTTTTTTCTAGAGCTTGGGATCAGTTCTTCTAGAACACCATTGCTCTCACTAAATCTTCTGTGAAAGTTATTGTTTGACCTTTTTTCTTACTGAGACTTACACAGTGTTGATGAACTAAAAGCAAATATATACATATATATATTATTTTTATTCTTTTTTTTTTTTTGTGGAAGTATACAGGATTTGATAAAACTTTCTTTTGGTGTCTATATAAATTTATACAGTCCGTGACTTGATTTTTAAGGTCAATGTTGAAAATTGAAATTATGAAAGGTTTTGTGGTTTGAATTCAGAATTTTTACCAGCTGTTGCTCCTTTTCAAACTTTACAGCTGAGAAGGTAAGTGTAGAGATGCCTCTTCTTTGAGCTTGCATCAGAGCAGGGATGTTAAACCAAGGTTGTGTACCTCCTAACCACCCAGATATTGGTAATTCCAGGGTGGTTTGAAACAAATAAACTTTCATAAGGACAGAAAGGACAAGTCAGAATGATTTCCTTGTTCAAAGGTGAGTGAGTGCCCTCTCCAGGAAAACAGGATGTTCAAAATGCTCCTCATACTCAAACAGACTAGCCAAAGTACAGGCTATATGCCATCATTTTCCTCTTTGGCTGTTTTGTTTTATTTTTATGAAATAATATTTAATGTGCCTTTTGAATTTAATACAGAAAAGCAAAACATTTCATTTTGTAAATGCTGAAATGAACTGTTTTGAAATTTCTGCATTTTTTTCTTATTAATCAGAAATCCCTGCCCCCCTCCCTCCCCCGAATTTAGCTGTAATTAAAAAACAAAAACAAACAAACAAAAAAAACACACAGAGCTTTAGACAATATAGAGTTACCACTTTTTGTGAATAAACCAGTCATCTCAAAAAAAAAAAAAAAAAAGTGCTGGTGCACACATGAATCCTTCTCTGTCTTCCTCACAAACGGTCCAGCCATACCATACAGCTATGCCATACAGCGTGGCTGTTGCAATACAAGTAAATAGTATGTGACTTTGGCCAGGCAAAAATAAAAGTTTTTTGCATCTTTCAGATACTCAGGTGAGATTAGTAGCTTTTTGCTTTTCATTCTCTCTGGGATAATCTTCAGAACCTGAACTTACCATTTTTAAAGGTAGGCTTTCTATTTATGAAATAGTCAAGGGCTTTCAGTGTGCATTGTACCAGGAATCTTAACAGGCTTGACAAATATCTGACCTGCTTCGACAGTCCTTTGGGAACACCACAGAAGAGGAAGATGTTTTATCTGTGACTTTTTCTAGCCACCCTGTGCACAAAGAGAGTCTGTGACTGCTAGAAGGATGTCTGCAAAAGCCTACTAAATGAGTAGCCATCAAACCTTTCCTACGGAAAGGCCGGGCTCCCCCTTTGGCACAGGCTGTCATGAGCGGGATCAAAACAGTGATCCTGAGCTCTTACCCCTCTGCCTGATGCCACTTCACGGAAGACAGGTTCTTCCAGACCTCTCTCCTCCTGGAGTCACAGTGGCTGCTCCCAGATGCACACATCTCATCCATCTGGTGGAAGAGACCTGTCTTTTCCAGGGTGAAAGTGGAAATCCTGTTGGTTCCTCTGTCTGAAAGGTGTCAGGATGGCTAGAACTAGCCCCCAGGGCTCTGCTGGGTGTATTGTAGCTTGCCAGATCAGCTCAGTTTGACCATGCATTGCTCAAAGCCTCACTGTAGACAGACTTCTTTCTCTCTCTCTCTCTCTCTTTTTTTTTTTTTCAGAATTTTGTTTTAAAATGTATTTGCTCTCAAGTTCAAACTTTGTCTGCCAAGTTTCTCCCAGAAAACATTTTTGCAGCCAAGTTATAAACCCCTCCAAGTAAGGGTACGCAGTGTAGCAATGGAGACAGCCTAAAGCATAATGGCACCAGTTAGCTCCCTGAGAATGCCACCTTTATGATCTGTTATCTTTCTTTGCCAGCTTCAGTTTGACATTTCATGAGAGCTGGGTTGGGCAATTCATTTTAAGCTTAGTTTTGGACTTAGTTATCAAAATAGGACAGTAAAGCTCTCAAACATGCTGTATGTTCTTGGAAAACACTGCAGAAAGACAAATATTTCACTTGGACTGAAAGGAGATATAAATCTCACACAGAATGCCTGTCAGCAAATTTAGCTAATATGCTAATTGTCTGAGGAGTGGACTGATGGGATATCCTATCTTAAGACCTTAATGTGGAAAAATACATATCTACATTATACTGTGAATGTCGCGTTAAGAAGATTCACGTACCCCCTGAAATATTTGTGTAATCACAGAAATAGTTTTGGTATTTATTTATTTGTTTTTAAAGGGCTAATTTATTGTCTATATCTGTTACTTTGGCCGGAGTGTGTTCAGAAACTGAATTCTGACAGGGATTAACACGGGAACCATTAAATATTTTTAAGCATATTGTTTGAATTGATGACAGCTTGCTAGCAGAGGCAGTATTTATCTAGAGATTACAGGGCTAGTGCTAGGGCAGAGAGAATTCTTCAGATGGGTTTCCACGGATTATACAAATGTATCCCAAGCGACATAATGATCAGCGTTTAATTAGTCCCTACTGATGTAGCTGGAAGTAAGGACTCCACCAAAGGCCATTCCATAGGCAGCACGTGCATCGAAGGAGATGCTCTGACTCCTTTCCTGGGCACACCCAGTTTAGCTAACCATTTACAGCCAGACAGCTGCTGTAGTCCTAGTGCAGCAGAGCCGTCTGCCTTCTCACCACTGGGAACCTGTCTGAGAAATGCGTGAACATACGTGACTGACCCTCAGACAACATGCAAGGGGACACCAGGGTCTGTGACAGACCTGGCCGACACCATTTCTCTCAGGAGGCACGGAAGAAGGGCAAATGCTTGGGAGGGGGTGTTAGGGTAATGGAAATTGCAATGGATGCAGGGTTTTTATTCTTTGGGTCATCATCATGATGCTAGGGAGAAGATGGCTTGGAGTTGAAGAACTAGCTCTTCTGTTAGTACCATAGCACAGTTTTCAATCACTGCACATCCATTTTATGGTGCTATGGCTACAATAAATTCTAAATCTTTTTTAAAAGTCACTAAACATGAAAAAACATCATTGTGCCATTAGCATGTCCAAACACGGTTTGGAGGATAAGCACATGGGATCAGTCTGTCATCTTTGTACATTTTTCACAGATGGCTGTACCTTTGGTGGGATTCTCTCTGACAGAGAGAACTCCACATATAAAGCTTATTTTTATTCCAAATTATTTCAGAGATCACCACTTTGCTTAGGGGGATGTTGGTCATAGATCATAAAAAGTGCAAAAGAGAAGGCAGTCTAACAGGCACAATTCTCCTTTTCAGTGAGCTTTTCAACTCAGCGTTGCCCAACAAACTTAGCCAAAGTCTACTCACTTTGACCTCAGTCAGTCCCACTGACTTTACAGTGACAATTTTTCCAAGAGATACTTTAAGATAACCATTCTTCCCACTGACTTCAGCACCTCTGTCTTAACTTTGCCTAAACTCATCTTTTCACTAAAATACTATACACCTGAGGCAGAACCTGGAAATAAAGTTCAGGAGCCCTGTTAGCTACTTGATAATTATTATATTCATAGAATCACAGAATATCCCAAATTGGAAGGGACCCACAAGAATCATCAAGTCCAACTCCTAGGTCCCCAAAGTACAACCCAAAAAATCAGACAATGTGTCTGAAAGCATTGTCCAAATGCTTCTTGAACTCTGGCAGGCTCGGTGCTGTGACCACTGCCCTGAGGATCCTGTTCCAGTGCCCGACCACCCTCTTGGTGAAGAACCTTTCCTGATGTGTCCTGAAATATCTGTATTGGCTGCAGACATTTTGCACAGCTGTGGCTGGAAGATTTACTTTAATATCCACTTTATTAACAGGATAAAAAGGTTTATCTGTAACACAACAGACTTCCAAAGTTACTTTTTCTGGTGTGCGGACATTAAAATGAGCTACAACAATATTACTATGCTGTTTTTTTCAGAGCTCCATGAAATTTGGAATATTTTTCCATCTCTCAAAAAGAAGGCCTTTACACAATCAAGCTTATTTATGCATCTTAACTTAATTGTCCTGAGAAATTTTCTTGAAGTCAGGATTATTCTGTCTGAGGATGCATAGCATATATTTTAAACTGTTTTTACATTTATCATTTAAAATATATTTCAATCTGACAACGGCTGTAACTCAGTGAGGAAAAATATATACATCTGAAAAATATACACCTTTTCTGAGCCACTGTTTTGCCCATCTTCATGTTAATTTAACAGAGAAACAGAAAGAAGCATCTTCTTTAACTGTGAGGGTAAAGTCTTTGGTTGTATCAGGTATGAACGTTTTCCATGTAGAAAGAGAATACATTTTGAAAGAATGTATTTTATTTTATTTTATTTTATTTTATTTTATTTTATTTTATTTTATTTTATTTTATTTTATTTTATTTTATTTTATTTTAATGAAGAAAATGATATATGATTATAAAGGAGACCTGGAGACTTGTAGCATAACTAGAATTTACTTTAAAATAAGTGTAGATGTCTTCGTGGACTGCCATATGCATTATACATTTTTCTTCTAAGTAGCCACCACAACTATCAGAGCAGACAGTAAAATCCTTTTTTCAAATCCTTTTTGCTGCTTTTCCTTCCATAATAATAATAGTGATGCGGAAACAGCACATGTTTTTTTCTAAAGTTATATTAGACATATCTGATCTTCATGTTCGCAGTAATCTGACTTTGGCAGGCTTTTTAAAGACGGGTTAGGGAGTATTACATTAGACAGTGGTGCTAGGCAGCCAAACTTATGCTATTTTGCAGTTCCAGAAAAGAAAGTTCAACACAGCCAAGATCCGAACAAAACAGATATTGTATATTAAAACAGGCTGGAAAATCTAAGAGAGAAACATCCAAATGTTGCCCAACTGAGTGACTGCACTGGCAACTTGCATAAAGCTGAAGGTCTAAATCAGATATGCATAAAATAGGGAGATTGTAATCCCTTTAATATGGGAAGTATGCCCTGTGGGAGACTACTTCTCCCAGCATGCAACTGCAAAATATCACAGATCTCAGCCACCCTTAAGCAGAATGGCTGAAAAGCATGCAAAATTGCTTTGACACAAATAATGGTGTATACAAAGTGGAGGCCATTGCTTCAGATGCTGCTGGAAAATAAATCTCCTGTCTGTGTCCAGAAGAGATGACAAAGATGTGAAATTACCTTGATGAATATTTTTGTCTAGCTGTATACCATTTATAAAGCTGTTTAATACTCTCCACAGTCATTTGAGTTATGATGCTCTGAAGGAGAATTTTATTGCAAAGGTACAGAAATCAGTCAGCTGAGAAAGTCATTTTTATTTTTGGCAGGGGGATCATTGTAGAAAATGATATATTCTAAAAACAGAAACAAATAAAGGAAATGGGCAATGGCTACACTGTAAAATGGAAAACAGGCAATGTTTCTTAATAATAAATTAGAAATTAAAGAATGATGCAACAAGTACAAAATGTTTAGGGATATGGCTTTACAAATTACTCTAAAATCAGTTTAAAATGCAAGAAAACTGAGCTGTTCTTCCTTCAGCTGAATTATCCTGCTCTTTGTGCACGTCCTTCATCTTCTGATAATTGCAAGGGCAGATACTGACTTCATGTACAGATGTCTCATGCAGTGAGGGGTTCTTCAGATGCCTGTCTTCAAGTCCATCTTCTTAGGGGACACGATCATAACTTCACTGTGGTACTGAAATAAGTTCTCTGACTGCTGCTTAGCTGTTCTGCATAAAGTGACTGAACGCAGATGCGTATTTCCAGATAAAATCTACAATGAGGTTGAGAGTACATACAGAGTAGTGATTTGACATCAAACTCCTCTATGAGGCTGCTGTGATATTTCTAAAACAAACATTGTAATACCAGAAAATATTATGAATATAAGACGAACAAAAATCTATCAAACAAATAAACAAACAAAACCAAATATTGCAACATATATATTTTCACATGAAAAGCTACCAAACAACCTTACCTCTTCCCCAGTGTAACATGGTATATTCAGGTAAGTATCTGGCATTTTATTAATTAAAATCCCACGTTAGATTAAAGCAACTTCACTAAGATTCTAATTCTCTCCTGCTGACATTTTTGGAGCATGGGATTTATATTTATTTCTAGATGTCCTGATATAAAATAGATCATGTAATGTTAATTTTGACCCATTTCTCCAAACTGCCTGAATTTATAATGATTTTTCTTAACTAATTCATATAGTAATCCTGAAGTACAGTACATGTATTAGGAAAAAAAAAAAAAAGTAAATGAAATTACAGCTTTAGCTGAACTCACTCCAGAGCTGCCTTCTTTTTTTTTTTTTTTTTTTTTTTTTCCTGAAGAGCTTGCTTGCATATCACCATTTTGTACAAGAACACCAAGAAGGGAATTCTAGCAGAAGGTCACAATATCTTATTTCTCATTATTTAAGACAGTGTTTCCCTTTTATCAGATATGCATTTGCTTTGAACAAGAAGGCAAACAGCAGGTGAGTCTTCTGGCTGGAGTGCTGCCACCATTTCTGTTGACCATTCCCTCCTGCTTGCATGGGTCCCACATTGCCTGCACCCCACACTGCCTCCACCATCACATTTTTCCCCATTTATACATTTCAACTTCTGTTTGCCCTTCTGGAGCCGAGCTGCTTTCTCATCACTCCATTAACACAGCTCAGACAAGAAACACTTACCATATGAAATCTCCCTCAGAAGGTCACAGCCACCTTGCTCTCAATAGCAGTGTGTGTGGGAGGGCTTGTTCCAGTGCAGTGCAGTCCAGTGCAGTCCTCAGCCTCATGGCAAGAGCTGCATGGGGGGTTATGGGACTGCCTGCCCTCCAATTTCCCCTGGTTGTTGCTGAGGCTTCATATGGTGCCCAAGGATGGTGAGAGAAGGGCTCTTGATGGGGGTTAGCAGGGCAGAGGCAAACTGTCTGCAAATGGAGAACTGGGAGGGAGGCCTGGAGGTGGTAGGAAGCTGCTGAAAGACCCTTGGAGCTAATTTCTGACAGGATATGAAAGCATCCCTCTGCTAAAATGGCTGCCAGCTGAGGAATCGCCCAAGGAGGGACAGCGACAGCAGTGGTGGGAGTTCCTCAGGCATTGCCTCTCCCAGCACTTTCCTTGTGGCTGAGGGAAATACGCAGAGGCTGCTCCATAGCTGAAACCAGTCTGGGCACCAGTGCTATGCCATGATTATTTAAACAATTGTCTGCTTCGCCCTGTCAGTAAGTCACTCACATAATTCACTCTATGGACACATAATTTTATTGCTGTTAAAGGTCCCAGATGGAGCCTTTAGTTGTGAAAATTATCATCTTTCCACTTGAGAAAATTAAACTCGCTCTGAGTTACTGGCCATTATACAGCTGGGCCTGGGCACTGAGAGCTCACAGCCCACCTTGGTTTCACTGATGTTCATGGGTGGTAAAAGCATTGCTCTCAAGAAGAAAGATTTTTTGAATTATTAAAAATGGAGAACTGATTTTCAAAACTGGCATTTTAAGTTATATGATCAATAGTTGTGCCCTTCCTTTCATATCCATGAACTGCCCAGCTTTTTTCTATGTGGATATCAGGATGGATAATAATATGAGGGCAGCATCAGAGTAGGAAGTTTTCTCTTCACATCTTTAACCCAGGCCCCAGAGAGGCAGCAGACTTCTCCATGATGTAGGTTCAGTCTGCATCTTGGGCCTTCCCTTCCCTTCAGCAGGGAGTCTCCTACAACAGTGACCCATCTTTTTTCCTTTGTGGAAGCAGTTTTGATGCAAGGCCTAAGCCCACTGAACCTCTGCAACACCTCCAGGCTAGATGAGCCATCATCCTCATTATCATTTGGTTCCACTTGCAGAGCCATACCTATTATATAAGGGCAGCTGGGAAGGTGGGGTAGTCACTGGGGAGACGTGCCTACTGTGCTGGGCAGGAACTTGTTGCCATTGCCCCTTATCCTTTGAGTCACTGTGTTCAGCCAAATGGAGAGAGGATAGGGAATCCTCCATATTAATCAATTCTGTGATTCTGTGTGTGATTCTGTGATATCAAGTGTCCTGTCTGCCTGTTGTTCCTGTCTCAGGGAAGGTAGGGGGTAATTCCAGTAGTCTCGCACTCCCTGATACTCCTCAACCTGCTATTTGGGGAGGTCCCGGTTGACTGGCTGCTAGATAATGTTCTTCCCATCTACAAGAAGGGCCTGAAGGAGGACCCAGGGAACTACAGGCCTGTCATTCTGGCATTGGTGATAGGGAAGGTTATAGAGAAGATCATCTTGAGTGTCATCACACAGCACTTACAGAACAACCAGGTGATCAGGCCCAGTCAGCATGGGTTTATCAAAGGTAGGTCCTGCTTGATGAACCCGATCTCTTTCTGTGACAAGGTGACCCACTTAGTGGATGAGGAAAGAAAGGCTGTGGATATTGTCAAACTAGACTTCAGTAGACTTTTGACACTGTTTCCCACAGCATTGTCCTGGAGAAACTGGCTGCTCATGGCTTGGATGGGTATACGCTTTGCTGGGTCGCTGGTCCCAAAGAGTTGTGGTGAATGGAATTAAATCCAGTTGGAGGCCAGTCACAGGTGATGTCCCCCAGGGCTCAGTATTGGGGCCAGTTCTCTTTAATATCTTTATCAATGATCTAGATGAGAGGATCAAGTGCACCCTCAGTAAGTTTACAGACAACACTAAATTAGGTGGGACTGTGCATCTGCTTGAGGATAGGAAGGCTTTGCAGAGGGATCTGAATAGGCTGGATTGATGGGTTGAGGCCTACTCCATGATGTTCAACAAGGCTAAGTGCGGGCCCTGCACTTGGGTCACAACAACCCCATGCAACGCTACAGCCTGGGAGAAGGGTTGCTGGAAAGCTGCCCAGCAGAAAAGAACCTGGAGTTATTGGTCGATAGCTGGCTGAATATAAGCCAGCAGTGTACTCAGGTAGCCAAGAAAGCCAGCAGCATCCTGGCTTGTATCAGAAACGTGGACAGCAGGACTAAGGAAGTGATTGTGCCCCTGTACTGGGCTCTGGTGAGGCCACATCTTGAGTACTGTGTTTAGTTTTGGGCCCCTCGCTACAATAAAGACACAGAGATGCTAGAGCATGTCCAAAGAAGGTCAACAAAGCTGCTGAAGGGTCTGAATAACAAGTCTTATGAGGAGTGGTTGACGGAACCAGGATTATTAAGCCTAGACAAAAGGAGGCTCAGAGGAGAACTTAACACTCTCTACAACTACCTCAAAGGAGTTTGTAGCAAGGTGGGGGTTAGTCTCTCCTCCCAAGAAAGAAGTGATAGGACAAGAGGAAATGACCTCAAGTTGTGTCAGAGGAAGTTTAGGTTGGATATTAGGAAAAAAGTAACCAAGTGATGGTGGTAGTAGAATCTCAGTATACTGTATCATTGTAACACCTAAATTGGAGACTGCATTTATGCCACTTAGGCATAGTTAATCCCCTTACCATAATCACTCACTTAATTTTGGTTTAATCTTCCACAGTGTGGGTTCCCAGAGAAGGGCTGAATACCAGCCATTTGCTGAAGTATTCAGAAACAGTGGAGGATGCAGCACAAAGTAGGTGTAGTTTGTGTATTGTTCTGAATAACGGTGCTTTCTTGAACAGAAGCCATAATAAAATTACATGAAAGATAAGTAAGTAAGAAATATTTAGTTCATGAAAGAAAACATCAATGAAATATTTTACCATGGTTCACTGAAAGATTCATAATGTGGAAAGAAGCTGAGAGCATAGACAAACCTGTTCCTCCTTCAGGTGCAGAAATGACTGACTGAAACAGACCTTTTACACTGTCTTTCATGCTTCAAAAACTTAGGCGGAAATCACAACATGATCAAATGCAATGACTACATTTCCTTTAACTTTAGTGGATCAAATTTTACCTCAAGAAAATTTATCAGATTACCAACAACTTACCTGACTAAACTGCAAGACAAAGAAAAAATGTTCCCCTGGATACTGCTGTTTCCTATCCAATAAAATGTGCCACATTTGCAAGAAAGGTGAAGTTCTGAAGTAGGTTATCCTCTTCACAGCAGAGAAGGAAAATTTCCCTTTCCATAGCAACCCAGTAGAACTGTTGCCAATACAACCTTTCCTACTTATGGAGATAATAGTAATGAAAGAAAGGTCAGTCGTGGCTATTTAATAGTTTAAAATATAGCTTCAGCTCTCTTGACATCTGCATAGACTAAATGAGTTGTTGAAGGATTTGAACAGTTTTACAGAGTATATTAAGTTTCATGACTTGCACACAAAAAAAATATTCATTTGGTTACATGTTGGCAATTTAGAGCCAACAATAACTTTGGAATTTATTAAAAGCAGGCCACTGTTTTAATAGGAAAATATTTTTATGCTATGAGCAGTAATGACTTTTTTACAACTCTTGTAAAAACTCAAAAGAAGAGCAATGAAGATTCTTGGGATGGATGGATTTTGCTGCTCTTGAGTCAATTAGCAGAGTAAAATATTTGTTTTTAAATGGACAAAGCACCTGTTTCATTAGCTAGAAGGAAAACTAGAACCTTCAAAAATGGTGGAACTCATCCTATAAAAACTAAAGATGAGCAGGTGTTAACTGATGGTGTCTGACACACTGCTTAGGGTATCTTGAAATTGTCCATTTCTAATAGAACCATCAGCTACCTGGCAAGATTTCTGTAATACAGAAAACTATTACTTGAACCAGTTGTAGATTGTATTTCATTCTGTCTGTCACACTGCATTATGCTGCCATTGTAGTGTCTCTCTTGGAACTGCCCCTTTGTCTGGATTTCTCCTGATATACAACAAAGTTTCCAACCACACTGAGACAGGAGTTTAGTTATATGGTTTTGTTCAGACAAACTATTACACTCCCAGCATGCCTGCGAACAGGTTTCCTCCCATCCTGTTCAACTGAGCCAGGTAATGGAGACTTGTGCCCACTCCTGAACCACTTACTGAAAATACCCAGGCTGTCACAAACAGCTCTGCGTAATGTAGCCCAGCCTTGTCTGCTCTCTGCTTTCAATTCCAAATCCATTTTTCAAAATTTCAGAAAGAAAGGGAAAGGGAAAGGGAAAGGGAAAGGGAAAGGGAAAGGGAAAGGGAAAGGGAAAGGGAAAGGGAAAGGGAAAGGGAAAGGGAAAGGGAAAGGGAAAGGGAAAGGGAAAGGGAAAGGGAAAGGGAAAGGGAAAGGGAAAGGGAAAGGGAAAGGGGAGGGGAGGGGAGGGGAGGGGAGGGGAGGGGAGGGGAGGGGAGGGGAGGGGAGGGGAGGGGAGGGGGGGAGGGGAGGGGAGGGGAAGGGAAGGGAAGGGAAGGGAAGGGAAGGGAAGGGAAGGGAAGGGAAGGGAAGGGAAGGGAAGGGAAGGGAAGGGAAGGGAAGGGAAGGGAAGGGAAGGGAAGGGAAGGGAAGGGAAGGGAAGGGAAGGGAAGGGAAGGGAAGGGAAGGGAAGGGAAGGGAAGGGAAGGGAAGGGAAGGGAAGGGAAGGGAAGGGAAGGGAAGGGAAGGGAAGGGAAGGGAAGGGAAGGGAAGGGAAGGGAAGGGAAGGGAAGGGAAGGGAAGGGAAGGGAAGGGAAGGGAAGGGAAGGGAAGGGAAGGGAAGGGAAGGGAAGGGAAGGGAAGGGAAGGGAAGGGAAGGGAAGGGAGGGGAGGGGAGGGGAGGGGAGGGGAGGGGAGGGGAGGGGAGGGAGAGGGGAAGGGAAGGGAAGGGGAAGGGGGAAGGGGGGAAGGGAAGGGAAGGGGGAAGGGAAGGGGGAAGGGAAGGGAAGGGGGAAGGGAAGGGAAGGGAAGGGGGAAGGGGGAAGGGAAGGGGGAAGGGAAGGGAAGGGAAGGGAAGGGAAGGGAAGGGAAGGGAAGGGAAGGGAAGGGAAGGGAAGGGAAGGGGGAAGGGAAGGGAAGGGAAGGGAAGGGAAGGGAAGGGAAGGGAAGGGAAGGGAAGGGAAGGGAAGGGGAGGGAAGGGGAGGGAAGGGAAGGGAGAGGGGAAGGGAAGGGAAGGGAAGGGAAGGGAAGGGAAGGGAAGGGAAGGGAAGGGAAGGGTATATGTTATCAGGGGATTTAGCTAGCTACTATCTTTAATACCCCATACTTAAAGTGTGCTGTCTTCCTGCATCTGTCAGAACTTGACCATTCAGTATTGCAATAAGCTCCAGTTAAGTGTTGTTTCATTACTTCACTTTCTACTATTTATGAAATTCACACTGTTATATGATAAATTTTTCTTTATCACTTGAACTGCTTCGTCCTCCATCTCCGCTTTACTAGGAATATGACTGGAGCATATTCTGAAATGAGATAAAGTAATGATGTAACTTTTTTTATATTTGTTGGTGGGAAAGATATTGAACTTTGTAGAATGCTGTAGTTGTGTTGAGGGCACTTGTAATACAGCAGTGTCTCCTACATCTCATTTATATGTGGGTGATGAGGATAGAAACCCTATGCAATTCCCCAGTTACTGATGCTATAAATATCCTTAAGGTGTTACCCCTACTCGTCTGATGATTGCTGTGTGTACCCTATCTTGTATTGCAGCTTCCTCAGATAAGTCTCCTTTTGCCAAATATAATTCCACCTTCTTCTGTGTTGAAATAAACTAATTTCTGCCATCTTCTCCTCATGTGTAATTCTGTGTCTATGGCACCGTGCATTAAATGTCCTATATTTTTCTTTTTATGGGTATTTCTTATGTGCTAACATTTAAACTATTGCAGATGTTTAAATCACCTGAATCTACCAATCTAGATCCATAGACAAAGGTTCAGAATGCTTAGTAGCAATACAAATCCACCTACCACTCATAGCAAGCTCTCCTCCTGGTTTCTACTTCCATATTCTTTGTGTCTCCATCGTCCTTTGACTTGATTTTTCCAACATTCATTTCATATTTCTGAACTTCTAATGAGAACTATTGCAATATGTCTCTGTAACCCCTTCTGTCTATCTTGGGCTTACGGAGGTAAATCTTCTACCTCTCCATTAACCTTAATAATGATGCATCTCTACCATCTCTTATCTGAAGCAAATATGAAAAATTGCCTTTTCTAGGGAAGGGTCACTGGGAAACTTAATATGATGCATGTGTCTCCTAAAATGCCCAGGGGGACTATGCTGGGTAAATTTAAATCATCACTTTCTGGGGAAGAAAAAATGTGTTATAGGCTTACTTAACAGATTCACCTATATCCATCCAATTATTTCACAAGGCATTAGTACATTAACAAATAAAGTGGAGTTAGATGGGAATTTGCAATGAAAAAACCTACTATTCCTGGTAAATGTGTATGTGGTTCTTGTAAGACAACTAATATAAATCTGATCTTCCTCTATGGTGATTTGCTTGTGCTCCTGCATCTTAAAATACCACTGTTACTTTTTAGATGTAGACATGTAAAAATGTTGGGTTATTTCAAACATTAACATTGTTTCTTTGATAGAAGCCATTGTAAAGGATGAACTTGATGTTACAGCATTAAAAATGCTTCCAGAGGATCTTAACTCTGAGTTGCAGAGAGGAATACATGGAAAAGTGTATAACTTTTCCAGTAGTTGCAGTCTATTTCAAAAGACCAAGAGAAAAAGGCACATTTTTTGGAACTCCCTACATATGTGTTTACCCCACACTCTCTGAATATGTGCATTTGAATCAGTGTTATGTTATTGGACTAGGGACACTGTATATGCACATACCGGTTATCTAATCTTTCCTGTAGCATATTTAAAAAATGCAAACTCACCTAATATTCCATCTGCATTAAAATGTGTGGATCTATATAATTAATATTAAAATAGACTGTTTTTTGTCTGGCTGTTGTTGTTGTTGTTGTTATTATTATTATTATTATTGAGTGCCAAGTCACAAGTAAAATTATTAGGGGTTATCAGCCGTAGTTATATCTTTGCTACTCAATGTATGGCTCCAGATAATTTCTACAGCTTGTTGTTGAAGACCTGCATATCCAATGCAGAATAAATTAGCTCCTGAACATTCTGCAGTTCTCGTCACACCAACACCTCACAAAATCAGAATAAGAAGCAGAATTATTATAATATTGAGTTACAAAGAGGGAAGCAAGATACTTTTTTTTTTTTTTTTTTTAATTTCCAGTGAGCAACTCTGGTATAAACAAAAGTCTTTTAAAAGCTTCTTAGGGTCTTCTTTTTTCCTTTTTATTTTTTATTTTTTCCTTTTGTCTCTGTGTGTGTGTGTTTAATCTGGTATCACATACACTGGAATACCTTTGTTACAACTGTATTTTATAATACAGAGTATACAGATAGTCAGTCTGGAGAGGAAGTATAACCAAAGAACTATATTACAAGCCTCTAAGAAAAATAAATTTACAGTTGCTTTGGTATATCTACTATATTTCCACATGCTAATGTATTTGGGCTTCTTAAATTTAATCTTAATTCTGCACTTTCTGTAGTTAGAAGGCTAGTTTGCCGATAATTGTAAAATCTCTATAATCACTTTTCTCTTTTTCTATTTTTTTTCTCTATTTTACTGGTATTTGTTTGTACCCTTGCATCTTAAAAAACAAAGTAGCTGGTAATTCCTTGCTTTTTTGTTTAAGCGTATAGATGTTAACATTAAGACTTGACCAATGTCAAGATGGAGTTAAGGTAGACTGCAGATATGAGTAAATATAAAGCAAAAGTACGTGCTTCAGGATCACGACATCTTTTCAATGCTAGTAAAGAAATGCTGCCAGAACCTTCAGGCCAATTCTCAGGGGAGAGGTGTGGAGAAACTTCTGGCTCTTGATTGAGACTTCAGCTCAGTGAAAGTTAAACCATTGAAGCCCACAAGGAAAATGTTGCCAAAACCACAAAAATTGGACTTTTTGCTGAATAGAGCCCACAGAAAGTAATCTTTCATTCTGAGTTTAGAATGCAATAGATATTTCATTTCAGCTGAACTCAAAATTGTAGTTTTACACTTTGCATCTTTTAGCTGCTTGAAAAAAGAATATCTTAAATGACCTAAAATCTGTCACCCTCTCTGTGAGCTTCATTGTATTGTGAACTTTTTCCACAGATGACAAACATACAATGAGTTCACCCTGAGACACCTGCATACTCCCCCTTAAAGTAACCTATTTCTTTGTACCTCCACAAAGGCCACAAGTACACAGGCAATTTAAAAAGAGGAGCTTAGCCAGCTGAAGTGTGGTAGAAGCCTATAGTTTACCAAACCGAACAATCTCTAGCAATTCGAACAAATCTTTTTGTTGAGACCTTCTGAAGATAAATACTCATCCATCCAGCTCCCTTCCTGTTTTGTAATGTCTCCCTGTCTAATTTAATAAATGCTTTCTTGCTGTTTCTTGGCATCTTCCAGAATAAGGAATGTAAACTGAAAAGACCATGGAGACTATCTTTGGCCCAGGATTCCACAATGAATAATATCAGGAGACACAGAGACGAGTCTGTCAGCCCATACCTTTTGCCATGGCCTCTACTAGGGATAGTTGCTCGGTGCTGTGTGAAGCAGACTCTTGTTATACAATGACTAGCACACGTGAAAGTTAGAAGAAATATGCATAGTCTCATAGATCAACTGCTAAGGCTAGTACAGTATAAGAAAACCCATCAAAAATAACAGTAAGAAAGGGAATGCTAAGAGAAAATATTACTGCACAACAGCAATTGCCTAAGAATTATTAGTAATATTTTATGACACTTTCTGTCAGTCAGGTAGAACATGCCAAAAAAGGATAGTAGCTGCCGATTTAATAATTTATTTATTTCTAGTCTGTAGACATCCATTATTGTTTAAATGAATGAAATAAGATTTGTACTGTGACAGTTGTCCTCCAGAATGAGCACCTCAGCTTTTCAAGTCTACATTGTTGAAAGTTATGACAATTCCTTTTTAAATAGTATATCTCAAAATATATATAAATTTCATCTCCATATATGAAGTGGACTTTCTGCAGTGCTCCTGAGATTCATTTTCTGTTCATTCATGGAAGAGTCATTGCTGTAGATATGCATAAGATGATGTACTGGAAACCCTCATTAATTCTGCTTCTGTGTGGTCCTGGAAATCCCTCAAGTCTCTTCAGGCTCTAATATTTTGGCTCCATTTAGATTTGCCATTCAGAAATAGCCCACTCTTGTCTACATGTTCATACACCCTATTCTTGGAACTTTGAAATATCACAAAAGAGTATTGTATTCATAAAAATTCAGTTCCAAATGACATTCATCTGCAGGATATAGAGCCCTCTGTAGAAAAGGAGAGGCTTTAAGGGGAAAACAGTTCAATGTAATGTGCAAAGAACAGCATGGTTTCTAGCATTGCCACTGAGGATTAGGTAGGCCTGAATTAGTTCAGTTCGTTGATTTTCACCTATTTGTTAGAGAGGGCAATGCTACTGTTATTTGTTGTGAAATGATTTGAGAGATATGAAGAAAAACTAATGCATTATTTTTTATTGTTCACAATGTTCACAAATGGCTTTATAATAAACACGCTGTCTATTAGTGTAGAGAAGGGACAGATCTTTCAGAAGCCCTTCAAAGGGCACCCAGAGCAATAATGGCTACCATAGCCTCTTTCTCCATGTGTTTTCTTATAGTACTCTTTGGGGTAGATAACTGCAGTTCTTGGTCCTTCCTTCCCATATGTATATATCATGGGGATTTTTCTCCTGAGGTCCACTAGGTCAGAGATCTCTTGAGCTTCTTGTCCTGTCCAGTTGATGAAGTCCTTAGGTTTCTTCATTATTTTCTATTACTGTGTCAGGCCTGTCTTCCTTTCATTTTGAACAGCAAAGAGGTAGTAGTAGCTATGCATGTCATAGTGAAACATTTAAAAGTTGGCTGTCTATCAAGGTTGAACAACATATTGCCAGCATTGAATAACTACAATGTAGATTATGTTCTCAAGCATCTTCTGCATCTTCATGAATTTGTGTCACTAGCTTCAGAATATGGCAGTGTAGACAGTTTGCATAAAAAATGCTTTTTTGATACCTCTGATCATGTAGTAGGAGTTAGGCACAATATGTGAGTAGATCAACAGTGAATTGCCAGACCTTTGGAAAAGTAGGTATTTGGCTTTTGTGAGGCACCCTGAATTTGCTTTTATCACTGGACAAACATTAGGATAAAGGTAACCAAATTATTTTATTAAGATGTCATTTATTTCAATAGTAATCAATATGAAAAATAAAAGTAAAACTAATTGAGGTAACGCAAGATAAAAGGTTATAGCTAACATTAGATCAGGGCCATGCGGGCACACACAGGCCTTACCTCTGCCAGGGATTCCTTCTCACTTGCCCAAGGCCCAGGACCCAATTTCAGCCCCCCAGATTCTGGGCCCATCTCTGTCCCCATAGAGGTGCCAGGACCATGGCTGCCCCTGGTGCCCTGCTCGGTGGTGCCAGTCACGGCCTTGCCACCAGGACCCTGCCCGTCTGCCCCCCCCTGGTCTGGGAGCCTCCACAGCTCTCAGTGCCTGACCCCAGGGTTGTGAATACGGGAGCGAATCGCAGGTCTTTTCTAATATGCCCACGTTACTCCACGGGTTCTTTCCTTAGGCTTAGCAGACTCCACAATGAACTTGTGAATCAAAAGCTGAGCTAGTGCACTTCCTGTATTTCAATTTTATCCCTTTTGATTAAGTAAGTAATCATAGGTTTGGCAGAATTAATAGCACAGCTGGGGCATGTTTTATTGGTCAGTACTTAAAAATTAGTTTTGCTTTGCTATGTGCAATCCATTTGCTGGTGTCTCCTTATAGAACTACTTAATGGGACTGTGGTAACCCGTTGTGCAGGCATACAAGTAACTATACTAAAACCATGGATAACAGGTCCTGGTCTTTTTCACTTCTTTGCTATCTTAAGTGTTTTCCTGCTCGTTTATTTCTTTCAAGTGTTAACATCAGCACTAGTAATCCTAAATTTTAGGAAATCATGTTTTATTGAAGTATGCACACTTATTTTCTCACATTGCTCTTTCTGATAGTGTGGAAAGGTGCCAATCTACTAATCAATTGCTGATGAAATTTTGTGACTTTATGAATTAGATTATATGCTATGGTTTCTTGAGAAAACAATGACCTAGGTCATCCCTTCCAATCCTAGTGTATATCTGTGAGATGGGAATGGATGTAGTTCTTGCGAATATGAAGAATAACTTCATTGTTTATCTAATTTCAGATATTCATTTTACATCCAATTTAGCCTTTTCCATATCCATATGCTGTCCACTCAGTGTTCCTTCTGAAAACTGTTCTCAGAGAAACAAACAAACAAGCAAAGAAACACAATACAAAAATTGTGAAACTGAAACCCATAGAAGCATTTTTCAAGCTGTAGTAATTTCCACCAAGTTGATAAATCCTGCAACATGTAAGAATATTCGAACTGTATAACATAAGGGTACCTCACCTGGGCCTTAATAAGCTAGAAGCACACATAAGAGACAACATACGAAACAAATATCCAAAATTTCCCAAACAGTGCTGAGCAAAGCTTTACAGCCTCCTAGATTACACTAGCATGTATTAGGTATAAATCAAACAAATTTAAAAATTTCGTTTTAAAAACTCACTTTAGGAATGGCTTAGACTTTTCAAAAAGTTTTGGATAGTTTCATATTTCATTACTTTCCAAACAAGCATTTAATACTGTATTAGTGTTCGTAGAATGCTCTGGGGACAATGTAATATGACATAACTAGCTAGAAGTGGACTTTATAATCTAGTGATATTTTAAACCAGAAACATAACCTTTTAAGTTTTTACTTGTCTCTGTTTCTGCTGGACTACACAAAAATCTTGTAAAATTATTATACATTTGATGTAGAAGAAGTCAGTGGTCCAGAACTCCTACCTGTTACAGACTGAATTTGAAATAGTATTTAGGAAGAAAATCAAAAAATGGAGTTTAATCTTAAAGAGCTGTTGTGGTTTTTTTGTTTGTTTTGTTTTGTTTTTGTTGTTGTTTTTGTTTTGTTGGTTTTTTTTAGACTAATTGCTTTGTATAACTGGATTTTGGAGCTTTTCAGAATGCTTTTATATTGAAATAAATCTGTTGTGAAAAATGGTCCGTAGCTTTCAGCTAACACTGAATAAGAAACTTTATTGTAACAGCAATGGTAGAACTATTCTGCATTTTGCATTCTGTTTCAAATTATAACTTCTGTCTAAAACCTTCCTTTGCTCCTGCTGCTTAGCTTCCTCTTACTGGTTATACAAACAGTACAGTTTTGCTTGTGGATGAGAGATGGATTAAGAAGCAGATCTGAGGTGAGCTTAAAGATGTATGAGAAGAGCACAGCAGTCTATCATAAGGGTGACATTTATCAGGGTCTAGGGACTTAGGGAGGTATAGCTTTCCAAGCCAACCCCAAAAATGCTGCTTCTTCCTCTTTATGCTTCAGTGAACACAGAAAGCAGAGGAGGAGAACTCCTCCCTTCATATCCCATCTCTGTCTTCTCCTGGACTGTACTAGTAGCCTAGCACACATATCACCAATGCAAACTCACAGACCAGAGATTTGATTGTCATTCCTTGAACTATGCAGCGTCCATGAAATACAGCTGCCCCCTTGTTTTCAGTTTACTCCATCCTACAAAGCATTTATTCTCCTAGGTATTTGGTCTATCATTTTTTATGTAGATGACTTCTACCCAAAGGATGACACAAATATGACTTGGCAATGCTATGAAGCCATTTTTAAAAGCACCATCTTTACATACACTTGTACTTCAGTACTGAATCCCATTCAGTATTTATGAAAGATTACCATCTTTTGTGTGATTTTCATCATTACTATTGCTATAGTACTGTAGTTCTCCTGTAGCACCTTTTAAAGCTCTTCTTGACTTTATTTTTTTCTGTGTTGTGATTCCTAAGTTATCGTTAGGGACACTCCACTAATTCTGTGAGCAATGTTTCTGTCACTTATTAAGTCAAATGCTTTGCCACCATGACATGGACAATTTGAGAAATGGCATGGTTATACAGTAAGACGGCAAGTTAAATTATTATAATCTACAGTCTAAGACATCATTTTGTGAATGGTTCAGTGTTGATGTGGTATTGTAGCTCCTTGTCTTGATAATGTAGACACTAGTGGGAGAAAATTTATATTAAGTCTTAGTGTTCTTGGGTGTTTTGTTATCTGAGTACAAAAACAAAAATCAGCCATTTCAGAGCTTCAGTGGTGTTTTTTAGAAGATTTCATCAGAGATCTCTATTACCGTCAGCCACACACAATAATACTTTAAGAGCATAGTGTGTTCATTTGTGTTTCTTAAAAAAACTGTTTATGAGCTTACAGCACTTAAGCTGAATGAGGTTTTGGCGATAGATTCCACACTGTATAAATAGCAGTTCCAAACCACTGTCTTTGAAGCAGATGTGGTTAAATTACTTGTTGTGAATAAAGTATCAGAAGAATTAAGCCTTTTTTCTTCCTGTTCACAAAATGTTCTTAAACTTAAGGTAGTTTTTAAGAATAGCTTCATATTTGTATTTACTGAGAAGTTTATATGAATAACCTTCTTCCTACAAGGGTCAGTCCTAGTTGTTTTCTGTGCAAATCCTAGTTGTTTTCCGTGCATTATTTTTGGCAGGTGATCGATGTTTGATGTTGTGATGTACATTTCATTACACTGATTATATTGTGCAGATGTAACTTTAGCTAGAAACATGAGAAAAGGGGCACTTGGCAAAAACTTTTAGCGTGAATGGTGGATAAAGGTCAAGAACTCAGGGAACTCACCAGCTTGTTGCAGGGACTCAGCTATCCTGGTATGCAAGCCTAATGAAATATGGCAATGTTGCTCAATGCCCTATTTAAGTGCCTTAAATTAGAATCATAGAATCATAGAATATCCCAAGTTGGAAGGGACCCACAAGGATCATCGAGTCCAACTCCTGGCTCCACACAGGTCTACCCAAAAATTCAGACCATATGACTAAATGCACAGTCCAAACGCTTCTTAAACTCCAACAGGCCTGGTGCTGTGACTACGTCCCTGGGGAGCCTGTTCCAGTGCATGACAACCCTCTCAGTGAAGAACCTCTTCCTGATATCCAGCCTAAACCTCCCCTGTCGCAGCTTGACACCATTCCCTCGGGTCCTATCACTGGTCACTAAAGAGAATAGATCGGCACCTGCCCCTCCACTCCCCCTCGTGAGGAAGCTGTAGGCCACGATGAGGCCTCCCCTCAGCCTTTTCCAGGCTGAACAGGCCAAGTGACCTCAGCTGCTCCTCATACGCCTTCCCCTCTAGGCCCTTCACCATCTTCATAGTCCTCCTCTGGACACTCTCCAACAGTTTCACGTCCTTTTTGTACTGTGGTGCCCAGAACTGCACACAGTACTCGAGGTGAGGCCGCACCAGCGCAGAGTAGAGTGAGACAATCACTTCCCTCGACCGACTAGCAATGCCGTGCTTGATGCACCCCAGGATATGGTTGGCTCTCCTGGCTTCCAAGGCACACTGCTGGCTCATATTCAACTTGCTGTCAACCACAACCCCCACATCCCTCTCTGGGGGGCTGCTCTCCCACTTCTCGTCACCCAGTCTGTATGCGCAGCCAGGGTTGCCCCATCCCAGGTGCAGGAACCGGCACTTGCTGTTGTTAAACTTCATGTGGTTGTTGATTGCCCAGCTCTCCAATCTGTCCAGATCTCTCTGCAAGTCCTTTCCACCCTCAACAGAGTCAGGAACTCCTCCGAGTTTAGTATCATCAGCAAATTTACTCAAAACACATTCTAGTCCTACATCCAAATTGTTTATAAAAACATTGAAGAGAACTGGCCCTAAAATGGAACCCTGGAGAATCCCACTGGTGACTGGCTGCCAGCCTGATGTAGCCCCATTTACCATAAAAAGGGCAATGCTATGGGAAGTCCATTGTAATTCTGAAGCCTGCCTTTCACTGTCAGCTCTGCAACCTGTAACCTAAGCCATTGTGTCAGTGGCTTTGCAGACCATGCTCCAGTGTTAGTAACACTGGAAGCAGGAACAAATAGGGAATTGTAGGGGTTCCTGAGGACAGCTATATGGGAACTTCAGTCCTCTGACAGAAGTACCAGAGGGGAGGATCACATGCTACACCAAAGAGTTTGCCCAGGAAAGATGTTTGTCTGGGGAATTCCTGTTGTTCCTCTTGGGCAGCCACTGGAGAGCTTCTCCTTACCTTTCTCTATTATTTTATTTTCATTTTTCTCTGAACTTAATGTTAGAATCAGTGTGTGCTATCAGCTACAGACCCTGGCAGTATAGATTTGTGCAGTATGGATGTGTATGATCATCCTTTTTGCATCTTTCCTCTGGCTAAATCACTGCTAATACAGCATCATACAGACAGCAGTGTCCATTCAATATTTTTCCTAATGTTTAAGAAGGCTAGTTACTGAACTGCAGTCATGATGTGCTCTTAATTTCCTTTGTTTGCTCTGTACTGAATATGAAACAGTGAATCTAAGAGCTTTTGGAAATCATGGAAGCCTTGGAATTGAACTCTACAAAGCCAGGAAGTCACTTATCATATATATAAAGCAGGAAATAGTGATGTGCCTAAAGCTTGAGCCTGGGAAGCAGGGGATTTGAGGTTTGTTTCCAGCTAATAGGAAGGTTTCTTGATTCCTCTCTTATAGAATAGAATAAATAGTTCAGTTGGAAGGGACCTTCAAAGATCATCTAATCCAACTGTCTGACCTCTTCAGGGCTGAGCCATCAAACCTACAAAATCATACCTAAAGGAGAATGATCATAAAGCTGTTTATGCCTAGATCATCTGAAAGCAGATGACTTCCTTAGAGCATCATTAAAATAATCTGGTTTATGGTATAGCTGAAGTATATAGTTTGCAGTGAATGGTAGCACTCCTATATTAATGTGTTTCCTTAATGTATGTTCTAAATAAAGAAGATTCCAATAACTATCACTTTAGAGATAGAAGTCTTCATTAACTACATCCATAGATGAAAAAGGTGGAAGAGTCAGAAGTCTAAAACATTTACAAGCCTTCCTCTGTGTTTAGCAGAAGTATTTGATGCCCAGATAAAGGTTTATAATAATATATATCTATGTCAAGTCATTTGTCCATTTGATAAGTAATTCCCTTCAGTCCTTACAGTTCTTTGGTGTGCATACTTTGCAATCAGTCACTTGCTGTTCTATCTTTTCAATTAAATGCATCAATGTTCTAATAAAATAACACATAAAAACTTTGCCCAGTTCCCTAGACTTCAGGAAAATACAGTTTCTTACATGATTTTTCACATGCTGTGACAGATTGAAAGTCTTGGGCTATAACTGTTTGAAGCACAATCCGTGTGTGTGCAATATTATGGAATATCATCTCTAAGTGCTCTCTTCATGCAGTATCTTTGTGACCAGGTCATTGACACTGCTACCTAAAATCCACACAAAAAAAATCCAGACCAGGTGACCAGACATCGCCTTCCATTTTTCATCAGCATGTTCCATTGTCACACTCACTTTTTTGTGGAAAGATTAAAATTCAAGTATTAATTAAAGCTATCCCCAACACCCTCACTGAGGAGCTTTGTTAATAATTTTAACTTTGACAACTCTTATTTTGTTCTTTTATTTTCTGAGTACCAAGATCCTGTTTTTATGGAATCAATACCTTTGTCATTCTTTTTTAGCTCTCTAAATATTCCCCAAACTTTTCCTGAGTGTTCTACTTTGTCAGTCAGGTAAGGAGCTTTTCCATTTATATTTGCCCTTTCCTGATAATGGATACTTGTAACAGGGAATATATTCTTCCACCACCGCTCAAAGAAACACCAAATCTTCCAAGACCTCAAGGTCTTCTCATAGGGGAGACCGAAATACCAACTGGAAAACACCTGTGGTATGGTTAGTGTGACAACTTTCCTTTTCCTGACAAAAGCTGTAGGACAGAAGTTTCCCTCTTTTCTTTCTAGCGAGTCCTTTTTATCTTCCATATTTTCAGGTGATCTCATTTTCTCTTCCCTTGCTTTGTGGCACACTTCTGTTTCTTGTTCTGTTTTGGTCTAGATTTTTGCTCTGTTTCTAATGTTGCCTCTTCATACTGAAGCAAGTGGATAGGGCTGACCTTTCTGGCAAGAAGGGATGGTTAAAAGTTGTAAGAGACCCCTACAGTTTCTGGGTAAGGATAAGGGGAAACAAAAACAAAACCTAAAAACCTGAAAACAAAATCTAAAATAAACAATCAAAAAGACACTTTTGCCAATCTAAAGATTGATACAAAGCAATTGGAAGGACAATTGAAAGTGTGTGAATGATTTTAGGATTTCCAGTGTTTCAATGTAAAACAGGGGTTTGTTTTTTGGTATGACTTTACTAAATACATTGCCTTTTTATGGCTTTTTTGCAACACAGTTGTCATCCTTCTCTCTTGCCTTTGACATTAGTAATCACATGGGTATAACAACATCAAGGCATGTGTGTGTGAGCATCAGTTTAAAATAACACAGATGTCAAGTATATAATCATGTTTCTCTCTTTCAAAATCATGTAAACATTCAATATAAAAAGAATTAGTAGGACTGCATAGTTAGCTATTAAAAAATGTAAATGTTTTTTAACATTCCAATTTTTGCAATACTGGAGTGTATATAACACTAGCCTTTCTGCATCTAGGTAAATCAATCAGGTTATGGAACTTTTCCTATTTTTAAAAGCTGTGGAGGGAGGGAGAGAGTCAGGGAACTAAAAGGTTTAACAAGAATATATTTATTTTTATAACCTAAAGAATGAACAGTTGGCTGAAACTACAGAAAATGAAACCTAGTATTGGAGAAAGTGGTTTCAACATCTGATTGCAGCTAGTTGTATTCATACTGTCAGGATAGTTGAAAAAAAAAACCCACACAGATCAAACAAGAGAGACATTTTTGATAAACAAGGAGCATATAACAGCTTGTACAAGATTCTTCGAAAAGGATGCCTCAATTTAGGCTCTAAATGGCCAGATGTTTAGGCAAGTGTTTTGCATCCAACAGATAGTGAATGCCCCCAGTAGGTATTGCTGAGTATTATGCTGTTCTGCAAAATCAAGTAGACTTTTCTGTAAACTGAAATGACTAATTTTAGGCAATCATTTTAAGAAACTACATTAAAATATATGAAATAAAATGAATGTTTTCTGCATTATAATGAATAAGGTAAAATGAAACTGTTCATTCCTTTATGTAAAAACTGGAAATTTTCACATTATTAAATTATTAGAGTTAGCAGTGGAATATCTCTTGTACCAAAACCAGCTAAGAAGTTCCAGATCTGCATTCTAGAGCAATAACTGATTGATACTGCCTTTTTAAAGAAACAAACAAACAAAAACAAAAACAAAGAAACAAAAATTACAACAACAACAACAAACAGTACAGTTTTATTGAATTCAATGGCCTGTACTGACAAATTTTGTTGACTATCTATTGTTATTTATTTAGCTATTTATTTAGCTATTTATTGCTATATATTGCTGTTGACTATCTATCTATTGTTAACTATCTATTTGCTATTGCAATTTTGTTGACTATTTGCTGTATAGCTGGCTCCGAAATCTCTCTGATTACTCTATTGACATTTGTTTTTTTAAATTTGACCTGTAATATGTTGTTTGTTTGTTTCCAATTTCCAGCCATATCTGAGGCTTTTAAACTGTGCAGAAGTGAAGGATTTCTGCAGATAAGGGATTGTTGTCACATCACATGACTTAGTGCAAACTTTCTCACTGGATTAAAATGCTTATCCAGTTGTTGTCCTACCTCTCTACAATCCATGCTCTGTATTATTTGGCAAATTAGGGATTATTGTGAAACATTAGTTCTGTGTCTTCTGAGAGCAGAACAATGGAGAAAACCTTGTCAGCTTCCCTCTAAAGAAAACTCCAAAGGAAAATGGTGTGAAAATAAAGCAAGATGTTAAAATTAGCAGAAAGTCTTTTCTTGTTGAGACTTTATGGGATGCCAGGAGGTTTGCTGTGACCTGTTACATTCATTTACCATGTACAAGGTACTGTGTTCCTTCAAAGAGCTGCACCCTGACAGCAGGAATGAAAGGTGCCTGTTTTCTGGTTCTGGTAGCCACTGTCTGGGTTCAGATGGGAGCCCCGGTGGGTGCGAGGATGTCTGTCCCAAGGGACAAGCCAACCCGCCCCATGCCAGGGGAGAAGGCTGGGTGTGCAGGGCCGAAGTGAGGAGCGCAGGGGATGACCGAAGCAGGCTCTGTGCCAGTCCTCAGAGGAGCAGTGGGCAGACACGCAGCCTTGCCTTAGCCATGAGGGATGGAGACTGACTTTATCTAGGGACACAGAGGGAATGTGGATAATTTATTGCATCCCAGGAAGCCACTAAACATTCCTGAGCTGAGAGAAGACTAGGGGAAAGGATGCCCCCCTGCAAAGGCACAGTAGGCAAGGGGACAGGGAGAGATTTATTTTGCTTTTATATTGTCATTCCCAGAGGACAGAAATTTTTGCTGTTCAGAAAGTGACTTTGTTTCAGTAAGTAATCAAATAAAATCAAGCTATAGAGTTTAAAAATCTCCTTGGTATGCTTGTTTTGAGGAAAAGGTGTAGCCAGAACCACCTCAAATCTTTGTCTGACACAAGGTCAAAAGGAGAATAATGTTGCTGTTTCTACAGAGATTTAACAAGAAAGAACCCTGCTGCTCAGCATCTCTTGAGACTGATACTGTTCAGAATGATACTGATACTGTTTAGGGATACGTTATAAAAAAATAGACCATTTACCTTGAACATACCTTGTTTTGTCAAGTTACACTATAGAAGCCTGCACATACTTTAGAGAATTCTTTTAAACCATCTCTTTAGCTTGTTGCAGGAACAGCTGCATCACCAGAAAAAAAAAAAAAAAGAAAAAAAAAAAGAAAAAAAAAACCATGCTTGAGTTTTTAAAAACAGTGGTAAAGATTTCACAGTCTTTCAGATCAATTTGTTCCAAGACTTCACAGTTGTTTATGTTAGAAAGTTTTCTCTGGTTTGTGACTGAAATCCCTCTTGCTCTGAGTTTAGCTTGCAGCCCCTTGTCTTACCTTACTGGATATGGAGAATAGCGTATTAGCTCTCTCTTCATAGCTATTCTATGTGTATTTGGATCATCATCATGTTTCCCCTAGCCATTTCTCCTCTGATTATATAACTTCAATTCTTTCAATATTTCTGTGTGTTTTAAAATCTCTGATCATTTCTGCTGCTGTTCTCAGGGCTCTCTGTAATCAATTCACAACCTTCTTGAGTTAGCCTCCACAAGGTGAATGTGTTTCTGCAGCCTTGCCGGCAGAGCGTGAAACAGAAGAACTACTGCTTATGGTTTATAGGCATTACCCTTCTTTATGCAGCCTGGTATAGTGCACCAACTTATGCATCAACTTATGTTTGCATAAAGGTCTATGATAAATGCGAAACATTTATCTTCACAGAAAGATACAGAGTAGATCTCGTATATAATCTACTGTAATCTAGTGTTCTGCAACTAAGATCCTTCACAGGTTTTTTTCCATCCTGTATTTTTGCAGTTGATTACCTCTACACAGGAGAAGAGCTTGGAAAACAATAAAAACAAGAAATGCCTTTTTTTTTTTTTTTTTTTCCAGGCAGAACAACTCCTGGCAAGAGCTGTCAGTGTATGACTTAACTTTATGCCTGGTGGGAACCCAACTTGCATAGAACAAAGTCCATTAAGTGTGCAATTGCATGTTGACCTCTACTTGCTATTCATTGTATCTTTAGGATTTTAATAATGGTCTGCTCTTAAGGATGAGTTGGAGTTATTTGTCCCTTGCTCCCTCATAAATGCTGTTGCAGTAACAGATTACCAGGATTTTTTCCTCATGTTGGAGAGCTACTTAGATTCAAGTATTTTAGGGAAGCTCTGAGTTTACTAAAGAACACATATGCAAATGAACACTGGGAAGAAGGGAATGATAACAGTCTGGAGCCGTGTCTTCAACACTGTGATTGACAGACTCAACAGGCACATCTGGTAAGTAACTTGATGGCAGAATCTGCGTACGCACACTGTAAAATTGTAAATGTGGTCTGTAGAGGATAAGGGCTCCTTAGATCTGACATTATATTTACCAGGCTCACGCTTTTCTAGCAAGAGAGGCCCTTCACCTTCTACTGTAAACATAAAGAAATCAGAGGCTCTCTCATGCAGGGCTGTTGGCAGATCACCATGAACTTGTTTCAGCCAGAGCACACTTCGGCGTCATGGTCAGTGAAAGTCTCTGAGCTTCAAAGGTAAGTCCTGTGCTCAAAGAGAGACATTGCGATGACCCAGGACTCCTGGCAGATTTGGTTTCAGTTACTGGAAGATTCTCAAAAAATTCAAAGGCACTTCAGCTCACTTCAAACTTCAGCAAAGAGCAGGAGATCTCCTACACAAAGCACAAAATGTAGCGCTAGCAGTCCAGGGAGAGCCTGCATCTTGATTTCACTAGAACAGATGTTATCTGCAAGCAATTAACATACTTGTCATCACCAGTGAAATAGATACAGAATTCTTCGAGGGTTTTTTAATCTACCCTAAAGAAAAGTGTTTGTGCACAAAGCAAAATTTCCACATTAGTATTAAAATAACATTCAGTGAGGCAAGCGGCATGTGTCACTTTTTCAGTTTCTTCCAGTTCCATTTTTTTTTTTCAGAGCAATGCTGTAACACTTAGACCAGAACTGGAGACTACATTTCATCACAGACATGCATCTTTTAACAACAGAATATTTTATGGCTGTTTTTTTTGTTTTGTTTTGTTTTTTTTTACTTCACAGTTGTTATTTACAAATGCTACTCTATGCTGTGCACAGAGCAGTAGCAGGTATGTATCCCACTCTCATGAGTTTCACCTCAACGTGACCTCAGTGAACTCTGAAGAGCTGCTTTGTGTTTACATGGGTATATGAGAGACCCAGGGAAATAGCCATGTATCACCATTTCTTTCTGTTTTTTAAATTCTCTGTGCTTTACAGAAGTTGAATCCCTAATAATTAGAAAACCTTTTTAAAACAGTTGTTTTAAAAATCGTATACTAACCTGCTGTCCAAAGAATCTTTTAATTAGCTTAGATGAAAGATGAGATCTACTTCACAGGTCCTCTGTACTTGCTGTGAGTTGTTGCTCTGTCTAGGGTCTCTGTTTGTAATGACCTGTTCTACCAGATGTGCTTTGCCTCCCAGTAATCTAGACCTTCATTTGTGGAACATAGGAAAGAAAAAAATATTTGAAAGTTTTTCAGAAGTACTGAGCTAGTGAAGGGTTTGAGAAATGAAACATTTCCCTGGCCTGTTATTTTCAGAATCAGCATTTTATAAACCCTGACAGCATAATGGGATCATTCCCTTTGCCCTGATCACTCTCATTAAGTTCATTTGCTGTAGTCTTAGGGAAACAAAATGATTTTGTGATTATGGTGCTGGAGGAGGGGGGAAGAGCTGTTCTCGGGACTGCCACAGGATTCTTGTGTGATCTTGGTCAAGTCACTTGATCCTGAGTTAGTTTACCTGTAGCAGAAGCCTGTAACTTTTCCCACCTAGGTAAGCTCTGCAGAAAAATAATTGCTTATTACATGTTTCTGATATGCCTGAAGTAACGGGGCAACTCTTGACTTGGACTTCTATGTGTGACACAAATAATATTTTATGCAGGGAGGCAGGAAACTTGAATTCTTTCCATATCCCTTATGAAAGGTTATTTAATGTCTCAGCTCCTCAGTTCAATGCACTTCTGAATTAAGCAGTGTTAACCTCACTTATGGAAGGTACTTGCTGTTAGATCAGAAGTAGGCAGCAAGCTGTAGCATCAAGAGCTAGCAAAAGAGAGAGACTTAATTTGAAACCAAGCTGCTCTGATTCCATTTCATTTAATCTGTCCTGCCTAAATATCCTCCAAGCTCTGCTTTGCAGCAACATCCTTGTTGATTAGTGACAGGAATTTAGTAGAAAGTGGCTGTCATGCCAGAAAGACTTGGGGGCACTGAATCTGGAATGAGCCACACTTATTTAAATCCAGCTAATGTAGTAACATCTTGAAGCAGCCTAGGGCAGAGAAGTTTCCTCTAAACAGAGGTTTCTAGCCCACAATTCCTTGAATATTTTTTTTGTGAGTAAATGATCCTGTGGCATGTGCTCTAATTAAAATCATATCAGGGCTGTTCCATATTACCCAGCACAATCTCTGGAGTTTGCCTCTTCACCTTCCTCCGCCTCGCTTGCCGAGCCCTCCTTGTTTACATTCCAGCCGCACAGACTGTCAATGCAGCGAACCCATCTAAAATGAACCACATGAATGACATGAGGAATGCCTGAAAGAATGAAGTTGTTGTACTTCAAACTGTGTGATATATTATAGCACAAAGATGGTCTGGCAAAGGAAGTCATTTGTACAGCAGTCCTTTAGGTACCATGATGAAGGGCGGAAACAGAGGATATTAAATGATGGCTTCTGAAATTCTAATCACAAGCCATGCTTTCCCTTTGACTATGAGTGATGCCGTAGTCATGACAAGAGGGCTAGTTATAAAGCTGTAAGGTTGACACAGGAGCTCTATATTAACAACCTTTTGTCCCAACCAGCAGTGAAAGAACTCTAAATCTTGTAAAGTTATCTAGTTAGAGAAGGTAAAGATAACACAAATCAGTAATTTCACTGGAGATCTAATTATTTTCATGGTGAAATATAGAAAGCTTTGCTTCTCTAATGGGGGGCAAAGCAAACAACTCAGAGACCATCTACTTACTTATAGTACCAACCCTCCTTTCAGCACTTTCCAAAAATTCCCATTATGTTTTTGATTATGCCCCAGTACAGTAAAGCTATGCTGTGCCTTTATCTCTCTCTCTCCATGTTATCTTTTTGTGTGAAGAAATTGTTCTGTCCCTCCCATGAGGGGAAAAAAAAGAAAAGAAAAAAAAAAAAAGGCTATGTAAGCACAAATAGCCTTCTACTACTACTTTTTACTGTCTTCATCTTGTATCTTTGCTGATATAAAAATATAATTAGAAATGTAATTACTCTCAAGAACTACCGAAAAGCAGAAAAGGAGTTTCAGGGCTCACATTCGTTTGGGTTAATGACAAAGATAAAACAAGGAAGACAAAAATTGCACTTCGGTCAAGCACTTATGGACGCTCAGTCACAGATGCTTGGATGCTGAAAATTTTGGAGCAGTAGAAACTTTAGTAATTGCAGGATGGCAATAGAGTGCTTGTTTTTTGACTGTCTATGATATTTTTCCTTTGAAGACTGCAGTCAATAATGGCTTCTTCAGTGTTGATAGGTTGTTTTGTGCCAGGAAATGCAGGTTGCCAGAAGCAAGTGGTTAATTGTTATTAAATAGATAAGATTCAAAGTGAATCTTGTGATCCACTCTATACCAGTGACAACATGGATAAAAGGGAAAAATCATCTGTAGATGTAATAAAAATACAGAGGTTGGTGGGGGAATAGCAATATCAGGACATTTGGAGAACACGTCTATTGTAGTAACATAATGAAGTTAAACCTGAGAAAACATGAGTATGAATTGGCAAAGAGAGGCTGGGAGCATCTTAAGAAACACTCCTTTTTGATGGAAGGATTTACTGCTCATAGCTGTGGTTGAAAATTTTGCTTTAACGTTTTTGCTTCTTGCTAATAGCCATGTTCTCTCCAAGATGACTGAGTTTGCTCTCAAAGATAGATGTTGCAGGAAAAATAAAAGCATTTAACAATACTTCTAGAAGATTTATAGTAGGAGTCCATATGGCTTTTTCTCTTAAGTTTTATTAGGTTGATGAGCTGCGGAAATTATCTGCTGCAGCTACAGGTTCAGAATCCTCCATCCAGACTAAAGATGATAGTATCTGCTCCATTAACACTCAAGTGTCATCCTGTATTCCTTCAGAGTCCATGTGAAGGGCCCTCTTCTCAAAATGTTCAAAATCAGTGTGTAAATTCAGTGTGGTTTCCTTTTAAGCACAAATGCACTAACTGAACTGACTGAGGCCATATTACCATGAATGAAACCTAAAATTTGCTGTTTCATTTTGAGAAGAGAAGCAGTTGAGTATTGGTGATTGGGCTGAATACTGCAATATCCTGTGCATATGCTGTGGATAATGCTGCTAATTGTTATAAAAATGTTTCTAGCAGATACTGTCCTACATCGGGTAAGACTGTAATTAGTTGAATCAAATGTTATTAGCAAGTAGCACAGAAATTAGTGGTGCCGTGAAAAACAGCACCATTCATCTATTGTTGAAGGTCTGTTCATCTAAACAGCAGACTTGTTTACACAGTTGAACAGCAAGCCTTATTAGGGATAACGAGCATCCTGTAAAAAGAGGGGCTGTATTCTGGAAAGAAATACAGAAAATAACTTGATTAACCAGCTGATCAGAAAATAACATTACAATAACATAGGGTATTGTCCCTATATGTGCTGACCAGAGGACATTCTGAGTAAAAAATTATATTATCCACGTGAACTGTGTTATTTGAATTAATTTTTGACTTTTGTGCTCAGGATTTATCATAGCAATTCCAGAAAGAAACAGACATATTCCAGGGAGTAAAAGTGGAGCATCAAGAGTTAGGAAAATTGTAGAAACACTCACTCCTTAACACAAGAGTCCTAAGAAGTTCCACCTATTTTTGTTTGTTTATGCCTGGTGTTAAGTTTGCTGACAGCTCTCTGATACTGGGGAAAGGTAAGATTTTAAACAGGAAAATGTACATAACAAGATTTAGTGGCTGAGCATTAACTGAAGTCAGACAAAAAGTACTCATTCTGCCTCTCACTTTTGCTGTCTGCTTTCTATAGCTACATCTGCATGTGAGTTCTTGGGGTTAAATGATTCAAGACTCTTCCTGGGCCGTGTTAAGAAAACAAAAATGGCTAAAGTGGTTCGTAAGTCTTTTGATGAAATAGTTTGATGAGAAAATACTGATTTAATAAAGTTAAAATCTTTTGCAAAAACATCCCAGGTTTGAGGAATTGTAATTGTGCCATGGACAGGATTCCATCAGAGCAGGAACAGCAGTTTCCCTGGCTAAGTTTGTTCTGATAAATTAAGTGTTCTTGAGACCATTCTCTGGTATTAAAGTCAATTGAGATGGAAGATCCCATGCCCATATTATGAAGATCTCTTATTCTCCACTGCACGGTAGCTGCAGCCTGTTTGCCTGTTGAGAACGTTATGTAGGCCATGCTAATTTCCAGATCATACACAAGGTTATTTTTGTTGAAAATGGCAGCTGCCTGTAGCAAAAGTGTTACTGGGATTGTTCTGCTTTTCTGTGGGCAATCAAGTTTCTAATGCCCAGGAACAATTCCTGGCACTATTTAGTTGATTAGAGCAGATGCAATTGAAGTATGTTTCAGGAAATCCTAAGCCACCGGGGCCAGTGGTTTCATGCTTCCTCACACAGCGAACAGACCTGTGAACCAGCTGTGTTTCCAAACAAGACTCCAGAGTTTAGCAGCAGCACCTCACTGAGACACAGAAGAGATACTTTGGCTGACATCCTCCAGTAGTCCTTGTGATGTATTTCACTTCCTAAACATTTTGCACCTTTGTTTCCAAAATGAAGAGAAAAAAATATATAGACTTAAAACCCTGGACATCAAAAGTTTCATAGTCTGCCAAAAATCACAACTCTTGTACAACTTTTGTAAAATCAAATCATAAGTCTGGTGAGCTAGGCTACCTCCACTTCAGAGTGTCTAAATATAAGCACTTTTGGTCTTGATTTTGCAGTGTCGTGATCGTCCAGAAGCAAACTCACTCAGAATTATCACTGTTTTTGGAAAATCTAAGACAGAAGGCATTCATTTTTATACTCTGCAGGATCTACGCTTTTCTTTTTGTTTTGTGCTGCAGTGGCTTTGTACAACTACTAAGTGAAACTGCAATGAATTGAAGAATGTTGGAGACTCCTAATTGGACTATGTCTTAGATACGGGGTAGTATTATAATATGAAAGTCTGAGTGGTTGGCAGCTGAACACAGAAGTCCCAACGGGATGTGTGCTCTATAGCCTAAGACAAGAGATCACACTTGATATTTGCAGCTTACGTGCTATCCCACACAGAATCCCAGCAAGCTGCATTTTTTAACAAATAGTTTTATATGCCACATCCTCACCATTGATCATTCTGTCAGAGACTGAAAAAATATTCTGTTAACTTGTTTAGACTGGTTTCCCAGTTGCTAAATAGCATTTGCTATTTGATGTTTGATCATTTCAACTGTTACGGCTAATGTGATAGAATGCTTTTACATAAGTATTATTTAATTTTCATTTTTTTTTCAGTATGGAGGGAGGAAAATTGGGCATGGAAGAATTTAAGGAAATTAAACTTTTATTACCCCAAACTGGGCAGAAAAAGCCATGAGGGTTATGTCTGAAAAATTACTGATATTAAAAATCCTCTTCAAATTCCATCGGAAGGGGTGTAAAAACATTTATTAAAGTGGGTAATCTCTCTATAAAAGAGCTGGTATCCAATACTGGCTCCCCTCCCTTTCAGAACTGTGTGGGCTGCCTCCTCTGTTATGCACACTCACATAATACCCTGTGGCAATGACAGTGGTTGCTTACACAGAAAAATAATACTAGGAAAGTATTTATGCATTTGTACTGTATTGAGTGTGATAAATGTTTTTCCCTCTCTGAAAAACAAAACACTTGCATTGTCTGCTTTTGTTCTTCATCTCCTCCCATCTGTTTTGTTTCTCTTAGCTGGAAATGAGAATAACAGCTGACTCTCTGTGGATTGCCAGTGGTCTATGGAGGGTTTGAAGGCCTCTATAATGTCTTTGAAGCTCCTTTTTAAAAATAATTCTGTCCCAGTTCATGTGAAAAGCTGTATAATTCTTTCATCAGATCATAACAGTTGCAGTGAAAGGACTAGACTTACTTTCTATCTCTGTCAATACTGAGGCTTTTGTGGCCGTGTGGCCTGCTGGACATCCAACATTCTATGTTTCCAACCACAGAGAAAGACCAAGAGCATTTATCTAAAATGAAAGCTTGATGTGAGTGGTATAATGATCTTCACCCAAAGTAGGAGATCTTATATATTATTTCAGGTTGCAATAAAAACATAAACATTAGTTTACTTGCCTGAGAAGCATCTGAACATGGATCTCACAGAAATACAAGTTCAGCCACTCTACATTATTTAAATACTGTGCACATTATCTGAAATAGTGTGAGACTTTACAGCTATCAGAACCCCCACTTTTTCAGTAGAAACTTGAGGTCTTTGGTAGTTCTGAATGGGAAATCAGCACAGAGGGAATAGTTGGGTTATGGTTCAGCAGCGTAGATAACTCTGTTGTATCCTATTCAGGGCAAAGTTAAAACAAAATTGAACCGTGCATCACAGCAAGTCAATCACAAGTGGTTGGAAACTAGCAATGCAACATGAAACTCGTGAGGTACTTTGCCTTTAGTCACAGAAATTAAATCTGCTAGAAAACATGGAAAATCACAGATTGTTGGGGTTAAAGGAAGAAAGTTATAACTAAGTCCTGTGAAATTTCACTCACGCTGAGTGATTAGAGGTTTAGTAAAGACAATTTAAAGAATATAAGTTTTCTGGAGGTAAAGGACTCTTTTTTTTTTTTTTTTTTTTTGGTCTTACTGACAACATTACTGAAAAGACCTAAGTAGGATGCTCCTCAGATTAGTACGTTGTTATATTCAACAATTTGTGTTTTCATATTTTTTTCACTGTCTTTATCATTTCTCAGTAGTGGATTTTCATTAGTAGCTTGATTTGGCACGATCACTAATGTAAAGCACTACAACTTAACTGTGTCTTGCTAAATAAACACTACAACCATTTACAAGGCAATAACTACACAAATTGGAGGAAGGGCCTGGCCCATAAGGTAATCAAGTTATTATGAAAGTAATATGTCCTTTTTCCTTTCTATTAAAAACAGAAGTGGGAAGACAAGTTGCTATATGCCAGCGTGGCCAATATATAATAACTTTTTCATTTTACTTAAAAAAGTGTGTTTAAAAAAATAGTTTATAATAAAGAACACAGAAATATTCCGTATTTTATTAGTTACACCAAAGTCATGTTGGCAAGTGAAGAAATAATAAACTAAAATTGCTTCATGTGTTTCCTATTATATAATAAGCTGGTGATGCAAAGGAGAAGCCTGCCTCACTCACTAGCCAGTCTGGCTATTACAAAGCTGTGAAGCAAAAAGGCATAATTTTTTTCACTGAGTGAAATGACAGAAGTGTAACTATTCAAGATGAACACAAACTGTCTTATGGGACATATCGCAAGTTAATACTGAGGTTGCTGTGACTGGCATTCTAGCATGGCACTGCCAAATAAGGTTTTGTCCAGTCTGGCTGAAAAACTTGCTGTTCACGAGCGTTAGTCATTATGTGTTAATGTCTGGTCATTAGTCATTATGTAAATGTCTGGTGTACGTACGGCACTGTGATTTTCTCTGCAGGGCTGCTCTCAATCCATTCATCACCCCAGCCTGTATTTGTGCTTGGGATTGCTCTGGCCCAGATGCAGGACCTTGTACTTGGACTTGTTGAACTTCAAGAGGTTCACACAGGCCCACCTCTCAAGGTTGTCCAGGTCCCTCTGGATGGCATCCCTTCCCTCCAGTGTGGCAACTGCACCACACAGCTTGGTGTCATCTGCAAACAAGCTGAGGTAACATTCAACCTCACTGTCCATGTCACCAACAAAGATTAAATAATGCCAGTGCTGAGAAACATCAGCCATCACTGGTCTCCACCTGGACATTGAACCATTGACTGCAGTTCTTTGAGTGTGACCATCCAGCCAATTCCTTATCCACTGGGTGGTCAATCCATCAAATCCACATCTCTCCAATTTAGAGAAAAGGAAGTTATGTGAGACAACGTCAAATGCTTTGCACAAGTCCAGGTAGATGACATCAAAATAAGGCTTTTCTGAAGTTCCATTTAATTTTGTATATTTAAGAAATACCAAATGGAAATACATGTTTAAATATATTTCTTTTTCTAGACTGGATTATTTAATTGGAATATTTTGGGTGTAACAGTGTCTTCTGACAAAAGCTTCTAAAGAAACTAAACTACCACAAGATAGGAAGGAAGATCTTCACACAGATACATATCTGGTTAAAAATTTGGAAGAAATGGATGGGGAAAAAAATGTCACTTTTCATACTTCATGAGGTTATGCATAGAGTACCATGGTAATATGTGGTACTGAGCAGAACACGACAAGGTACAGCTTTCATAGACAATTCAGGGAATAGAGAACTGTGAGATGACAAAGTTTGCTGATGATGTTGAGTTACTTAAGACAGTAAAGCTGTCCGTGAAAAAATACAGGGGGCACATAATGCTGAGAGCTTCAGAAATAAATGGCAGCAAAAAAATTCAATGTAGATAAACACACCTGGAAAAGTAACAATCCTAACTTTATTTATAGAATGATAACCTTGGAGTTGACAAATGGAAATAGAAAAATTCTTGAGAAACGTAAGTATCAATTCAGTGATCCCTCTTGGAGAATGAAGTGGACATTTTTGTTTTTCCAGTGTATATCAAAGACCTTGGTGTTGCCCCTTCTGAAAGAGTGCATTGAGCCTCTCTCCTCCCCACCAAAGAGGATGCAGAAGACCTGGGGTGGCTATAGAGGTGATTTACATGGGTACTCAGAAGGACAAAATGCTGTCCTGATGTGGAATACTAAAAAAAGGTTTGAACTCTTCTGCATAGAAATGAGATGACACAACATGGGTGGTATTCCATAATCTCAAAACTGTGATAGAGAAGCCTAAGAGGTATGGTTACATACACTCTGAAGACTCTGCTGGAGGTGGTTCAGGGTGTGACTGGCTCCTGGCCACTGGTTACTGCCCTCCTGCCTGAGTTCAGTGCCTCAGCAGCATAGTCAGTAACGCTAGGCAAGCATGCATGATGGGACTGTGTCAGTACAAAGTCTAATAAAGGAAGTTTGTAATGGCAGTGGTTTTAGTCTGAGATAGTGAGCATTGTGATAAACAGAATGGAAAATGGCACATTTTGCTGTGGGATGGATAGTTAAGTTGACAGCTGAAGTGACAAAGTGAGATTATTTTAAGCTCCTGTTATATAGATTCCTTGGAACTCATCTAGTCACATTCTTTGTTTCCAAAAGACTGTGAGAATTAAAGGACTAAGCCACTCCCACATTTTTAAACTTATTAATATGTTGAAAAGTGAAACCCCTTACTTGAGTCCATTTGGAATTGAGGCTTTTCTTTTGTTGCACTTGAAGTAATTTAAAGTTAATGAACATTTTGTTGTGTTAACATGAGAGGAGACAGTCTACTATGATACACAGTTTTAATTATCAGAGCTTGTTCCAGGGTGTTTAGTCATGTCAGCGTTCAGCTACAAATCCGAACATGATGTATTATAAAACCCAAAGTAGACAGTCAAGTTATAAATATACAAAATGTATCTCTTACTAACAGATGCTATTGCTGTATGACATTGAGTCAGATTGTCAAAATTTTTCCCTTTGAAGAAAGAAAAGTTAAATAGGTATTTTAATGAATATTTATCTTCATTTTACCCTTACTTAACACGAAATTGTATAATGGAGCATTTTTGTTTTCAGTACAATACAATTATATATAAATAAGCTACAGAATAGGTGTAATATTTACCTGCATTTGTATAAGTGTGTGTCTCTATACATATATTAACTTTAACTACGGAGTGGTTTATTCTCTTCATATACTATATGTATAAGTGCATATGCTCAGTATATTCTATCACATTAAATTAGATGGAATGTATCATAAAATTTAGTAGCACTCACTAATATTCATGGCTTAAATATTTTTAAACAACGTGTTTCATTTTCCTTGGATGTAGAATTTTTTAGGAGACAGAAAAACAAATTAGCATAACTTGGAAAGCAAGTGCAAAAAAATCATGTTTTCATGTCTTTGTGATTTGAGGCCCCAACAGGAAAAATAAAATAAAATAAAATAAAGTCAGTATTAGGCTCATTTTTTTCTGTTCCAAAAGAAAAATGGTCATGTTTGTTGTTTAGAACCTAGGACAAGGATCAACAGAAAAATATAAAAAATGCCTAACTTCCAAATTAGAGAAATACCAGCTTGTTCTATGTAATTGTTACAAGTCAGAGTTTTAATAATGGCTGAAACAATTCTTAGGTGGGTTATACGCAAATCACTGAAATTTCCCCAGACAGTTTGCATCCCCCTCTCCCTAAATCTGATGTCTGTTGTCTGAGGCCTTGAGACATTTTATTCTTAAGAAATCAGGTTGTCTGTGGTGGCCAGCTGTCACACAGATAGCCCTCCTTTCTCTACCCCCATCAGTAATAACGGCAGAAAAAAGTGTCGTCTTAGCTGCCCTGTTGTTTACAAGGAGCCAGAGATTTATGCAGAGATTTTAAAAGTATGATATAAGGCATTGAAAATAAAGGAGAAAACACTGAGAGTCTAAATGACTGAAAAGCTCTGTTTGACTTTTGAGAACTTTTGGATGCTAAAAGATAAGGGATATGTTTTGTCATTCAGAGTACTAGCTTAAAATTTCAACCCTGTTAATAGTATGGATTTTGGAAGAGCTCTCCCATGGCCCTTCTCATCCCTGACCATGGCCAACAAAACCATATTTTTTTCTTCCATTGATGGCAGTGACTGTTATTGCACAGCAGCCATGAAGCCATTCACATTAGCCTCTTTTTCTGGCTTCAAAACCACAGAAGACCAAATGTTAAAGAGATTTTGAGACTTGACTTGACAATTTCTTTTGGTTTTTCACTCATCTTCACTTCCCATGTCTGATCAGGATTGGAAGTGGAAGTGTTGAAAGACTATACTTACGTATTATTTATTGAGCACTGACACTGTGCTTGGAGTTAAACGACCCAGTGAAATACCACAAAAAAGACTACTTTTACGGTATTTCAAGCCCAACCAGAAAGAAAAATTACTGGAAGTTTCACAAGAATACCCTGTTTTTGCAAGACTTCCAGGCCAGTTCTGAAGATCAAAGATGGTCAGGCAGTCTGGATGAAACCCAAATGAATGTTCAAATATTGGGTCCTTAGCCAAACCAAAGAGAACCTCTGAATCGTAAGGTTTGTTCTTCTCTCTTCAGTATTGATAATATTCAGGTTAAGCCTGCCTGATTCAACATGGAGTTTCTATTTGATGCCTAGATTATGGTTTGGGTCCTTTGTGTAGGCTTTTTATGGTTTGCTAACAGATTTTCAATTATCAGTTTTCAATGATTTTGTGTGAAGACTATCAGCTTACAGATGTACACATAGCTAATTCATATTCAAGGCAATGTGCATTGTTCCTGCAGTAAATTCTAACAAGAATAATTGTGGTATTCTGTTATAGGAAAGAAAAGGTCAGTGTTATAGGTCAGCAAGGCACATGATTTGTACCTCATATGTTAGAGCAGTTGTATTACTCTACACCAATGAAGTGACAAAATTTGAACTTATGTGGGGTTTTTTGTTTGTTTATTTTTTTTAAGCTCTCTCCCACTTACTGTGAAGCAAGTGTTTGCAGAGAGATGTTATGGTATTTCAGCTCAATCTAATTTCATGTCCAAGCTTGTCTGAGTTGTACCTACCTTTTAGTTATAAAAATAATAAAGTATGAAGTAAGTATAAAGTAAATAAATAAACAGAAAAGTAATTTTAAAACAGGTGAAGTCTTCCTCGGGTGAAATGTCATGCTGGCCCTCACATTTCCAGCCCTTGGGAAGTTCTGCCCTTGGATGGTTGTTTCACTGCAGAATTTTGCATGTTGCTTCTCTCGTGGACCTGTGATCTTCCTGTGATCCTTCAGGGTTGTCATCCACATCATACCTGTCATCCCTTCAGGACTCCCATTACATGCTTTGACATGTAACAAAAGCACGGTTAACTGTTTCAAAGACCTTGTTATCTGCATGTCTATTGGTACAGCTGGCTCACACAGAGGGTAGGATATATGACAGGATGCTGTTCTGCTGTTAGCTTTGCCTCAGTTTGCTTTGTGACTTGGAAAAAGCCTGCTGGTTTTGCATGGCACAATCTCTCCATCTTTTAAGGATGAATAATTACAGTTCCTAGCTTAAAATATTTTGAAACCTATGTATGTAAAGAGGTCAAGGAAAGCTGCATATTATTATTCTGTTTTACTATATGAACAGTTAAAAAATGCCACTAGCTAGTCTGGTCTGGCAGCAACAAGTATTGAAACTTACAGAGGAAGAATCAGGCTGCTTAGAAAAAAAAAAATATATCTGGGCTCCTGACTTCAGAGACTAACTTCAGGAAAGGGGAAGGTACAGTTTTAATATCTTAATACTGGTTTTGATATTCATGAAAGTAAAGTCAAAGATTTTAAAATACTTGAGTATTGCAGTTAATAATGCATTGTAAATCTACAGCTATAACTCCAGCTTTAATGAAAATGAAGCTGAAGTGTGGGCCTAACTGCATACATACATTGCATACTGTGCAGTAAAAAGTTGTTCTTGCATAAAATCAATATTTAGTGGTCAAATTTCCCTCGTTTCCCACTAATAATGGATGGAGTTATATGGTTCGGTTGTAAATCCACCAGCTGGAAGTAATGAGATGAACTGTCCATAGCAATATGAAAGATATACATGCCTATTCAAAGTCAGCCCATCTGTGGAGATCTGTGGAGAAGGCTAGTAGGGAATTCTACATAGACATACAGTAAACCAGGCTCTCGTGATACTGTAAGGAGCTGTGGGGGCCTAATCTTTACATTTGACTATTAAATTAGGAAGGGCAAAGCCTACACAATACCAACAGTATTAGTCATGTCTGGCGGGGCATCCAATACCAGATGTCACTTTTCTGATCTTTCATGCTCAGCTCTTACTGTTTTTGGCACATCAGAGTTCGCATCTGAATACAATTTGAGTTATAACAATGCAATCAGCATGTCTAACTATTTTTGCCTTTCTCTCTGCTATTTTGGGAGCTGGGCTATGGTGAGTCTCTGTTGTTTAATCTAAAAGCCTCCCCTGTCCCCTTTCTCTTGCCTCATGAGATAATGCTGGGGGATGTCAGAAAGTAGTGTTGAGGAACTGTTGTTTGACAAGTGCTACTTGTTTTAAATAGTATTGCTTGTTTATTGCTGGCACAATTATTTATCTGCTAGCATAGCATAATATATATATATATATCTTGACAGTAGAAGAGTAGCTTTCGTTGCTAGAAACTATTTGACTTAAGTGAGTATCTCACTGTTTAAAGGTGAGTGCAGTGCTATGTAACATAGCAGGAAAGGTTTATTTACTTGCTTAACAGGCACACAAAAGCTTACAGCCTTTGTAATCAGACAAAAGGAAATATATTTAGGGAATTGTGTGGGGAGGAGCATAGCCTGCTCTTCTGACTTGTTATATGATAAAGTCATCTCCCTTTATGCAGATTATTCATGTTTATTTATGACATTCTTTGAACGGAAAGACACCCAAATGCCTCAGGGCTATGGCCCAAAGTAAATAATTTGTCATAATATACCTTGCAAATGATAATGTAAACCACAGGAAGCCCAGGGAGGAGATGCACATACATTCCAAAGCTGGGAAGTTATTGAATGTTTAGGCTTAAGGAGCAGATAGTTTTGATTGGGGATATTTCCCTTGTTTCTGTCTGTTAGATGAATTACTCTGCATGAGTGATATCCATTGTACTGTGTTTATTCTTTTCCGCTTTTGTTCACCAATCACTATGATGTCTGCTCCTTTCCCAAAGATGTTCTGTATAATAAATATATTAAGTCTGACAAGGAATGGATGGTAATGCAGCATCAATGCCCTCTGGGGTTAGTGAGTGCTCTGGTTATTTTTGTGTCTCTCTGTAAACTCACGGTCCAGGCATTTGTATAGAAGAATCTTCACTCAAGTTCAATGCAGAAAACTTTCCACTAGGGGAGCTGGTATCCTGGGTTTGAGCAGTGAAACCAGAAGCTGCATCTTGCTTTTTGTTGCAATTTTTCTTGTTGCATTCAAGCTTGTTGCATTGTATTCTAATGTTTGGCCCAAACCCAAAACTTAATAAGAGAGTCCACATGAGATGAATTCATTTACTGTTTTGTAATATATTACATACATATAGAAATCCTGGACTTAGGCAGAGGCAAGATTGTTTTGCTGCTACATATTAAAAACTAATTTCCAGATCTGTGCTTTGGTGCTCTGTAGTAAGACATTGAGTGGGAATTTTAGAGCCTATGCTTTCATATGCCTGTTTTATAGCTGGATGACCTGGTTGGAAGCTTGTATCTTGAGCCAGCTGTAGGTAAATCAGTTGTAGCCAATTTGGTTACCTCTGTAGTAGTAGATTAACAGTGTCAGAATACTGGCGCATGATCACTTCTACTGTTAATGTGTTATGCCACTTTTTAGTCTAGGTTTGGACTGTGCCAAAAAGCACTCTTCCAAACAGTTCCCAGACACAGTTCAGGAGTGAGCAAGAATGAGTAAGAGACTGATAGGAAGACTGGATGCAAAGCACTTTGTTATACCAGCTGGGTAGAGAATGGTCTGTAGCCCATTTTATTTAGTACGGAGATGTAGTCCTTAAGTGGAGTGTTGGGCGCTTATTATATACTACACAAAACTACACATTGTTCCAGGGGAAAAATGCTTCAAATTTAGGTTATTACATGGCCTGAATCTGAGTTTAGTTTTGTTGCTATTGCCTGTCACTGAAGTAGCTAGCACAACAGGATCTTGAGATTAGCTGGAATGTGTGGGCATTTCTGCCATACAACTTGTTAGCAATAATTTTCCTGAAATTTACTTGGATATTCCCTGTTGTCTTTCTTGTTTTTAAGTTATATACTTACTCTGCAAGTTCTTGGAGCTGGACCTGGTGCAGGGTGACCATCTTTTATAAAGTGCCTCGTACATGCCTCTAGAACAGCCTTGTCACTACAACCCAAAGGTTGCAAACCTGCGTGTAAAATAGGCATCACACTGAAGACTTATCTAGATTCTTCTTCTTTTCTTGAGCATCTCCAGTAATGAAACACAAAATGAAGCAACAAATTTCTCCAATGAAACCAACTTGTACACTTTCTATAGGAAACAACAGTTGCTAGTAAAATGACTTGCACTACAGTCGTATCAGCTAAAAAATGACATGGTTGGATTGGGTCTGACTTTCTACAAAGCCCAGGGCAGTCTGTATCTAGCAATTTGATTCAGATCCCTCCTGAATATAGTAAAACAGTAAGCCATAGGAGTCAGAAAATATTGCAGGATTACCCTGAAGTGAACTACTTTCAAACATGGCAGCCCTTTTTTTTTTTTTAAAGATTAAAAGAAACTACCTCCCACAGTCCTGAGAATTTGAAGCCAGGATAGATTTCTTCCAGTGCACTGTGCAAGTTTTCCCCCCTTTCCTAAAGAGGTAGGATTATGTAACCTAATAAATTGGTCTCATTACAGAGCCATTGACAGACAGACATATAGGTTGCTGCCAACGGGTGTGTGTGCTGAAGGTGAGCATGCTGAGGGGGTGGTGGAAGTTAACAGTGGGTGCAGGACTCAAACCATCTGGCTGGAGGAGGTCATACCTGTTGCACAAATCGGGGGTAGATAAGCATGTCAACAGCAAGGGGGTTGACACCCATCAATCAACTTTTCATTACAGCAAGAATGAGCAATGTGGGTCCTTTGGAGGAAGAGGGAACTAGTGATCCCTCATCTCACCGGTGGCAACTCTAAAAGGCTAACCTTTTATTTTCAAGGGCAGGAAGGATGAAGAATGTGTTTTTAATGAATTACCCATTATCATACATACAGATCTATACAATATCCTACTTTCATATGTATATATATCTCCTTCAAAAAAACATAATTAAATCAAAATATTTCATTAATTATTTTTAAAAAGCATAAAAGTGCATCTTACCAGGAAGCAATTTTTAAGTTTCTGATCAAGTAAATAATTCTCAAAATGTATTTTCTGCATTTCTGTTTCATTCCAAAGGATAAGAGAATGGTAGAAAAAAGAAGATACGCCAGAAAGAAACATAACTTAATGAACTCTCATTGAATTTTCACTTACACTGACCATGATTTAGATGATTAATTAAATCTTAAGCTTCAGGGCCTGAAGTATGAAAAAGACTGGTCCTTCCACGCATTCAAAAACACACCAGAGTACATGGGGGAGAATTTTGCATTCCCCTCTGAAATGGCATTTAGCATCAGAAGCAGAACACAGCTTCCGTTTTTAAAGGCAAGGAAGAGCACAAAACATTAAAAAGTGACTTTAGGCTCCCCAAAGGCCATCAAGAGAACATGACTCACAAAGAAGGAAGTTTCTGGAAGGCTTTAAGTCATTCGTATTGTACTACATGGGGAAGAACAGGCCTGAGATCAGAACTGGAAATCAGGTATCCTGTCAGGTAGCCTGCCTGTAGTTTAGACTTGAGAGTATTTTTACATTTGGCAGGTTAATAAATCTCTATTATTTCAGCAAACAGTAACTGGAAGTAAGTGCTTCCAGAGGACAGAGGAAGGCACTGACACCCTGAGTTACCCTCTGACTCTTTCTTGTGCCAATTATGGAAGACTGGAGTTAGAAGAGGGATCTTAACCAAAACCTACCATCCTACGATAAGCTTTGGAGTCAGGACTCAGCTGATAAGGTAATGTTGCATTGATTTTACAGGTACTGCTGCTCTGTAATGCTGCAGGGTTTACAAGATCAAATCTGTAATGATTACTCTTACTAGACATTCACTAATATCAGCTTTCTCCTTCACAAAGAATCTGGGATTTGCCTGCAAACTGACTCCTTCAGTCCCAAAATAGCTACACAAAGGAGAAACAAGTTTGTTGGATGAGGAGGACTTTTTCACTCACATCTCAAATGTTAGCCGTGTTTTGGCAGTTGCAATGAGTCAAATAAGGATAAACATTTCTTAGAAAAAGGCCTCTTTAACAGGGAGCAGAGTTTCTTGTGTATTGTTATTATCTCAGCATTCACCTCGGAGTGTGTGCAGTAGATTAGGCACCTTCCTACCTCCAAAAGCATCAGCAATCAATCAGGTTAGAATTGAGAAAGAGCTAACAGAGTCTTTATTTTTGTAGATCATTAAAAATGACCCGAGGGACCAATTTTCCGTACTTTTGCTCAGTTTCCTTCTGATTCCAGTCATTAAGAACAACATACACATAGTTGTATGGGGAGACAATGAACAAAATTCTCCTCTTGCTTATGCCAATGGGTTCTGTTAGAGCTGAACAGGGATAAATGAGAGGAACATTTGCCTGACTTTTTCACAGCAGCTTTAACTCAAGCACACATCAAACTAAATTCCTTTCTTAGTGAAAGGAACCTCAAATGAAATCTGGAGTGACTGAAATAAATTGCATCATAGCCCTGCAAAGATCAGGAGGTCAAATTCAAATTTGGTAGAAGCAGTGGTAATGAAGTTGCCCACACACAGGCTATCTATTCTTTGTCTCAGGGCTCTGTCTGAACTTAGGTATATTGTTAATAAGTGATATATACTTATTTATACCAGTGATGTTGAACTATATTTTAACCCAGTAACTGAATTGAAGTACTAGGAGATGACCTGGCCGTTGAACTTCAAAAGTGTATACAAGAAATATTATGCAACTGTTGTTTAGATGTACATTTCTGTGACTGAAATAGGCATCAGTTTTATATTGGTATTTCTCATTGGTAAAGGGGCAACAGGAGAAAATGTGTCATCTAATTTGCCAAATGGGTAAGAATTATTTCTCAGCTGTGCACATTATCATAGAGCAGAGTCCATACGTGATTAGATCTGTCTGCACATAGCAGTTTGCAAAGTCTATTTATTTAAACAAACCTCAGATTAATAAATCACACTCTGCACACTGAATGCTGTAATGTTAGTGAGGCCTAAAATGATCTGTGGATTTGGCCATTTGGATGAATGCAGTTGTCATGACTCAGATCTGATGATATATTGCTCTGCTCTGATGTAATTTGTCATGCAAGAATCTTCTGTAGTAGCATACTGTGCTAAGGCTGGTACCGAGACTGGGGAGAAAAGTACTCGGGTCTTAATAATGTATCTCTGATGAAAGAAACAGAAAATACTACATCTGTCAAAAAGATTTATTTTCTTTCTTTTTTCTTTTCCTTCTTTTCTTTTCTTTTCTTTTCTTTTCTTTTCTTTTCTTTTCTTTTCTTTTCTTTTCTTTTCTTTTCTTTTCTTTTCTTTTCTTTTCTTTTCTTTTCTTTTCTTTTCTTTTCTTTTCTTTTCTTTTCTTTTCTTTTCTTTTCTTTTCTTTTCTTTTCTTTTCTTTTCTTTTCTTTTCTTTTCTTTTCTTTTCTTTTCTTTTCTTCTTTTCTTTTCTTTTCTTTTCTTTTCTTTTCTTTTCTTTTCTTTTCTTTTCTTTTCTTTTCTTTTCTTTTCTTTTCTTTTCTTTTCTTTTCTTTTCTCTTCTCTTCTCTTCTCTTCTCTTCTCTTCTCTTCTCTTCTCTTCTCTTCTCTTCTCTTCTCTTCTCTTCTCTTCTCTTCTCTTCTCTTCTCTTCTCTTCTCTTCTCTTCTCTTCTCTTCTCTTCTCTTCTCTTTTCTTTTTCCTTCCCTTCCCTTCCCTTCCCTTCCCTTCCCTTCCCTTCCCTTCCCTTCCCTTCCCTTCCCTTCCCTTCCCTTCCCTTCCCTCCCCTCCCCCCCCTCCCCTCCCCTCCCCTCCTCTCCCCTCCCCTCCCCTCCCCTCCCCTCCCCTCCCTCCCTTCCCTTCCCTTCCCTTCCCTTCCCTTCCCTTCCCTTCCCTTCCCTTCCCTTCCCTTCCCTTCCCTTCCCTTCCCCCTTCCCTTCCCTTCCCTTCCCTTCCCTTCCCTTCCCTTCCCTTCCCTTCCCTTCCCTTCCCTTCCCTTCCCTTCCCCCTTCCCTTCCCTTCCCTTCCCTTCCCTTCCCTTCCCTTCCCTTCCCTTCCCTTCCCTTCCCTTCCCTTCCCTTCCCTTCCCTTCCCCCTTCCCTTCCCTTCCCTTCCCTTCCCTTCCCTTCCCTTCCCTTCCCTTCCTTTCCTTTTCCTCTTTCCCCTTTTTTAGTAAAAAAGGAAAGGGCTGTGACAGACATATTTGAAATCTATCTAGAATATTTCTATGTGAATTCCTTTATTTCGAAGTCATGGCCTGTCATCAAAATCAAACCTATCAGTTTGGCCGAAGCATACACACAGGCACTGCTCTGTCTTTTGGGAAGAGAGAGGAAAGGGGGAGACAAGAGAAGGAGTTGAAGATATAAGGAGATGGCAGGAAATAAAAACAGAAGACAGTTGCAAACATTTCCTGGAGATACGTTTTCTAATCCCCCTCATCCACAGGCACCCTTCCTTTCCTCAGCAGCATTTGTGAGCTCTAGTTCCTACTGAAAATTGATCCTGTGCATGTCATTGGGCATGTGAACCGTGCCAAATCCTTATTGAATATTTTAAACCCTGAGGAGAAGTGTACCTTGTTATTAACCTCAGCAATTCAGACCACTCTTCTACACTAAGCACTGTGGAAAATGTACTGGAACCAACAGGAAAGCAGACCTACACAGTACACCCTTTGCACAGACACCCTCATTTCTGGCAGTATGGAATGCACTACTGTTTCAGGAACCATTTAATTAATTCCTGGAGCAATATTTTAATGTTGCACTTCAAGTATTGTAGTATAACACAGCGAGGTGTACACAAGTGAAAGTATAATACTCTTTTGTTAATGCTGTTTTCCTAACCATTGAATACCAGCTGTATCTGCCCTGAAAAAATCTCATGAGCCTGGTTGGGACCATGAATACAAAATACTAGGTGTCCAAAATCTACAAAGTTTCTTAGTAATCTCACTGTCCTTTAATTATACTAGATGAATAGCTTCTTACAAGTTACAAACATATAACAAAAGCTTCTGACATCCAAGATATTGCAGGTGATAACATGAAGCAGTCGTGCAGAGACTTACTGCCTCACAGTTATGTAGATCCTGATGCTCCCAGACACTCATCTGGTTTTCTGTTCCACTTTTACCTATCATGATTTGATGTCAAAATCTCTAAAGCCAGAGCACGCATCCAATTGATTCTATATCCTAGTTAACATGTTCAGAAGGAGTGGTGTAAGTAGATCTAGTTATAAGATGTGATATGTGATCTCTCTCCCTCTCTTTTTCTTCGTATTTATTTAAAGTACAGTGAGAGCTCATCTGTGTAACTTGCCAGACATTCTACAAAATGAAATAATGATGACACACTAAGGAAACTGAAAACACTCAAAACTGTCTTATTCTGAGGTGGAAATCAAACTTAAATTAATCCTGAAAGGAGATAAAACATCTTTAAAATTGTGTGTGCTTTCTTTTTTTCACTTTTTTTTTTTCCTGATCAAACGAATTCATGTTTCACTTGCAAGAGTAAAATATGATTACTTTGGATTTGCTACTTTTTAAAAGTACTGGTGTTTTCTACAAAAACTGCTAGGGAACAGTACATCTTGTAGGCTTAGTGGTGCAGCTGTAAGCCATTCGCATTATACATTAAATTTCTGGCAATAACTGGTCTACTATGTGTCTCCTGGGAAGTGATAAGTTTGCCCACTTCCTTGTTTATCAAGAGATCAAACTTTTATCTGGATTACTGTCATATATTCTTTAAAATTCAATCTCTTGTGTTAATTAGTTATTAGTTATCACTAATCACATCTAACACTTTTGGAGATGGAGTAGAACAGGATTTACTTGGTAGGTGAGAAAAGATCAAAGCAATGTACTAACAAATTATTATGGTAATTAGTGTTAGTCTTGTAGTTTATCTCCAGGGGGGCTTTTAACAGAAGCAATGAGAGCTTGCGAAAACCTGCATGCAGGATAAGCATGCACTTGAGGAAACAAAGCTTTCCAAGTTCACAGGGCAGTCTGGCAGGGGGACTGGAGATGAGTGGCATGAGGGGAAATTAAAAGGCATATCAGGTAGTGAAGGGGAGAAGTGATCTGAGTGTGCTACACAACTTTCAAGATGCAAGAGACTCACTGGAACTCTGCGTTCCCCTTCAGCCCTGCAAAAGCTCTAATAACCCTTGTATTTGTTGAATCTTAGCCAAAAGGGCAGCTGTTTCTGGGGATTTCATCAATCTCAGAAGCACAGATGTCAGAGACTGACAGTAGTCCTTCCCTCAACTCCCCCCTCTCCCTGATTGTTATCTCCACTTCATCTGCTGGCACTTACTACATCTAGTTTTAAACGATTCAAGCTATGGGCTATACCATATCCTTTGACAGGCTATCTGCTGCAAATTAAAGACTCTTCTTGTGGAGGGTGAATTTCTCCTGGAGCTGTCTGGCACGTGGTAGGGAGCATTACCCTTTGGGGAGGTGCAGCATGCACCCGTGTACTTCTGTAGTGCTACTCTGTGATCCAGGAGCGTATGTGGAACATATAGGTGTCTGTGCCAGGGATCCCCACGAGCACCTTTCCGTGGAGCATACAAACAAAAAGGCCCAGATGTGCCCATCAATGCATGGAGTACATGGAGACAGGGAAGAAAGAGTTACATTACCTTCAACCTATGTTGTGGTGGTCCTCACCCACCAGGCACCACAGTAAAGCAGGTAATGAAAGCCCTGCATGATCCCTTCCATTTGCACTGCAGTTGCCTCCCCCACTTGCCTCCACAGATACTTGTCTTATTGCGGGGTCCGTAGCAGTCCCCCGAGATCACCCCCTTAGTGATAAAGCCATTTCTTACAGTCCCCAGGGGGAGGGAGGGTGATGTTGTTTGCCACTTGGGAAGAATGAGTCTAATGCCGATGACAAGGACAGCCCTGAAAGGTCTACTGGGGCTGGCTGGCTGCCGAGACTGCAATCTGCCTGCCCCGGCAGCCTTAGCAGCCGGCCGGCTGACAGTGCCATGGGTTGGCGGGCGCTCCCGAGATTGGCAGGGCTCCTTTGCCAGGATGGAAACTGCCTGCAGTGAACAGCTCATTATTAGTGCTCTACTTTTTGCAGCAATTAAGTCAAGAACCATGGCACCTGTTCATCTCACCTCCCTCGCGGGAATTAACATGCCGTATGGGAAGGGGATTTGTAAGGGGGGGAAGAGCTTCCTTGCATCTGTTAAAGGCAAATAGCAATGCATCCAAGGTTCCTCGGGGAATAGGAGTTTGATGAATTTACAAGATCTTTGAGGAGAACTGCTTTTACCCTGGGGGTGGTGAAAATGTCCTAGATAATTTGATTTTAAGTAGATGTTCACTTTGTGTTGTTACTTCTCTCCACGGGTAAAGAATACTTATGCCTCAGTGAAAACCACCGAAGAGACCCTAACGACACCTCAAATCTGTTTGATAATGAGAGTATAACTGCCTCGGTTTGGATGAACAATGTTTTAATCTGTGCTGCTTGTATGTACAAAAGCTCTGAAATGGACCTCGGGTTTGCCTAGGGATTTGCTGTGTGTATCTACTTAAGCAGTGAACCTGAAAAATGGCATAATTGTTCATCTTGCAGAGAATTACCTCATTCTGTCTAATCAACCTGACAGGACAAAACAAACCAATCTTTTAAAGAGATGTATTTTTTTTTTCCAGGAAGATGTGGATATTAAGACGGTATGTAGATGCTGTTGGTTCCAATTAAAATCAATATCTGTCCTGATTTGCAGCTGTTGTCTCTGTGACAGCGAGGGGGCTAGATAAGGGGACCCATCTGCTCAGCTTTCCCAAAGGGGCTCCAAACAAGTGAATGACCTGCAGTGTTTATTATTAAGTTTTCAAAGGGAAACTTGTTTTGGTCTAATTGAAGGAATAATATGAGAGAGGTTATTTCTGGTCAGTTCCCTGCTGTTTTCACTCCAGAGAATATATTCCAGGTGTTAGCTAGGCAGTGCAATGATACAGTATTGACTTTCCCTTGTGTTTAGGCATGCTAGTGCCAATGGACCAATAAACTGCAGTTATGAATGTAAAGCCAGCCCTTTCAGAGGGACTTTTTGCTAACTATTTAGTAAGCCAGATGGTTAATGACTGCATTCGTTTTCAAAAGCACCATTCCCCAGGAGCGAAGTAATGTAACTTTTCAACCCCTTAGTCCTTCTTTTTCATCTAGTTTATTTCCCCTCTTCTCTCTTGTACTCTTAGCAAAAGATGGATTGTGAGAGAGTATCATTTTCTGTTAAATCTCATGTAAATGCAAGTTGATAACAGTTTCACCCCTTTTCTATAACAACAAACTTAATCGGTCTAAATAATAGGGGAAATGTGGATCTACAAATTACATAAGTTTTATGTGGCATGTGGTATATGATAGATGGTCTTCATTGTATGATTCTGTAAAGCAGCGTGTGATGTCATCCTTCTGCTATACACATGTTAGACATTGTGCGTACGCTTCTTTAGACAGACAAACATAAAAAGCCAAGCATGTGCAGAGCGATGACTCAGCCTAAGTCTGTGAAGGGAAATGGCTACTGACTCTGGCTTTATTTCTTAAGGCAGGGTCACCCAGATAGAATAGCAATGTACTGAGGAAAGCAATCTCAGACAACAGATTATTTTGTTTTACATCAAGAGCTGGGAAGAACAAGAGTTTTCAGTTTGGTTGCTGGATTGAACAATTGGAAAAAGATCCTCAGTTTAGGTGGAACTGAAATAGAAACTCTTAGAACTTTTGAAAAACCTCCTTTGAAGTCAATCTGAAAAGTTTGCTTCAACTTTATTTTCTTTTAACATAATACTCAGTATTTTAAATTTTTTTAAAAAAAAAACAGCATCCTGACATTTCAAATAATACCTTCTGACTTTTCAAAATTCCTCCTGTCTCCTTTTCTTTTGCTTTTTGCATATCTTAAATGAATGTGATTTGATTTCACAAATGTGTTTGAGTCTTGAATTAAATTCAATATACTGGTTATGTGCTGAAAAAAAAAAAAGGGAAAAAAAAAGAGAATTCTCTGGATGGGAAATCTAATACAAATTTAATTGTCATGGAATTAAAATGAATAATAGAACAAGGGAGTATTTTTATTCATAATATTAAATGTGCCTTCAAATATATATTTTTAGTCATCTTTAAATCTCTTCAGAGATTTGGGCCAATTTTTCTGTATTGTTTTGTCCCAGGAAATATGGATGATAAGGTAAAAAAAAAAAAAAAAAAAAAAGTCACCTCCTTTCTTCTTATATCTTCATAGTTAGGGCACTCACAAAAAGGAGGAGACCCTGTATCATTCCCTTCCTTATTTGTTTGACTTTGAACTCGGCTACCCCTCCTCCCCACCCCCTACCTCCCCCCCAAAAAAAGAAAAAAGTGTAGAAAGCAGTAGGTTATAGACAGCTGAGGAAAGATTTTCCAAATTTCTCCTGGTGACACTTCTCCTTATAATCACTGAAGCAGCAGCTGGGACCCATGTTCAGCTTTTCTGCGGGTAAGGTCATCCTGGGCGAGAGCAATAACCCGTGAGCTCTTGGGTAAAAAAGAGATGCCGCCGCCTCCTTCTTCTCCACTGGGGTGGTGAATCTTGTTTTTTGTTTCCCTTGCTTTTAACTTTGCTTCAAACCAATCTTCCCTCCTCCCCCCATTTTTTTAGTTTGGTTGCCAAGCTGAAAAATTTGTTATTCACACAAACCAAATGCAGCCACTAAATGTAATCCATTAAATTGTTCTTTCATAGGGGGTGGGGGCTGTGTGAAGTATCCCTTGGCTTTCAAGCAGCTTGTTTTATTGCACCAAGCCCATTGCACTGCACCAAAAAGTCTTTACTAATCAAGAAAAAAATCCCTAATTCTCTGCTGCGCTGGTGTGAGGAGATGGGGAGAAGCTGTGATCCAGGGCCAGCCATTGTTTCAGAGCAGAATGCTTAGATGATTGACAGTTGCAAATTAATGGGAACGATTTTTAGACAGGGCTTGTCACATGAGGGCCCAGCCATCCTGGATGTGCTGTCTGTGCTTTAACTTTTTAATTCCATCTGGAGTTTAGACAAAGAGGCCTGGATGAATCCTGCTCTCTGTCCATTTGGCTGTCATCATTTTGATTAACCTGATTCTTCAGCAGGAGCAAAAAGTAGCTGGCTTCAGTCCATGCAGACATCAGGAAAATAGCTGCCGTAATGGCCCAATGATCTCCACAAAAGAGATCCTAGGGCTAATCTGCTTTTTCTCCTATGTCTAATTAAAAGCTTCTCTTCCTGTTTATATTAACAATTTTTTTTTACAATATTTTGACTAAATAATTCTTTTTGGAGCTGTGGATAAGTTAGAACATGTTTTTTTTTTTTTACAGAACAGGTGTTATGTAAGGAGGAAGAAAAGCAGAAAAGGAGAACATAAGTGAGAGGAAAAAATTGGTGTGTAAAGGAAAGAAAGGACGGTTTCCACAAATTAACTACAAATGGGAACTACACAGGACTGGGGACTTCTGCTTGCCACTTTACGGCCCCAAAAGATTGTTTCCTCCCCTTTCTCAATGACCTATAGGATCTAGGGCAAATTGCACACGTGTAATTTATTACAAATTACTTTCACTCACAAATACATGTAAAATAAAATTGCAATGCTTCCATTTTTGGACAACAGTCATTTAAAATACATTTGTGTTTTTCAGTCTTTTGTATGTTTTTCTGTAATTCCAAAGAGGCTGGCCAGACCAAAAAGTTTACTCTGAAACCTAATCCCACTCAGACTTTTACTTGCTAGAAATATTGGTTACCTCTTGGTTACCAGCTGAGAGTTGCTCTTGTACGCTGCTCATGCTCCACTCAAACTACCAGAAAAAAAAGAGAGAGCGAGTAGGTCCCTGTGTCATGCATGTCTCCTTCAAGTTTGGTGCATGGCCTGTAGGTGACTATACTTAAAAGGTATGGCTATTTTGTGCTTCTCCTTTCCAAAGATTTGTCAAAGAGTTCAAAAACATGTAAAGCACAAGGCCTCCCTCTGATAGGAAGTGATTGTACCTACTCCATGCCTCGGAGCTGTCTGATGGACATAAATCTACTGGGTAGCAGGGGTGGAGGGGGAATCTCTCTGTGGCACCAGGCAAGCAGGCGATTCTAATCTGTCATGCTATGGTAGAAAATGCTTTTGTCTTCCCATAGGGTAGGCCACACCACCTTGCTGCCCCCACGCTTTCACAGTCCCACCAGGCCATGCTTCCCAGCCTCCGAGGCTGTGACAAGGACCAAGGCCACCCAGGATATACTCCTGGCCTACAGCCAGCTCTGACATCTGTGCACACGCACTAAATGCAGAAAAGAAAGAGAAAAGATAGATGTGCTCCTAAAAGGAACGCTGATCAGATAGTCTGTGCTGTGCTTGCTGCTGTCAGTCCAGGGGGACAAAAGTTCTGCTGCAAGGGAGGCAGTTTCTGTGAGTCCTTCCTTTCCTCTTTTCTTTTTTCTCCTCTTTCCTGCTTCAGCACCAATAGCACTAGGCTTAATGCTGAGGAGTGCTGTCATTTTATGATCCTAATTACACAGCAGCAAACTGAAATCCCCCTGGTCTGTTTCGGACAACTTGGACACACTGTGTGGATCATGCAAGTGGGATTTGGCATGGAGCCAGGAAGAGGAGTAAATTAACATGGTCACTTAAGGTCATGGTCATAAAAAGCCATGGCTCTTCTGCTGCAGATTTGTCAAGGCTTTGGCTCTTTTGTACAGGTTTCAGTTGAGCAAAAAATACAATCTATTTTTAGTGAGTTGGGCAGTGAGTGATATGTTGCAGTGGAAAGCTATGGACAGTTTTCAGCTGAGCTGAACAGTTGATGACTTTAGGATGGCTTCTCAGCCCTAGTTGTTTGTTCTGACAGGGCAGCTAGGGAAATAAGGAGAAGAGGGGGTCGTTGACATTTTATTCTTATTTATCTCTGAATAGGACAGGCACAGGCATGGATGATACATACTGCCTTTCAACAAACTGCTCTTGCAGACAAAGTGCTCATACTTGGGAAAGCACATGAGAGAAGGGAGCTGAGGTTAGATTTCTAATTTCTTTGCAAATGAATAATCTAAACCTTCTTACTCTGAGTTTGTTTGTTTGTTTGTTTGTTTGTTTTTCCATTTATGTGGTATGTTTATTACTCTGTGAAAGATATGGTGGAACAAGTGGCAGAAGAGCCTTTAAATAGCTGGAAATCAGTCTTCTCTTGGACCACCTTTCAAAATCTGTTATTTTCTGTCTTTTTCTCTACATTATTCAGACTTGTATTCTGAATGAGTGATGTGTTTTGACAATCAAACACCTTCTGAGAGTCCTGGCCATTGCATAGTCCAGGCTGATGCCTCTTTGGCCATATGGTCCTCATTAGGGGATCCATTAGGGCTGGCTGGGCTGCAGTTAGTGTGGGTATCTCTTTGTTTAACGATGGTCATACTTGGTGAGTATAACATCACTACCCACCTGAGCCTTCACATGAGAATTTCCTCTTGGGACTCAGAAGGGGATGCAAGGAGGGTGTTTTGTGGTGTTCTTAAGTATACTGGCATGGCTGGGACAGAAGAAGCGGAGGCTGCAGCAGTTCAAAGCCACACCAGAAAGAGTCTGCAAGGAATAGCCATTGGGACCACAAAATGCAGGTCACTGTGAAGCAAAGCTCTTTCATGTAGGCATGGACCTGAACCAAGCCACAGTTGAGGACATCCCAGAAGTGTGAGGAAAGTTCAGCATCAGATCTGTCTTCCATGGAAATATTTTGTACCTCAGTAATGGGCTTTACCAAAACTTCGTATTCAAACACCCATTCAGACCTAAAAGCGTTTGGGTCTGGGTACAGCTAGACTATATTCTAGCTCCCTCCCAACCCACTCACTCTGTGCTCTTCCACTGTCTGCAAAGTGCCTGCCTCAAAACCCCACCGATGAAAACTCCTTACTTTTGCAAGCCTTCATTTCCAGCTCCTTGCTTTAACACACCAGCCCAGACATAATCTTGACATGTACTTAGGTGAAGTTAACTGAACAATGCCACTTAATAAAAATCCCATAAAGGTACAATCTTGTGCTCAGAGGAGATTTTATTTATAGAGACACAGAAAGTGGTGTCTGTGTGTGTATGTACTCTGTAAAAAGTCCATTAGCCAAGGTGTAAGTGAAATGGATCTGACCTCTGTGTCATTAACATGCTGTCTGCAAAGGTGCCACTTCAGAGCATTCCTGACCTCACCCCAAACCCTCAGTGAGAACTGAAAGTGAGAGCAGGATTAGAAGATGATTTTTTTTTAAGTGAATCAAGCAGTGTTTTGTCTGTGGAGAAAAAGTAGGAAAAAAATAGAAAAAAAAAAGTAACCCAGGCCCATGATAAATCTTGGTCTTTTTCCAAGTCTTACTGAAAGCTCTAGCCAAAATGTAAGAAACAGTATCTGAAATGTTTGTGAGAGAAGGCGTCTGTGCCAGCACTCATCCAGCAACATCTGAGAGAAGAGAGAATTCTATGTGTGATTGCCTTAGACTTGTTGCCATTATCAATTAAGCTTAGAAAGCTTATTTGATGTGCTCGGCCATCCTGTGTGCTTGCCAAAAAGGCAAGACTTCTCCACAGCTCTGGCCCTGAAGATCACTGAGATATTGAAAGGAGAAGTGAGTGAATGTATCCAGTGAGGTGATACTGGATGTGCTGTACTTTTCCTAAAAAAAAAGCCACCTTGGATGGGGGCCCAGAGCTGGCACTTGGTGCACATCGTCGTGTGGCGCTTGTCACTTGTCAGTCCTCATGCCTCCCGTGAGTACAACACAGCCTGGTAACGAGCTGAGTTTGTTGCATGCTCATCTCTAGCAGAGGGCATACTGCTCTGTGAAGATGTGCAAAACAGCTCTGTTGTGAGTGGCTTATGTCTCATTTGCATGCCAAGAAGTTTGACATACGGGATGACTGTATCGTGGAGGATGCAGCAGCAGCTTCAAATACAGCTTGTGCTCTGTGGCTTTTTTCATGTGAGCATTCCTGTGCTTCAGGATTCGTGGACAGCTCATGTATAGCTGCACTGTGCGCTCAGGGTGAGACACAAGCCATGTGCCTACAAGTGTCACTTTGCTTCAGATTCTGTCCGTGATCCCAGTTCTCCATCTCTCCTTGTGCTTCATTCAGTACTCAGCATGCTCTTCTAGCCAAGGTGCTTGTGAGGAGTCCAAAGCACTCTGCTACCACTTCCAGGCCAGCAGATAGTGAGGGACAGTTTTCTTTACCCACAAGTAATAGTTGGCCTGACTGTTGAGCATAAAAAATATTGCCTGTTGCGTAAGAGATGTTGAGGGGTGAATTCTTCAGCTTTCCATTCTAGCTAACTCTACTTCATAGCAGTGAATATAGGCCAGTGTGGACTTAAAAAATAATAATAATAATTAATATAGCTTCTAGAATATTCACAAACCTTATTGCATAAGGTTTAATTCACACCTTAGGGTAATTGAGACCTCCACATTGGTCTGTTGAGTGTCACCTATGTTAGGTCCTAGAACAGTCCAGCAAATATAGTTGTGGACAGTTCTGTAAGAGTTTAACAATGTGACTGAGCTCTCGAGTTGCTGGGTTCTGGATTTGCCTCACTCAGACTAAAAAATGAGGAAAATCTTATCTGAGGGGAAAAGAAATACAGTTCTTCCCCACATTCCCTTGTAGCTGGGCCCAACAGGACTGGTGACAGCTGTGGCAGGAGGTTAGCAGGAGGACAGGAGGGACCTTCTGTTGACCTACCTGCCTCCTGAGGCATGGTGTGGATGTGCTCCATTGACAGAGGCAAATAAATGGATTGTATAACTCTGCCCCAGAGTATGCTGAGGGGACTTTTTCCAACATGTTGTTTTGGAAGGGTTACAACAGTGCTGGCAGAAACCTTTCTGCAGGAGCAAGTACAGCATGCACCCACAGTGGGTGGTGGGAGACCTTACCTTCTCTGTCATGTTTTATAATCTGGCACAGGGATAGATCCTGTTTTTACTGTGTCCCTGAATGTCAAGGCTAGCAATAAAGAAATACTTCTGTGTGGGAGACTTTCAGGCTTATCCTTTGGAAGCTCTCTGGGGATGGAAGGGGTGGGCAATCTCTGCAGGCTCCTTTTAAGTGGCTTCATTGTGTTTATTCCACTGAAACAAGCAGGGATTTTGGTCCAGAGACTCCAGAGCTAAGGCATCCAGAATGCTGTGCCTTCAGCACTGAGGCATAACCCCTTTCTGTGGGAAGGTGTCCACTGCAGACAGCCACCAGCAGCAGCTCGGGGTAAGCACCTGCCTCTCTTCCCCGGTGCACTGCAGCCTGTGTGCCCCGTGGAGGGGCCCAGCGAGGTGTAACGTGCTGCCAGAGAGCAGCACTGCAACTTTCCCCATCCCAGAAGATGCAGCAAGTGTATCCAAACAGTGTCAGAGGCCAAAGAGAGGATATTTTGTCCTGGTCTCACACCCTGCTGGGGAAGTGATACCCCCTCCCCTCACAACAAAGGGCCCCCTCTGTGCTCTCACATTTCTTGCCATTAATTATAGCCCTTTTGAGGCTTATGGATATAATCAAAAAAAGGGAAGGGTAAGGGAGAGGGACAACCCCTGAATTAATTGATCCTTGAACTTTATTAATGAAAGTATGATCATGCATCCATTAAAACATCTGCTCCGTGTATATCCAGCCAGCATTTTCAGGGGCTGGTCCAGGAGAATATGTTCAGGTCAACCTCAAAGTAAGCCTGAGCTGTGACATGCAGAAACCCTATCCCAGACGCATAGGTCCTAATGTAAAAAATATGTGATGTTATCAGCAGGCAGCCTCCTCTGTGCTTTCTGCAGACAACTGGGCAGCACGAGAGGAGATAAATTCCTTGCGGATAAATGTCAGTTGTGTTTTACAGATAAATGCATTCAGCAATAAAAAAGTAAAATGCTTTTGAATGTAAAGTTTCAGGAATAGGTCTCCTCAATAGGATGTGGTGCGTAAGCACTTAAATATTAGATCCCTAGAGAGACTGTTTGTATTGTGAAGTGAAAGAAACTGAAGCTTATTTTTTATTTTTGAAACTTATTTTTTAAATAATAATAATAATAACAATGACATCACCTTTCCTTCAGGTAGGCTGCACAAAGAATGTACAGAATGCTGCTCTCAACACTTCCATAACAAAGACATGGACCTGTTAGAGCAGATCTGGAGGAGGACCATAAAGATGGTTAGAGGGCAGGAGCCTCTCTCCTATGACGAAAAGCTCTTTGTACAGCAACAGTGGCATATGTCAGTGTGTCATGTATGGAATAGGCAGCAGTAGGTGCCTCCTGTTCCAAGAATAGCAAAGCGCGAGCTTGACTCCTTAACCTTCTGTTTTGTGGACACACACAGTGCCATTTTTGTTCCATTGCCTGGTTCATCTCCTTTGTGGATGTCTCCTCAGCTGGTTTTGAAAATAGAGGCTAATCTCCTAATTCATGCAGACATTCAGAAAATGTAAGGATAGCTTGGATTCTGCAAAGCATGTCAGTAGCGGAGGTGAGACCAGAGTCCATGCTGCCAGACTTTGTGCTACAATTTAATGACCAGACTAATGATCCCCTTCGCATGTGCCTGAAAAAGATCTCATGCAGCCAAACTTCCAGAGTAATTTGGAGGCTAAGGAATTCATTATTTGATGTTACCTTCCAGAGCCTTGCTGATAATGAGCTAACCTGCACTGGGAACACAGTGTCAGTTTTAAAGATGATGCTATCCAGCCCTGGAAAATGAAGTGCATGCAACTTGCCTGCCTTAATTGCTTTGACGCTAAAACATGTGTTCTTCATGATTTTAGAGGTTTGGCAATGTTTTTCTCATTAAAGGAGACAGTAACCACCATAAAATATTGAAAATCCAACATATTTAAATGTGAACTAAAGAAAGCTTCACTCTGAGCTGCTAGAGAAGTGTGCTTGTGATGATCATCTGTATGCAGAGAGGGTAAGAACTGGAATTAATGTGAGAAGAACCAAACAGTGCTTGTCTGGAGGCAAAATATACTACCTGAGTTGTGTCCCATGGCTAGCAAGGGAAGCAAGAGGCCCGCATTTCTGGGTAATGACCCTCTCTAACACTGATGCAGTGTATCCAGTGGGAAGATCAAATTTTAAGAAGTAGGCACTTCATTTCAAAAGTATGTCCTTTTCACTCATTTTGGAGAATCTTTATCAGAATCCAGTTTCCAAAGATGAATATGGTTATTTCCTTTAGCTCAGATCAGAGATGGAGGAAACAGAGCCAAAATCTTTAACCCATCTCTGCATTGGGCTTTAGGGCTGGCACTTAGGTTTTTGTTAAAAATTCCTTGGTGCAGGCTAAAAGAAAATGCCATACTCCTCTTAATGACAGTATGCAACACAACGGAAGTATGTGACTTGTTTGTTTGTACTTCACCTTAGTTTTATACCAATTAGTCACTTTTTAAAATCCATGGCTATTGACTTTTCACAGTCATGTTGACATTTCAATGGAGTAGTCATGAGCTATTTTTCAATCACTCAAATTTCTAAAGAGTGCATCAGAAACAGCTTGGAAGAGAAGCTGAAGTAAAACAGCAAGAAACCGAGCCTTAAATATATGAAGAAATGGATCTGTGCTTTTTTAACTAGGAAGAAATGTTCTAGTTCAGAATTTTCCCCAAACCACTAAAGCTTACAATAACATACTTATCCTTTTTTATTTTTTTACGTATATTTTTTTTTCTGGATTACCACACTTTTTCTTTCTCTGAAGAGACAATGGGCTACAGCTTATAGCATAGCTGTGTGCTGCATCTACCAAGTCTTGGTTTTTGTTTAAATCATCTGTACATGTTTGTTTCCTTGGAGCTTTTCACTGGGAGAATGTTGCAGACAGTCGACATGTTCCTACATGTGCCAGTTAGAGTCCTCAAGCCCACACTTTCTCCTTTTTGTCTCATTTATATTTGAACAGATTTCTCTGCCTGGAAGCTTCTCCATGGGCCTGGGAGGCAGATTACACTTTTCTCCATGGGATGTGTCCAGTTGGCTGCCAGAGATCTGGATCTTATCTTCATTTCTGCTAGTAACCTACTTTGGGCAAGCTGCTTCCTTTCTCTGTGCCTTTGTGCCCTTGCTCACCAACTGAGATTAGAAATGGTTCAGGGCAAAGCATGTCTGTAAAAATTACAATGAGTTTGTGCAATACTTTTAGCACAGCAGGGTCCCTCAGACAGTGATGGCCTTAAACTATTGCTAAAGGACAAATGAGAGTAAGATTCTTACAGCTGCTTTTGATCCACATCTCTCAATGACTCTTACATCTCACCCCATATCATCCTTTAATCCCTTTATCTTCTCATTTTTTGTTGTTTTCCTTTGTCCACAGCAGTTTATGGAGGCTTTCATATGCTTTCCTTCCCCACAGCCCTGAGTGCCTGAACTAACATTGACATATTTTCACTCTAAAAAGCTTCACTTAAAGAGTGTAGTGTCACTGTATTGGGAGCGTATCGTATAGAGTGAGATTTTTCCAAGGGGGCTGACTCTGGAGCTTTGCTCCACACAAGGTCACTTGCACTTTGCAGCAGAGAGCGCTCCTAGTTGTCAAGAAACTCAGACCTTAACAGTGGCATTTGCCACCCTATTTTCATGATAAACAGGGGTTCGCCAAGCACCAGGTGGGGTACAACCAGTATCATCACTTGTAATAGGCAGCAGAGCAAGTCTGTTGGCATGTGGGTAGTTACAAGTCAGCGTTCAAACCCCTGCAGAAAGTTCTGTTGTTGAGGTCTTCTTCAGGCAGAGAGCAAAGTCAGATCACAGCCAGAAAGTACATGAGGCCAGGATGAAGCAAAGGAAGATTTTAGCAATGGACTCAGATTGGCAAGCTGTTGCCTGTCCTTAGCTCTGTCTGTATCCTGGTGATGCTTGTATCTGAAAAAGTATGTCACTCACCTTTGGTACTTTGGTTGTCAGTTAAATCTGATCTTGTCTTCATGCAGTCTTCCACTTTAGAAGACACAGGACTGAACTTCCTGGGATAATTAGGTAAACCCATTTTAAAATAAATGCACAAAAATATATAAAGCAAAAGGAGTCAAAGGTCTTGATTCAAAATACCATTTTTTGTTGCTGTTGCTTTCAATGGACTTTGGATCAAGACCTAGTGTCTATTTTTAATGTCTGTACTAAAGCTTCTGCACACACAGTTAATGCAGTCAATTGTTCACCATATCTAGAGCCATTCTGCAAATAACACAGGGCCTCCTGACAGACAGCATGAGTAAAAATTAGCACAAGATTATTGGAGGCACCAAATCACGCCATGGACTTGTTGTTTGGATAATAAAGTTCAGAGGTACAGAGGATAATCTCATCAGAGAGACAGGGTGACCAACTCTCAGTTATCATCCCTCAGTACACTTCCTTTTTAGCTAATTAAACCTTAATTCTTCACAGGAAGCAGTTTCTGCACATTCTGCAATAGCTTGGCTTCGTATTATTTAACATATCTCTCTCGTTTTTATCTGGAGAAACAGGAAAAGTAAAGTTCCAACATGTAGACCTAAAGCATCTCTTTATCTTTTCATTAGTGTATTACTAGTTCTCATCTGACATAGTACGTTCTCCATTCTCCGAGAATAAAGATATATTTTTAAACAACTACTGTAGGATAAATATGCGGATGAGTTTTGAAGCTGGGGAGTTTCACTATACACGCTATTTCCTCTCTTCAGTACGATAGGGGAAGTACTCTGACTCTTTAGATTTTACTTTCACATCATTATTCACTGCTTTCTTTGTTTGAATAACATTATTTCAGTGTTCCCAACTTCAGACCTTCATAAACCATCACGTTCCTTAAAATACCAATAAACTCAGTGTCTTTTTGTCTTCTGGTGGCCCTGTCTATAGGATTTATATTTTCAACTTTTCTTCACAACCGCAAAATACAGAAACTATTTCTTCTAATGGAATGGAACATGACAGTTTCCTGTAATAGTATGACTTTGGAAGCCTTGGTTTTAAGAAAAAGCCATCTCTCTCCTAATAAAATCACAAGTGTTGGCAACTCTGTTCCTGTCTTTGACCACTTAATTTTAGTAGCAGGGTCTCACAGCACAGTATCAAAGCATAGCTGACTTGGCTTTTCAGAAAAAAAAAAAAATTAGTTTCACAGTCAGCATTACAATTTATGGAAGAATCAGTCCCTGCTGCTCACCAATCTCCCATGTACTCCAGTTCAGCAATACATTTGCAAATGCAGTGTTAACATGAAGAATCCATTTATAACAATTCATGAATCCTGTTGGAAATCATGAACTGGCTGTATATCTGAATTTCAGACAGGAACTCCTTTTTAAAATTTTTGTCTTTTTTACTCAATCTAATCTGTATCTTGTGTAAAATTCCCTCAGATGAACAATTCTAGCAAGATTTGTTGAGTTACATGCTTTGCCTTCATAATGAATTTGCTTCCAAAAAGAAGGTAATTTACTCAAATGGAAGAGTTCATTGGAGAGATTACCTGTCAATGGTATACCTGATAGTTATCCCTGACACCTCCAGGGGCTGATTGGAGAAGTCTGGTCACAAAAGAGGGATGATTATGAAGAGCAGATCCTTACTCAGGATGAAGAGTGCTAGAGTAGGAGCACCCTGATGTATGGCTGCTTTTCTGACCCTGGTGTCCTATGCAGATGCAGACAGCCCCCCAGAGAAAGAATGAACAACAGAGAAAAGGATTTGCATTCAGCTAGTGTGCTTAGTGGTTTTTAATATCTCTTGCACTTTCTCTATTAAGTAAAGAACTATATTGTATTACAAAACTGCAAGGCCCAAAAGTGAATATTTTATACAGCACACCTAGGTATTAAACAACAAAGGGCCTACTTGGCTTCTGGGAGAGGATTTGTGTTAGCTATGTGTGTCTGCAAAGAGTCAGTATGGAGCTCCAAAGACTGGCTATTGAATGGCAGTCCAGAAACAAGGATAAGACATAACTGAGCTGCATTGCCTTGATACGCCATAAGGTCTCCCAGAGGCTTCTGAATCTTACTGTGTCTAGAGGTGGACTCCCAACACAACATGGGAATATATCCAGTCAGCAGGGAAGCACAACTAAATCTGGAGTTCAGAGAGAGACACATCTAATGTTTTGTTAAACCAGATGTTGCAGGTTTACTACAACATTAACTGAAATTGTGGATGATCTCCCCGTGACTTCAAAGGGGATGTTAACTGAACAGAGCACTGAATCTATGTTCACCTAAGCTGTCTCACAGTTGTCGTTAATGGCCTAAGCTTCAGTTTTATGCTCTTGGTAAAAAACTGTTTTAATCAAGCAGCAGATGCAGAAAGCAATATTGTGTTATGACATTTATGATACAAAAGGGAAAGAGATGATTTTCACAAAGCAGTTTTCTCAAAAACCATCAGAAACATCAAGAACTGTAATGAACATTTATGTGTGACAAAGAAAAAATGAATATCACCTAATAGATTATTTGATGATTGTGTATTTGACAATTGCTAGTTTCTTTAGATAGTCATAAGAAGAAGCTGATAACCCATGTCATTAAAAATGTCAATATGATAAAGACATGAACATGGCCTACTGGTTGTTTTATTACTATTTTATAGTAGCAATGCACAAGTAGTTTGAATCAGGCTTTAGGCCTGATTCAGACAGCTCAAACAGCATGCCTGACATAATGATAAATTGGAAGGTATGTCAGGACATACATGTACAATGACTTCATTTCAGCATCATCAAAAATGTAAAAAAAAAAAAATTAATGAGGAGCTAGGTTATGCTTTCCATGCATGCACACCAATAGATTCATTCAACTCATCTGTGAAAGTTCAGATCTTTCTAATAAGAATCATATTTTCATAGTCTTCTGCAAGGTGACTCTTTAGATAGTGTTCTACTACCAGTTAGTTTCCTCTCTGGTCTTTCAACTCTCCTTGAATTGTCAAATTTTTCTTCCTTTAGGGACCTGTCCTATTAGCTAACATAGAAGAGTATGACTAAAATTCTCATTCAACCACTAGAACAAGGTTTGATTAATCAAAAAACAAATTTGTTATAGAATGACTGTAATTTCTGTTAAAAAACACAGATTACAAAACACAGCTTTGGCACCATACTGTTATTGAACAGAAAAAAGTCCCACACTGGTCTAAAAATTAATAGACTAAAATGCAGTTAGGATAAATATCCTTTCTTAGGAATTATGAAGGGAATTAGAAAAAAATATATTGTGTTATACATTAAAAATACAGTTGCTCAAAATGTTCACTATTTTTCACAAGAGATCAAAATTAGATATGATCCAAGACACAACTAGGTTTCATAGGAAATGGTGAAGAAATATTTTTTGTCAAATTTCATCTGGAAATAATGTAACATCCCAATGAAAGAACAAGAAAATTAATTTAACCACATCTCATTGCTTACTCAGACCTTTTACCGTAATTTATTGATTTTCCTTGTTTTCATTTTGATTGTTCTCTATAAAAAGTGTATATATTTAAAAAAATAAGATTTTGTACAGTAACCTTTGTTTTAGTGGAAAAGACAACTTCTTATAAAAAAGTACGAAGAATATGTTTCTGTCCTCATTCATAAAATTCTATATTATTATACCTTTTATCTTGGAGCTATATTGCTCCGATATCAGAAAACATGGAGACTTGTATGTGAAAAAAAAATTTTACCCTACATTTTCTTACTTTAAATTTAAGGATAAAAAACAAAACAAACAAAACAAAAAAAAACATTGTTTTGTTTCTAACTTGGTGGTGTTCCTGAATAGCAACAAGATTTCATTGCTCTTGCTCTAAAGAGTCCCAGTATCTATCTCTACAACAGCACTTTGAGACGTCTTTAATCATACAATTATTTTAGGACTAGCAAACCACTGGTTTACATTCAATCAAACTTTAATATAAAGAATAATTAACAAAAATCCATGTTGTTCATCTTCTTGTCCCAGAATTAGATAATTGTAAATCTCATAAAAGCAATTAGTATCCTTATTGCATCTTATTGTAATATTATTATGGATACACAAGTAAATTGAGATAAAAATAATCTCCCCCACAGGAAAAAAATAATTCAACATCAGTATCTCATTTTAAACCTAACTTCTAATAACTTTTTAGACTATATCTTATTCCAGCACTCCTTTTCAGTTTTTAGCTCAGATCAGGACTGAAGCAGGTGGGACCCAGTATCATGGAAGACTGCTTTTGTAATGACTCTGGCCTATCTCAAAGCAGAAATTACCATTTAACTTTTAATTTAAGAGGAGCTGTTTCCAGAGCTCTACTTCTTCACTATTTAAATCTTAAAGTTCATGTTATACCTGAAAAAAAAATTGACCAGTGTCTACTCCTGCAGGCAGTTCATTCCCCTGAGAAAAGTTTCTTCCATTTGCAGTAAACATATCAAGTAAAGCTGTCAATAAACTCTGATATAGCCATATATTTGTGTGAAAACTTGTTAAAGGAAATTCATGAGTGGGGTTTTTGTTTGTTTGTTTGTTGTTTTTTGGTGTGGTGGTGTTTTTGTTGTTGTTTTGTTTTGTTTTGAATAGATGAGCCTGATTTTTAATCACAGGTTAAAATGAAGATGGCATGTTCTTAAGGTGTGGACTAATAACAACTCTGAAGTCTTGTGTGCCTATGAGCTTATGACTCTAAAATTAACAACAGCACTAGATTGAGTGCTGTTTTAACAGTGTTATTCCCCGTGATCTTAAAAGCTATAATCCATATCCAAAAACCTTACCAAATGAAAAAGGCCTAAGTACTAGAAAAGTTGAATGCCATTTCCAGTGCATTTAAAGAATGTAAATAGGAAAATAAGAATAAACCAGAAGATTGAGCCTCTTTTTTTCTTGGACTACTGAAAGTTTATTCAGCTGTTTCTGATGTCTTTAAACTAATTTTTCCTTCAGCCATCTGTTCTAGCTGTTCTAGCTTTTTTTTTTTTTTTTTTTTTTTTTTTCCTTCTAAGAAAATAGACTTGTCCTGCATGCTACATTTTGGTGAAATACTTATTTTAACTTCTTGTTGATTTCATGCAAAGAGAATGTAGGCTTTACATGAAATAAGCGTATCAACATATTTCTCTGCAGCGTATCACTGTTCAAAGGCTTTGCTTTTATAAGACTGTTTTCTTTACCCCTTCAGAGCTGAAAATATTACTCCTCCACAAGCACCATTTAAGACCCAAGTGTCAATGAACCAGGCAGTGAAATGACAGTTACTTAAACAGCACATGATTCGAGACAGTTTTAGGAAATTCCTAACACTTTGCGTCCAGTTTCTTTCCTGGATACAAAGGGACAGATTGTGCCTGACCTTGGGGGATGCACAAGAGGCAAGGAGGGAGGAGGGGGAGGCCGGCAGGCACATGGTGCTTTCCCTTTTGCTTTCCCTTCTTTCCTCTCTACACAAGTTATTCCCTTCCTGAGACACTGGGTGCAGTCTCCTTTCTTCAGCTATGAGCTCAAAGATTGTCATGAGGTACCCATTGCAGATGAATCAAGAGGTCCAGTGGAAACTGGACAACCAAATTAAGGATGTGGAAGGTTGAAAAAAATTATTCTCTCCCTAGGTTGGAGTGGCTGCCTTTTATAACTCCAATTTTGCTTCAGAAATCATATGGATTTCTCTTTTCCTATTCAGGCTACTGTTGACAGAAATAATTGTTCTTTACTTAATGTTGGGACAGGTGGAAGACAATGGTCGGCTGCAAAATCTTGTGCAATAAGCCAGGCATAAGTCAGTTCCCTATTACGTTGCTTAAGCTTCTGCTCTGAGCTCTACATCAGAGCTACACTTGGAAGTTTATATAAAACTGCTACTGATACAAAGTCCGTATCACTTTTTAAATTTTTGCACTTGCCATTTAGGCAGCTGCTTTGTATTTTCTTTTCCAGGGCATGCTCTTTTTAGTGCCTAGCAGCTTTTCCATTTAGTTAAAGACCATCCACCTGGTTTTCTGCATGGCACGCAGTGCCAGAGAAATGATATTGTAAGGACAGCTCAGCAGAATAGTACATATGTAATGAATGCTTCATCCACAAAAAAATAAAAGAACCTCACTGGCTGACATATTATAAGAGGGATTTGCCCTTTTATATGCATACATGTGGGAATTTGAAGGTTGTCTTTGTCCTCTCACACAGAAATGAGAGGGTGGCCCCGAGCACATCCTCCCCAACACCGCCTGCCCCAGCTTGAGGTGAAAGCTTGGTGCCACCACAGCTGCAACATCTGCCGTGGGGAAGTCAGTGAACCAACCTCATGGTGGTCCATCTCCATGAGGATGCTGTCAGCTGTGACATTCCCCCCTCTTTTCCCATGCTAGAAGATCTGTGGAAATGCAAGGCAAAGTTCAGAGGTGTTTTTTTCTTTGAGGGAGAGAGCTAGAGAGTTATTTAAGGAATGTTTTTTTGGTGAGGGCTGGATATTCTGGCAGTTTGGCCTGAGCAAGATTTCTATGTGGAGGGACAGAGCTTAGAATCATAGAATCATTAAGGCTGGAAAAGACCTTCGAGGCATCTGGTCCTGACTGGTGATTTCAGTTATAAGAGGAATCTCAGTCCTCAGATAATGGGCGTTTGTGTTCTCCAGTGCTCAGACACAGGTAGTGTGGGTTTAACAGTTAGTAAGTAGACTGGTTTGTACCCGAGATGCCTTCTTTTGCTGTGGGAATGTTAAGCAGATACCATGAAAATATCTCGGAGTTATATCACTTCTGATTGGCCATAACACAGTCCAAAATATATGCAGAAAACTCTTTGATGATTTAATGTCTGGGAAAGGACTTTAAAGCCTTAGAATTTGCTATGAATTCACTGCCTTGAAGGTCCAGTAATGAAAGGAGAATATGCTTTGATTTAAAGAGCGGCTTTAAAACATTCAGCTTTGTATTTAAATGCAATTAGAACCACAGCATGCTGCCCATCCAGTTTTCCCTGTAATTATTATCTTAAACACAGGACTCTCTGGCCTTTTGTTCAAGTATTGCTGCTTGATATGACTTCCAGGATGCTGCAGGTGTGCACCTCCCTCAGCAGTAGCTGATAACCATGTACATCTGCTCTGCTACATCACCCCGTTTCCGAAACACTCTTTCTTCTTTCGTATGTATTTAGTATTAGGTAATTTGACAGTTTGGTTTCTCTTATGGAAAATGAAGTCAAACATTTCCAAACCTGGTCATGTACACATAAGAGCCTACATCTAAATTAACCTTCATGATTCTGCTCTAATCCATTGAAGTGCCTAAGTAAGGATCTGAATTAAATGCTTTTTTTTTTTTTCCACACAAGCTTGATAATGTAGGCTTAATTGCTTATCTAAAACAAATAGCTCTAAGTTATTGACCCCCTCCCACCCTGAGACATAGCACTCTTATCAATCTCCCTGAAGTAACACTCCAGTCATCACACTTTTAGCTGAGAGATTAATAACAAATGAGTGTTCTGGAGAAAAAGAGCAATTGTTCACACTCCAGCTTGGCCTTACTTATGACTGTAAGTACAACGTTTGACAACTCTTAAGTGGCTGAAAGCCTAGATAAGTTTTAATCTAAAACATTATTAATCGGGACAGTTCTCTCTAATGTATACAATGAAGAATTATAGGGAACCGCAGCTTGGAGCGCAGACATTTCAGGTGACTGGGGCACTGGTGCTGCTGAGTGGTGAGACCTGGAGAACTGCACTGAAGCTTCACGGCAGGTCATCAGGGAGAGAGGCGGGAAAAGGGAAGCTGAAGGAAAGAAGAAGAGAAGAGATGTGGTGGTGTCAGAGGCGCTGTGTGAAAGATGGACTAAGTTTCATTGATTGTAAGGAAAGAAGAGACCATTGCCCTCCGGTACAGCACAGAATTTCATACGACTCTTTTATATGTATTTGGCTACATGCAGAGCTTCTTGAGACACCCAGACTTACTTAGAAGTCTAAACAGCTGTTTCGAAGAAAGTACTTGTTTCTTTTATCTTCCCCTCACAGAAATAGAGCCCTCTTGGCTACGTCAGTATGATGCAGCTCAGCACTCTGTAAGGATTCCTGTGTAAGGAGTCTCCAGACAATCTGGTATGTCTATATAGCACAACGCAGAGATACAGAGTTCGGCCTGTCAGCTGTGCTTCCATGTTAGAACAGCATTGCCAGCCTTGTGCAATTCAGTCTTGCTACTCGTCATTCACTCTGTTTCCAGAGCTCTGCATAGCACTGCTTTGTGCAGTGTATATGGACCTCTGCATTCCTACTACAACCCTTGAATTGTGTTCCTGTTTCTTCCAGCCTTCTCCCAGAAGTGCAGATGGTACAGCCTGGCTTCTCATTGTTCAACAGATACTGTGAGTTGTGGGATGGGGCTTACTGTTAAGAATAATGTGCTGAGTTGTCAGCATTTGTACAGCATTGGGCTACATTCAGATTTTCACGAAGGCTGAGTAAGTCTATTGACATTGGTGGAATACTTTATAGTTAAGCAGCAAGATCAGGTTGTGGACCATCCCTTAGCTGTTCTTAGAACAATGAAAGTGGTCAGCGTGTGAAAGTAGAATAAAGCCCATATGTTTCAAGTACCATTTTTAGTATTCATTTCATCTGCTAATGAAAGCTTTTGTCTCATCATTTCCCCCAACAGTTATCATTCTGTTCTATAATTTCTGTACCATGCATTGGGAGTGTATCTTAAAAGGCTGGTATTCTTGGCTAAGGTAGCCACCAACCAGCAAACAATGCTGACTGTGGTTGCTCTTCCATGGAGCTTGGCTCCAGCGTCCAATCTTGGGGCTCCTCTCTCTGTTCTTCTAGGTCCCTGGATTATCTGCACTCTCATGATGATGCTTGTGTTGTGTCAGAGTCCTGGGTAGACTTATAGCTTCAAAGGAAGCTTGAATTCAGCTGGAATTCTGTTCATTTAAAATGAGTAGACAAATCGATCATCAGATTCTGGTACCAGTTGTGGGCCAATTTCCCTTCACAAAAACAAGATCTGTTTGAAATTCACAGGATGCTACAGCTGGATCTGCTTGGGATTTTTTGAACTACACCCAAGAGTGCAAGCCATTCCAGGACTTACATGTCCAGTGGCTTTTGGGGGGGTGGGGGGAGGCAGGGGGGCTCTATAAAGGCTTTTTTGGACCAAAGGGTTCTTCAGTTCATTTGTGAATAATATTAGTGCCATCTGGAAGGAGTGTTAGCAAATTCAAGCTGGAGAATTACATTCCTGCTACAAGAAAGCACCAGTCAGAGACTTCTCTCCACATTTTGTTGTGGAGGCCAGCTCTGTTGGAAGTGTCTTTGTCTTCACCATGGGCAAGATGCCCATCAGGTGGCTCCTGACCGGAGCCCAGAGGAGCAGGAGGGATCCTCTGTCCGGGAGGAAGACATTTAACTTGCTCTGAGAATCTGGCTCCTGGCTTGCAGCTACTGACTGCTGAATTATGCACCGTGGTTTTCTAATGCAGACTGCTGTTCCCCCAGGAATGGAACAGAGACTACTCATTTAACACAGGACTTGAGATCCGACTGAAACCTGGATCCCAGAGGAACAAAGCCAGTACTCTATTCAAGACGTCACTCACACTCTTCCCACATGCTATATTGTTACAACATGAGCACTGTGGCTGGAGTCTTCAATTTCCCAGTAAAACAAGACCCAACCCTGCCATGTGGTGGAGGAATGTCAATCTATTTTGATGTTGAGAACCAAAAAGTCGCGGATGAAAGAGCACATCAAGATTTACAGTCCTGTTTTTAATTCATCTGAAGGTGCTGATTACTAGCGGCACTAAATCAAGCCCCGTTGCCTGTCTGGACAGGGAACACCTGGGGAAGAAAACCTTGATCTGCACAGTGGCTGGGGCAGGGTGGAGGGCACAGCTCACCTGCAGTAATCCCTCAGCCCTGCAGATGGCTGCACTAGAGCTGCTCGTGGGAGCCCGGGGGCGTCGGTGGCCCACTTATCAGCAGGCTCTGATCCCACAGTCACACAGATACAGTAATGACCTGATAGCATGATCACTGACCTTTGTTTTAAAAACACAGATACTTTATAAATACAAAGCTGCAGACAGCCTGCAAAAGCTGTCTGCATCCCAGAACAATGCTATTGCACAATAATGATCCCATTTTGTTTAAAGCAAACAAACAAAAAATTCTAACCCAGTTACTCAACAGCTCAGGGGAGTGCCAAATAGTTTTGAAAAAAGCCATTTTAGGCTGGAGAGAAAGGGCCTACCTAGATATTGCTTGCTTCTGCGGTCAGTCTGCAGGGCCATTTCCGATGTCCTGTACGTTTGTGCACGAGGTGGTGGCTGCTCCACGTCAGAAGTGGCGTCAGTCAGAGGAGAGTGAGGCTCTGCATGACATCCGTGCCCCTCGGTACCAACCCAGAGCCCACCCTCATGGGGAATTGTCTTCAAACGCTGAGGTTGTTTGGTAACAGTCATCCTTGCTTTGGTGTGCGTCTGAAGTCTTGCCCAAACGTTGTTCTCTGGAAACCTGTGATGCAGCAACTGGGGAGGACAGGTCCTTTGTGAACCTCGGTTGTGCCAGGCTGCTACCCTGATATGCTGCAGGACTGTGTTCTTTAAATGGGCAACTCAAGGAAAACAAAAGGAAACCAAAGACCGTGGTGTGCTAAAATGAACTTTTAAAGTGTTGGGCACAAAATAGAAATGTGTTTAATAAAATCAAGTATAGAAATATGTTATTCATCTTAATGGGTTGGTCTTCAACCTCTAGAAGTCAATGCAAAGATAGTTATTACTTTTGCTACCTATAGAAGGCTTCGAGTCATAAAACTCCTTCAGGATTTAGGTCCAAAGGCTACATGGGGAGGGTGGGGGGTCGGTTCAGGCTTGTGGTCCAGTTTGAACCCTTGGGGCAAAGCATAAGTTGATGGTTCCCAATTGAATACAAACTTTCCCAAAATGGAAGAAAAAAATCCAATGCTCTGTTTCACATCTGATTTTCGTAAAATGAAAGACATTTATATTTTTTATATTTTTTTTATATTTTTTTATTTTATATATTTTTTAGATTTTTTCAACACATCTTAGGAGCTTCAGTACAAACACCTAATGAGACAGTAGCATGGTATTACACATCATCTCTTCCAACCTCCCCTCCTCCAGCTTCACACATACCAACCAACCAACTTCTTTGCTGCTCTTCAACCAACTTTTGGCCATATTCACCTCCAGCTGAACCTCTGAGGCTGCTCACTGACAATACACACATCGTGACAAAACCCCGATATGCATCTTGCCTAAGGAAATTGTCATGGGCTTGGATTCTCACAGAATAAGCCTCCATATATTTGTTTGTAAGATTTCTCACATTAGCTAGCTTCCCTCCAAATTTTGGAGTCTCCAAGGTAATGTTTTTGCAAACAGTCTTTGGATCTCTCAAATCAGTAAACTGAAAAGGCAAAAAGAGACATGAAGGAGCCATCTGGTCATTCATATAACCAAATATTTCTGAATTAGAAAATATCCTAAATGAAGTTATTACAAAACAGATGTAACTTCCCTACCAATGCCCACTGTGGTAACAGAATTTGAAGGACCTATATAACTATGAATACAAATGAGTCATCCAGAAAGATATCTATTTGACTGTTTATCCTGCTTAAATACACTAGAAAATCTTGTTCTCTAGAAAATAAGATTTCAAGTTTCTTTTTAGGCAAAGATTAAATTTTATACCTTTTTTTTTTTTTTTTCAATAATTGATTTTTTCTTCATCTTTTACCAAGTAAGAATTCTGGTGACAGTTTCTTCCCAGCAGGAGCTCTAATCTGATGATGTGTTCTCAAAATGGAAAGGGAAGACATACCACAAAACACTGGTAATGTTAAAAAAAAATGCTTGGTACCAATTTGAGCTATGTTGATATATACAATTTGTAAGGATTTCGTAGTCTAAATACCCCAAAGAAAAGGCATTTTTGTGGTATTTCTATTGGAAGAAGCTCAGCAACAAATAATGTGGCAATATTTCTAGCTGGAATAGTGCAATGAGGCATTTTTAGTTGGGATGGTAAAAATAACATGACTGAACTCTGGCCTAAAAGGCCTTTCTGGCATTCTTTCTGTTGAAAAGCAGTAGGTGGGAAGATTTTCAATGGGAGATATGGGAATTTCTTCAGTCAGCCTTCGGGGGCATAATCTTCACTGAGTTCACATAGGTTAAAACAGATTTCTCTGCCAGCCAGTTCATTAACCTCAGTGCAGGCCACGTCTTCCTCTCTCCAAGGACTGAGTTACATTCAAATAAGTTCTCTATATGCTCAAGTATTTCCCATCAATGCAGATATGAAAACATTCGGAGAGGCACTGTCAAGAGCATCACAAAACACCAAAATACTCAAGAAACCAACATCAACAATGTATAAAACATATGTAGACATATTTAGGTCTCTTTGAAAATGTTCTCAGTTACATGTTTTACCTGAACCAGTCTTCCCCAGAATTGTGTGTGCAATGGCATTGTGTAGTACTGTCATATATGCAACTGAGTATTGGACATGAGAGAGCATTTAAATGCTCTTCTGAAAACCTGATCCTTAGGGTCAGGCATATCATATCTCACTTGTTCCAATGAATGAGTTCATCTTGCATCTCCTGTGCAAAAACAATGTACTTTTTTATTCCCTGCCATGTCCCCTCCTATATTCTTAGGACCTGCTGTCTTTCCTTTGCATTGCTACAGCTCCTTTATGCTCTCTTGCGTACATAAACAAGCCATCCCACCCTTTGCAGACACTGGGGACTTGCCAAGGGACAATCTCTGAGTTGTGTAAGGTGGGTTTATTTGCCCTTTGCACCTTTTTCTTGCCAATCCTGGGCTGTGCAGGACAGTACTTACTGTGGCTGCAGCCAGCCTTGCCTTGGCAGCCTTCTCTGCAGGGCTGTTGCATGCAAGGTTCAGGTTTCCTTCATAACTCATACTACCTTGGGAGCTGATTTGGCACTTTCAGACATACTGTAGTAGGATCCACATCTATGTGCATGTTAGCTCCCTCTCCTCTGTTGTAAATAGCAGAAACTCATTCCTTTCAATGGACCCTGAAAGAACAAGTGATTCTGGAATAAGGTGGTCTAAAGCAAGTAAAACTTGCTGGTTTTAAAATCTAGGCAAGGCTGTTCATTATCTATTATTGATGTGATTTGAAATATATATACATAGGATATAATTTTATGCAAACATATGTATTCAAGTTATTATTTTTAAATTGTGAGAGAAGTCAATCCTACTGTAGAAACATTTTTAAACAAAACAAAACAAAACAAACAAACAAAAAAACTTTAACACAGGAACTATTATTTCTGCTTTAGTAATTAGATGCTTTACATTTTGCTAGAGGTAGCTCCTAGCATATTTAATCTCTTCTTTTGAAGTTATGTACCTGGATACTGTTTTGCATTTTGTATTTCTGGCTTCAGGATCTGGAAGCTCGATTTATCTTTCCTGTAGCCCACTTTTGGAATTGGTCTCAGGCACACTGAGGTTAATGGTGAAGCTTCCATTGACTGAAATGCGGAAAGATCAGGCTTTGAGCCAGAAAGACATGCACACACAGTCCCTCTGTCTGTCTCTGGTGCAGTTTCTGTGGCTGACATGAACATTTTATTTCTGGTTTTTTAGTCAGAAATGTCTAAGGTGTACTTTGGACTGACTCCTCTCAAGTTTATTTTCCACAGGCAGCATTGGTAATTATAATTTACTGGTTCTCACAATGTATTTAGTGTTCGTCTCTAAAACACAGAGAACAGAGTCTAAGTCTATCAGACAGTGAAACTTTGGCTGAACACTATTGAATTGCTTATTGGGAAAAACTCATTATAAGGAAGGACTGGAATGAAGAAAACTCAGTCGTGTCAGACTCCAAAGAAAAAGCAAAAAGAAAAACTGAAAATGAGGCATTTATGGGGAAAAAAATAAAAAATAGAATAGAAAAAAGCAAAGAGGATGTTTACATATGGGTGACTCAGGTATTGCATAGGTCTAGGAATCAGAAAATGTGAAGAAAATAATGTGAAAGTATGGTGTAGCTTTCCAGTTTCCAAGTTTTGATAAGAGGCTTACGTGTGACATTGGAATTTACTAGAATCTGCTGGAGGTGTCTGAAAAAGGGAAGTGATGAGGGCTTGATTTGTATGGGAGTAAATTGGATTTAGCAGAACCTTGTATACAGCAGAGAGAAGCGTGATGAGATGCAAAGTTCAAAAAGGCAGAAGCTGTAGTAGGTGAGGTGAAAGATTACAGAATACACAGTGTGGTTTTGATTAAAGTAGAACATACTAATTTTACAGATGCCTCAAATATGAAAGGCCAATAGATTTCTATACCAGATGATTAAAAAAGGAGAAGTAAGAGAGACCTTCAATGTGGCATTAAAGGCTTGTCTGCACAAGGATAATCTAAAAACAAAGACACATTTACAAAATGGAAGAATTCAAAACACAGCGAGCCTGTCAGTAGTAGTGCTCAAGTAGAAATAAAGGGAGTTTAGCTTTCATTTATTTAACCAGCTTCCAAAGGGAATGGAGATATTCCCCGGCCATAGCTAGAAAGTGACAAGGCCCCTACAGCCCAGGGGTGAGGGCTCGCACACCAGAGGGGTCATGTCTCTGCTCCTGTGTGGGTGGAGAGAGGAACATGTCTTTCCAGTATTGTGCATGGATGAGTGCTCCAACCAGTAGGGTTTAGATGATGAGGGGATTGTTCTGCTGTCTTTGTGAGCAGCACCTGCATCTTCTAACCTCTTACTTTCAAATTCTCCTTCCTTTTCTTTAAAAAAGCCTGAAAAATCAAATGTCATTGGTTCACTTAGAAACTAAATTTCTTTGTTTTATTGGAAGTGTGAAAAGGTTCCACTCTTGTTTTTACCACAGATTCTTTCCCTACTCAACCTTAGCTACCAGGGAGCAACAAAAACTGCTTGCCCACTCTCCAGAGAAGTGATGTGAGAAAGAAGCTACCACTGAACCCTCCCCAGTATGTGTGCCTACATGCGCCTTCCCCCAGGAAGAAATGTGATTTCCTCTATACAAGAGGTATGAACGACCCTGAAAATTCAGCTGTGTGCTCTGCAGTACATGTGAGACAAATCTGCTGACAGCACCGATTAGAGCAGATTCCCTACCCGAGCTGAAAAGTAACTAAGGGATTAAAAATGTTAACACCAGGTCTCCTATAGTGGATAAGCTATGGAATTCTTTTGTTTGCTCCAGCAGCGAGCATGCATAAACTGTTCCCATCTGAGCTGAGGGGGAATATTAGGAAGTAGCAGAATTGTTCCTTGTAAGAATAGGGGATATCTTGAAATTCTTTGAAATCTGGAAAGCCAGAGGAAAGTTTTTGAGCACACCCACTACATCTAGTGTTACTTGCAAAATCTGACTCAGTTCAGTTTATGCATTCTGTTTCTTAACATTCTCTTGGAGAGTGTTTCTTATTCTGGTTTGACTAAAGCCTGCACTAAATTCCAACAGCAAGACACTGTATATAAATGCTTAGCTGATGACATTGGATCATCTGGATCTGAACAATATCACTATTGGAGATCTGCTAAGTGATTATGCTGTGGCAAACATAAACAATGCTGGAGACTATTCTAGCACATTGAGCAAAGGAAAGCTGAGACACACAACCCACGTGACCGAGAGCTTTCCTAGGAGGTGATTAATGCAAACCCTGAGTCATTTGGAGTAATAAGCCTTTCCTAAAACAGTTTTTTTGTTTGTTTTATTTTTTTTAAAGAAATCTTAGAAGGTAGACTTTACAAGGAACAATAACGAGTTGTTATTTCCCAGTCAACCTGCATATGCCACTCTAGCTCCTATACCAGTAACAAATTTTTTAATGAAAACTTTTTACGACATGCAAAGTTTCATCCCAAAAGCCAGTATCCCTTCCAAATGCCTGATGGTTTGCATATCACTTTGAAATGGCATTTCTCTGACTCAGGAAAGCAGAGAAGAGAGGGAAATATCTCTCAGAGGAGCCTGTGCAGTGATCACTCTTTGTTCGGGCGTAGGCAATTTTTCAAGTAATGTCCAAAACCTGGCTGTAAAGTACAAACATGAGGACGTTTAGATTGAATGCCAGAACTTAACCTATGATACCACTTAGCTTGACCTATACAAAATGCCAAGGCACTCATTCTTTAAAACCTACAGTACATGGGAACAGGGAAAACTTTCAGCTTTACTCAACTGCAGCATGCTTGTTTATCTGAAATGAAGCCAAACATTAAATGTTATTTGAATAAACCTTTTTGTACCTTAAATTTAACTTCAAACTCCAACTGAGTAACTCAGCCATAAGGAATTGAATGCTCTATGCAGTTCCTTTCTGCTCTCTTTCTTTCAACAACTTCTCTGTGAAAAGGCCAGTTTTCTGGAAATTATTCAATTCATTCAAAAAATAATTGTTAGCCTTTAGCTTGTCCATAAAATTTTCCCTGCAAATGTTTCCTCTTTCTCAAAGGATTTATTAGGAAAAAGATATAAATAGAGTAGATAAATAGACACAATTTTTCTCTTCTCTTGCTATTGTGGGATCTTCTTGTAACTCGGATACCATGCTAATAGGTCTCAAGGGCATGGATACACTCTTTTAAAGGAATGTTAATTCTTTATACAATAGTTGAGCTTGTTACCAGACTGCTGGGCTACTGGAAGACTCACGCTAAGCCTATGTTGATTTCCTTCTGAAGCATGGCTGCTCAGAAAATAACAAGCAGGCAGTGTAATGTTTTCAGAAAGCTTCCCGGAAAACAGAGCCTCATCTTAACAAATAACAATGAGACAATGACTCCATTGTTTCCCTGGTTTCAGCCTATCATTGCAAAGCTGACAATCTAGTCATCAGAAGGACTTGATAAGCTCATATATGGGATACCCTGGAGGCATCTGGAGTGACTGTCAGGAATGGGTAAGGAAGGGCTAAAGCTACTCGCCCCGACCAAGCATCCCTAGAGATTATGTGTTTTGGGTAAGACAGAAGCACATGTAGACAAGCAGTAAAAGGACATTCCCCTTCACTTTGCCCCACTCTAACCATGAAAATTGACTACATACTTTTTCAGAGAAGCTGTGCAGTCACTCAGCCATGCGTAGCAGCTGGAACCATGCAGGAGGATACATGGTCACTGTTGGTGCCTAGACCAAGGCTTCCCTCGGGAAGGGAACTGCTCCCACCAGCATCCCAGATGTCCTCAGCCAGTTGACATGAGCACTTGTAACTTCCACTCTTCCTGACAGGAAAGGGAGGGATGTAACTCACCCTTTATCACTGCAGCACTGGCATCTTTGCATGCAGGAATGTTATGGCAATGATTCCAGGTTTGCTGGTACAAAGCTGGGGTCGCAAAAGTTTATATCCAAAAACTGAAGGCTGGTTAATAGGTAGTGGTAGTGAACACTGCAAGTTATGATGCTGATTTTCCCAACATTTTCCAGCTTGTGCCCTAGTAGTACCATAGATCTTCATGGATAATTTTTTTGTTGTTTTCAATATTTCATATGAATTTTCATCACATAAAGAATGTTTTTGGCCAGATTCGTACTAAGTAAAAAACAAAGCTATAATGTGTTATCTTGCAACTTAAGAATGAGACACCTTGTACCGAAGAAGTGACAGACTCTCAAAATTTCCTCCAAACTCTTTTGACCATTTTTTTTATTATTATTATTATTATTAGTTTAACTCATTTCTTTCCTCAAGCACAGACACCAGAATTCTTCAGGTGTTTTCCCTGAATTCCTGTGGCTGTGATGGTTTTTTGACAGCTGTATTCATGGAAACTAGAAAGCAGAATTACACTACTGGACACTTTCAGGGGTTTTACTTCTATTTTAATTTCGTTTTGCTAATTCATGGCAGTTTTAACAATGCACTGAAATGAGCCCTGTCAAAATAATGTTGGACACCTGGAACAAAAGCCCAGACCTGACTTCCATCAGTGATTTCACAGATGTTTTGAAAAACTGTTTTCAAGAGATAGCATAGGCATTAACACATCACGCTAGTCTTGTACACCATGCAACATGATACAGCAATTGTCTACAAGCAGTTTTATCCATGCTGAGAATTCTGCGTCACTTTCAGAAATAATTCTCTTCCAACAGTGAGAACTTGAAAGAAGCAACCATAGCCTTACATATTTTTTTTTTTAATATGGAGATGGTTTGACATTACGTATAATATTCTTCTCTTTCACTTATTTTGGAAATAAGAAATGCCTTTAAAATGTTCCTCTCCGTAACCTTAGCATAGTCTCCTGTGCACGTGTTGTTCAGGCAGATAACAGATATGTCTTAAGAGAGGACCTTTGCTCAAGCGTTGACCCTAGAAAGCAGCAAGCGTGGGAAGTACTATTTTTCATTGGGACTGAACACTGAGATAAAAATACTTAGCTGTTGGCTGTAATATATGGGATTGGGATATGATTCAATTTAACACATTTAATAAGTTTTACAACGTTTTTTATTAGGACACATCTAAGACACCTCAAAAGGCCGGAATTACTAAAAAGACAATTTTCCAGTTACTGATTTCCACAGGAATCAGAAATGCATTTTGTGTCTTCACAGAGGTCTTAGTAAATGCTTGGAAAATAGCTATTATGAAATAAAGTATTAATAAATGCCAAGGTTTACATATATTTATGTATACATACAAAGGTTTTTATATGCTTTTTAATATAATATGAAGTTACAATTTAAAAAAAAGAATAGTTCCACAGTGTGCACCTCTAAACACTTTTTATTTACAAAACTCACATTATAAACACTTCATTCTAATTAAGTTGCAATCCCTACATTAAAAAGGCTTAGATAAGGCTTTTAAGTGGACTTAACTGAGTCTATTCAGTTAAGACTCATCATTTTGTGCCATATCTGAGATGATCTCTGAGAACATCTTGGTGAGAGTTTTGGTACTGACTCTAAATCGTTCTTCATTGTGTGGTCTTCAGGCATGCCCTGAGGATGGTCCCAAGCCTGCAATGGTCAGCATGCACTTTCCTCACAACTGCAGGCCTTTTGGCTGGGAAACTTCCACCAAGCACCAGCGTGTCCCATGGCCCCGCTCTGCCCAGGAGCTCCTACTTGGAGAGCAGGAAGGAGCAGGCTGCTGACCTCCCAGCCTGGGGACACCAGCCCTGGTGGACAATTTCACTGGGGTGCCATGGCTCCCAGTCACTGCTTACCTCCAGCTGTGCTTTAGAGGTGCTGACCAAGCTCGCAACCCTGTGTGCCTTGGTATGAAAGCCATCTTCCTTTCCCTCTTTCTGGGAGATTTTTGACATCTGAAAGCTTCCAGTTTTCTTACTGGAGGGCCCCAGCTCATTTCCCCTTTCACGCATGTTCCTCTCACTGTTCCATGTCTTGCTTTATAGCTGTGTTGTATTTATTTCAAGTCAGGGTTTTTCTACTCATTTTCCAGGGTTCATTCTTCCTCTTTCATTTATGGTTATAGAAACTGTTCTTAAGAATAATCCCAAAGTTTGCCTATATAAAAGACATGGGTTTGAAAAGGCTGTCTAATATTCCCAAAACAAAATGTGTCCTCATACCGCATCACTCCAGAGGAAAAAACAAACAGGTATGGAAAACAAAACAAAACAAAACAAAACAAAACTAATGCTAACTAATTTTCTGCCACATGTGGGGGCTGTGCCCCATGATGCTATTTAGAATTGACCTTGTGAGCGGTGAGGTAGGGGTGCTTTTCCTTGCAAAGATTTATCTCCGTGTTTGTTCCCAGGGTTTTGTGGAGCTGTCTGTCTAGAATTTCCACATTATAAATGGCTCTTGTTTTGGTAAAGTTTGAATTATTTTCATTAGCTGGTCACCTGGGGCCTGACCAGAGTCAGGCTAAAAACTTCAGACAAGCACTACAGCTTTTGCAATCAGTCTCAGTCTCTCTCTCCTGTCATCCCCAAGGAAATGAAAGGCAGAAACGTTTACGCTTCAGGTTAATGTTTTAGAAGTGTTTGAGGCAGGAAGCAAATGGACTTATTCATAAGTTCCTCAAGGATGTTTTGTTTCAGTCATGAGGGTTGAAGCTTTCCTGAATAAAGGCCAGCCAGCAAGGAGCGACTGGTGGCAGGGTCTGCCTCTGGGACCTGCTCCGAGAACCAGGCACCCAGAGGGGACTTGCCATTCAGATTCCTTCTTCCAGTCCATGCCTAGCTTTGGAGATGACTTTGGGTGCTAAGCTTTGGGACTAGTATAAATCTCATCCTAAAAATATACACCAAGACATAACTTTCTTAGGTTTGACTGGGAGTGACTGGAAATGTCTAGACCCATAAAAAAATTATCTCATGGATGTGAAAGTAAAGAGCTGGAAGAGGCCCGTCTCATTTACACTAAGGATGAGACATCACTTTGATTGCAGAAGAAGGGATCCTTCTGGAGGATGCTTACTTTTGAATATCCCATCACACTTATAAATATGCCTAACTTAAGCATGCAACTTGCTTGCTGTTATTTCCTGTGGGAAAATGAACCATTCCATCTTTCCAGGTCTTTGACAGTGTTCATACTGACAGTGACAACTCTGAGCACAAGTCAGAAGGTACCACCTGAGGACAGTAGAAAATCTGAAAGCAGTCCCTAGTGAAAAGTAGATGTTGAAGTTTCTAAGTCACTGGAATTATTTGGATATTGCACCATAATTTGTATAGGCACAAGCAAAACAAGCCATTTATTCCAGTGTCCCCAAACAAGTGCTATTAAAGCTTCTTTCCTTTAGCAATTTATAAGGCAGGATCTGCATTTTAAGAGGAAACATTAAAAAGTCAATATTGACTAATTTTTTTATTAATAGCTTATTTTCTTCATTAAAAGGTCATGGCAAATCTGACTGGTTAATGATAAGAAACATGTTTCACTTCTTTTAGTATCCACAGTACAGTATCTCTCTTGCACACTTTTTCTATTATTCTGACCGCTTGTTGTTCTTGTAGATTCTAATTCTGTAAGACATTTTGGTATTTCTTTCGTTAAGCGGAGTAACAGTCAGTAAAGTACGGTCAAAAAAAACTTGTACTCTTTTATGTTTGCTACATCTACTTCCAGTTATAATGAATCCTCTTAATTTCTATGACAAACCTCCATTAAAATTATAATTGAATTAAAATTTCCATAGATAAACATATCTCAACACAAAAAGCAGTTCATGACTGTATTGTGTGTCTGTGTGCCAAAGACAATTGCATGAGAGCAAGGGGTATATATTGCAGGAGGAGCCCATATGAGGGAGCCCTGCAGCTTTCTCAAAAACCATTTATGTGACTATTTTCCTTGGAAGAATTTCCTTTTTTACGTGTTCACCCCTCACAATATTTTGTGGGTTGACCTCTGATGTCTAAGTCTGGTTCTGCTTTGTATCGTTTGTCTCTTTGTGTATTGCTTTCTCTGTCTGCTCCTTTGCTTTAGTTGTTTTCTCTGCTCATTTTGCACTAAGGCATCTATAGTATTATTTTGGTCTTTAAGGCTATGACCCAAGGCAAGGGCAATATGCAGATCTGAGCATTTGAAGTGCTATGAAAATATAGCCCTCAGTAAAACAGTCATGCCTTACTTTCAGAAGACAATCTGTAATATTAAAAAATTCATTAAACACACAGGGCTTCAGCTCACAAATTCATGGTTTCTAAGGGAAGAACTTGTACATGCTCAAAACAGTTGTTTTTGCTGTTTTGAAAAACACTTTCCTTCTCATCTGATTAACACCTCAGCGAACTCCTGTGGTGCTGGGAGTATAATACTCCTCTTCCTTACAGCAGCATGTGAAAAAACAAAAAAAAAAGGGGGGGGGGGGGTTCTCAGACTGTATGCCTCTCTAAACCATCCCCAACCGAGGGGATGTTCTTAACCATCATGGCCACGGTTATGTCTTTCCTTGGTATTGTAATATGTATAAACTACAAAATGAAAATCCATTTTCCATGGGAAATCTCTTGGTGCATTGAAGATACATGACAACTTTCCAAACTATTTGCAGGATCTGGGTCAGTTTTGTAAAAGGAAACAGAAAGCCCAGGCTATCCTTAAATCTAATGATAAGCCAAGTAAAAAAGTCAATCAATATTCTAATCTTTTTTATTTTCAAGAATATTAAATAATATTATATCTTCACGAAGGGCATTTTTTTAAGTGCTTATGTTGATGAAGGAAATTTTTTTTATTATTTTTATTTTTTTCACAGTGGAACCCTTCAGAAGGCACTAGTAGTTCTGGAGGTTGGCAAAGCAGAGCTGCCAGCACCTCTATCTTCACGGGTGTACCATGACTCTGATGCCTTTGGTAGAAAGGCAAGGCAGTCTAGTCAAGGATGGTGAAAACATGGGCATAGACCTCAACTCCAACTTCTCTCTACTTCAGTCAGTTAAGTGAAGTCCTGAGTGACAATTGGCATACAACCTTTTCTTCCCTTCAAGACCAAACACTTCATCTACTACAATACATGGAATCCATCCAATTTGCTCTAACACATGGCCCCATCATCCTGCCTGCATGCTCCCAGCTCTGACCTCCCAGTTTGCATGGCACTGTGTAGTGGTTGAGCCTGCCCAGCCAGCTGGCTGGGGTGAATCAACAAGCTGGAATTGACAAAACATTTTTCCTGACATATTTAGAATATTTCACGAGGGAGAAATCCCTTGAGATTCAACATCTGATTCTTCAGACTGCCCTAGGAGATTAAAATAAAGGAGAAGACAACATTAAGTCATGCATATTCTGATTAAAAACAAACACAATGGGTCAGATTCCATCCTCGATTGCAGCCACACTGAAGTCTCTGTGGTTGCATGAGAGTAAGTGAGGACAGAGTTTGACCTGGTGCCTTGAAACAAAAATATTATAAATGATAGGCAAGCACAAATGTGACTGTAAAGCTGCAGCATGTTTCATCTGAGAAAACTTGAGAGAGAAAGAGATCTTATATTGGGGAGATTTAATTCCTCAAAGATGAAGAAAGATGAGAAATAATTATTTACAAAAAGTCAGTTTGGAATGACAGAGTAAGGTGGGTTTTTGTCATCCAAAATCTATGCATATTGTGTGGCAAATGATTAAATAAACAGATTGCTGCTCAAGCAAGTTGCTTTCAATTTGAGAAGACAAAGCCACTAGAATAATCTCTACCCACTAAAAGAAAATTGTTTGGTCACACTATGACCACACAGAAGGCGCTGCTCACCAGCAGAATTTGCCTGCAAGATGACTTCTTTGACAAAGAAGCATCTCCATACCTGTTCAGTGCAGACAGCACCAGGCAGGCTGAAGGTACACAGACCTCTGCTGACTCCAGAGGAGGCCTGTGCTGATGAAACAAGAGAAGATTTCATGCACTCTTTTGTCTCTCTATCCATTCAGCTTTCTTTCCTGAAACTCTGACAGAAGTTGGAGTTTAAAGATCTCCCCTTATGCACCCACAAGAGCTGTTTTATAACTCTTCAGTAGTAGCCTAGACCCAGATAGGCATGCAAATCATGCCCACTGATGCCAAAGGGGTAGAAATCACAGAAACAAGAAGAAAGTTTCCATGTTCCTAAGCCTTGTCTGTGACCCAAGTGGGCCCATCCTGAAGCTCCTGTGTAGTCTCTTGCCTGTTTACATTCATACCCATCTGCTAGCATGGCACTGAACCCACTTACCACATAGTCCATCATTTTCACCAGAGCTGATGATAGATCTGAAATGGCAGCCTGCATGACTTTATAAAAGGCTGTGATTTACTGCGTGTCCGCACATGTAGTGTCTTCGGAGTTCTGTGTAGTATCATCCTATCTGCTTAATCTCACTGTCCAAGGGTTAGGATTTTTTGTTTTGTTTTGTACTTTCTAAGCGCCTGCTCTGTCATCTGTGTACCACATTGCACTCCATATTCATCAAAGATATTTAGCTCTCGACAGGGTGAGTGCTTTAGGACTCTAAGATTTCTATCAAAGCCCTAGCTCTTCTTAAAGCAAGAACTTGCATTTACCTCATACACGCAAAATACATGTTTTTCTCAGGGCCTGCCAGCTCAGCAAACACAGCTGACATCTTTTTTTCTTTTTAGTTTGGTGTCTTGTTTCATCCTTACTAACAGCCTTCAGAATTGTACTTTAATGAAGGGACAATTAGACCCAGTCTATAGCAAATGAGGAAAAAAAGGAAAAGAAAAGAAAAAAAAAAAAAACTCATCTGTAATGAAACCCTTCTAGAAATTCTCTCTTTATGAAGGGAGTCCAGCAGTTCTGCAGCAAGGGAGAGGAAGTTATGCAGTTGGTATTTAAATATTTTCTTTGGTTTCAGTGTGACTCTGGGTGAGACTTTAGCTTTTGCCATATTTTCATCATCACCAAAACAGAAAAGAACTGAAATTTTTGCTCTGGATCATTTTACCTATGTCATTAGACAGTTTCCAAGATCAGGACCCCACTGTGCACTGAGTATACTCATGGTGGGAGGTAATCTCAGCTGCAAAGTACTTACCACTAAATAGAAGAGAAAAAGGATGGAACACAGCTAAATATTGAAAGATGCAGGGTCATGGAGCAAGACACTGAATGCATTTCCCCTGCTTTCTTACCCTATTTCTTATTATGGTTACACATTGCTATTCTGAGAGGAATAAAGCTGAAATTGCTCACCTGAAGGAGGCAAGAATCCCATTGATTTCAGCTGCTAGAGGGTGCTGTCCTGAAGGGAACCACCCCATAGTAGGCCTTTCTCTCATCTGATACTGCCTATGACAAGCAGCTGCACTCAAAGTGGGAAGTTCAAGTCTTGTGATACCATCCCCTTCCTCACCAGCCAGCAGAGAGATATGTAAACTGCAGAGGAGAAATGTGCCTCCCCGGAGCTGCAGCCAAACTCACCGTGTCTCTGGGGACCATCAAAGGTCAGACCATCACTTTGCCAACACATAATGCAGCTACTGGCATAGAGTCAAAATCTGGCCCCAGGAATGCTATACAAATAATACACGAGCTTTAAACTGTGGGGTTCTTACTCTGTATGCATGCAAGAAATTGGAGAAATGGAGGATAATTAATAATGTTTGCATTGTTCCATGAGGAGGGATGAGGACGTGGCTCCAAGAGTATTTTCAAAAACTGTTCTTAGAGATGTCTTCTGCAATGCTAGTCTCTTGGCCAGCTCTCCGTGAAAGAGCCCACGTAAGTATAGTTAGTGCTGTTAAGCCAGCCCTGCACTGAATAGACTAGTTAGGAGACAAGAAAACAAAAGGCAGTGAAATGCAAAGAACCATGTTAAAAGAACCTTATTAAATGGACGAAGCCCCAAAGTTTCCAAGTAAATGTCTGTTTTATGAAAGCAAGCAAGCAAGCAAGCAAGAAAGAAAGAAAGAAGGAGGAAAAGGAAAAAAGGTTTATCAATTCTGAAACAGCTGCTGTGCAGACCCAGTTCCCATCTATACTGCAGATATACAACTTCCTCATTGTTCATATCTCCCTCATCTTCTTGGCTGGGAAACATGCCTACCACTGGCCCAAGGTTTGCTGCGAAAGAAGCTTATGAATATTCAGTTATTCTTGTATGTTGCCCTCCTTGCAGACATAGATGTGAATGAGAACGGTAGAGCCAAGGCCAGAGCTTCCCGCTTGTTGATAAGAATCAGAAAATAGCATTTATGTTTAAGTCAAAAGAAATCTGGTAGGTATGGTGCCAGGACAAATAGACCTACTGGTGTCACTTTAAAGTACAGAAAAAAAGGAATAGCTAAATTTGTTTTACATTATTATAAGGGTTTTTTCTTAGTGATCCTGAAAACTGATGTAATGTCTCTGCATGCCAGCCTCAAGTGCCAAATCTAGCCACAATTTATGGGGTAGATAATAAGAGAATTACCATTTAATAGTCACATATCAACAATCTGTCAAATTAGTGATGAGAAAACCTCTAGGAGAGGCATCTAGGCTTCTCAGACTAGCTGAAGACATATGTATTCTCCCCACCACTAGGTCCCTCAATGACCCTTCTGACAACAGGCAGGCACCAAGCTGGTTGAAGAGTCTTCACAGCCTATACAAAACACAGGTTTCTCAGTTACTGAAAGCTGTGTGGTGATTTTTGAAGTATCAGTTCTCAATGCTGACCTGGCTTCATCAGCAGCAGGGCCCTCTGAAAGTGGCTTTCAACTTGACTGTTTTAGCCTCAAAATACCTATGCTTTGAGCTGCCCATGAGAGAAAAAAATAAGATCTCACCACATCTTGCCATCAAACTCCAAATTGTGGAGAACTCAGTTTAAAACTGCATTAAATCTCTAAGTTGGTTGTTTGCTGTATATACCACAGAAGAACTAGACAAAACAACCAGATAACTTACCTTTTGGCAGTAATAGAAGTGTTAGTACCATAGAGCAAGTTAATCTCCTGTTGATTTGTGACAACAGTACAGATTTGCAGCAAATCCAAAGCTCAGTGATAACTTCACAGCTTGACCCTTGGGTAGAATTAAAAACAGACCTTGTTCTGACAAAATGTAATCAGAACTGGTGACTATGCTGGGACTCCTGGATGGACTCACAGTAAAGCACAGTAAAGCAGAGGCAGGAAGAGCTGGGAATATGACACGATCTGAAATGAGTGTGGCTGTGTGTTTGCATGTGTATGCATATATCTATGCTTATCTGTATCTCATCATAACTGATATACAGTAGACAGCACGGTATACTTTCCTCCAAAATCCTACAAATAGGGCTCTGCTCTGGTTGTGAAGAACAGCTCATGATCCCAGAACCGTCTCCTGTGTTTAATGCTGTGATGTATCTCTTATAGGTATGAAAATGCATCTGGAAAAATCACATTAATGCTAGGTTTACTTAGAATTAGAATGATGATCAAAGTTAGAGGTTAGGCTTGAAAAATACATATCTGGTTAGCCAAAATTTCTTCACCAAATTTTCCTGTTGGATTCTTTTGCTTGTCAGCTTACTTGCTTCAGAGGCTACAAATATTTTGCCTGTCAAAATTGAGCTAGACCCAATTTTCTTGTTAAAACTGTCTGTAAGAGTGACAACTAGTTGGTATTCAAAAATAATGAGGTTTGCTGTTCTACAGGCTTTTCTTTAGACTCCAGTCAGATTTAGCTGGGACACACAGAGATATTTTTTTCTCTGTAGGGACACCTATCTTCATTAAGCTCACAGAAATGAAATTGACTTCTTAAGCATCCCTACTTTTCTCAGAATCTTGGTAGAAATAAAAATTATTAGGAACAAGAGAAGAAAAAAGATAATATAGCTGTAAAAGCTTCCCTTCCACAAGAAACCAAGTTTAAAGTATTTGCTAAAAGTTGCTAAGACAAATAAAATAGTTTTATTGCTTTTCCAAGCACCAAAAAGACAATAATGTTTAAGCAATCATTTTCCATCTGCCTGTTCCTCATTTCTCTTCCTGCCAATACTGATTTCCATAAAAACTTATCAGGAGGATGAGTAGCCTCTCAACAAACACTCCAAAACCAATAAAAGCCCGTTACACTAGCACGGCTAGCACGGGTATGGCTTTTGTCTGCAGTGCCCACTGCTCTCTGGGATGTGGTGACAAAGCCTAATATGCTTTCTCTCACTAGTGAGTGGAGAGCAGCTGCTGATAAAGAGGATCATACTCTGGGAAGGGAATGAGTTTTTAAGTAATCTGGGCAACGACAGGCTTGAGGGCTCTGCAGCTTGTAAGCAGCATGGACACTCGCTGACCTTGCTTTCTTTGCTTCATTTCACCTGATAAATGAGTGTAGTGCACTGGGAGTATGGGTCTCCCTGCCCACGGCGGTGCAAATCACTTCAGTGAAGGGATAATTGAGTAAGTGAGAGGATTTGCCCAGAGACCTTTCACATGGTTGCAGTTGCAAAGGGTAACCACTTCCTCAGCCTGTCTGGCCTCTGAAAGGTGAGTCAAGTGGGGATCAATGCAGGCACTGACAGAGCAACAAGAAAGGAAAGGAGAAAACCCCTCAGCTAACAATGAGCAAGCAGACCCATGGCTATGACACACTGGCCAAGTGTGTGGTCACACCAAGCCAGCTTTATCTGAGTGTGTGTAGACGCAGCTCCTATTCCTTTGTCTGGGGAATCACAGGCAGAAATACGGCAGCTGTATTTCTGACACACCATAAGGATGGCCAGCACATGTGTGCTGTGTCTGGGTGCATCAGACTTGCTGGGCATATGCAGATAGCTCTGTGGGGCATGCAGAGGCAGGCCTGGATGCTTGGCTGCATCAGGAAAGATGAGGGAGTGGAGAAAGAAAGAGGGCCTGCAACTCTCGTACACATCTCCGTAAATTAATGTTCTCTAGAAATGACTTGGAATTGTATTACAGGTGCAGGTATGCTCTCACAGTGGAACAAACTGAGTGTGAACCCGCCTTTTGCCCACATGGTGAAGGTGGTGGTGCACACCTCTTCTCGTGCTGCCTGGAGTGGACAGCGGAGGAAGAGCCAAGGTTTGTGCCAATGAGTTACTTGAGCAAAAGCTCTGGGGTTCATTTTTTCTCAAAGTTTGGAGGTGTGACATTTTGTGTTTGTGGCTCGGTTGGTTGGTTGGTTGGTTTGGTTTGTTCATTTGTTTTTTGGGAAAAAAAAAAAAGACTATCTTCATGTAGGAAAGCTAATTTTAGTTTTTTTTTTTTCCAGACTCCAGGTGATCTGGACGTAAATCAAAAAATGTTGTTCAGGATCCAAGCTGAATAGTTCGGGTTTTAATACAATATTTCAGTGTGAAACCAAAACAAATGTTAAACCTTGGAAGCTGTATAAAATTGAATTGTCATTATCTAGTCAGTTTTTATTTTAAGCACCTTGAATCGTAGTGAAGACAATAAGAAATGAAAATGCTCAACTATTTCAGGATTCAGCCTATAGCAGTGTAGGACACACTCAGCACAGGCTGTTGATTGTAGCCATCCTTCATGGCAGTCATTCATTATATAATTTCAAAGGTAACTTAAACATGTGCCAGAAACTTTGGAGAGACTAGTCCTTGGTGAAATGGGCTCTGGACCAAATCTTTACTTTAATGATAATGCTTTAGAATAAAATATTTTTTGGTTCAGAACATGAGAACATGTGAATCTCTCTTTGGCTCTCACCTTTTAAAGAAAGAGATGAAATTTAAGTTTTATGAAAATTAATGCAAGTAATTAAATGCTAAAACAATAACAAGTATATACTGTTACAGCTCATGAAAAATCATAAGGAAAGGTGAATGTATCCAGACAGTTTTTAATAAAGACTTGATTCTGTACACACATTTGTGCAAGTAGTTTTTAATCATTTGATAGATCCAAAGAAATCAATAGCTCTATTCACAAAACAGAACTGATTTGCATGAATAATATTATGTATTTGCAGAAGATGAGGTATACATTTATGTTAAAGCTAATCTGTAGTAATAAGGCTTATCTGTAGCTTGACAATTTCTTCAGAGTCATTTGATGTTTCTGAATATGTTGCCTTTTTTTTCTGGAAAACACTGAAATCACAAAGTCATAAAGAGAAGTGTAGATCAAGACTGGAAAACAACCAGAGGTCTCAAACTGTCAAAACTGTCAATGGTTCCAGGAGATTTTCATCTTAAAAATGCCAGGTAAGTTTTTTACCAATCATTCTATGTAGTAAAAAAATTAATTCACTGGCTTATTAGCATTGCCTTAAAATAAACAGTTTGCAATGGCTAAAAAAAGATTGATGTCCTTTAGTTGATTGATGAAAAGAAGTTAAACATAAAATATGAAAAGCAGGCATGTGAAGCCATGCAGCTTTCTGTGCCGGTGCAGCATGAGTACAGGCTGAACTGTGGAAAGAATGTCTGATGGTACAAATCCTGCCTTCAGTCCGGTGTAAGACTTCTGCTCCTCTCCACCTGGCTGTTGGACAGCCTCCATCTGCAGTTTTTCCTGCCCCATCTGTTGGTGCTTTGCACAAGGCCATTACAGGGTTTGGGTCTGCTGCCTGAGTTGCTTTACCCATCCCTTCTCTGAAGCCTGTTGAGAAACTCCTGTGAGGGCCTTTGCCTTAGGTGAGCTAATTGATAGACTTGTTTCTTCCAACTCTAGGGTGCATACCCCTTGCAGTTTTCACAAAATCACAGAATGGTTGGGGTTGGAAGGGACCTCTGAAAGTAATCTGGTCCAACCTCCCTGCTCAAGCAGGGACAAAGAGTTTAGGTTCCCCAGGACCTTCCTGCTTGGCTGTTTGCATATCCAGGATTTTCAGCTGTGGGTTTCTGAACAGACCATTTAACTGGGACCCTAACCAGGCTGACTTCTTGCTAACTCTGCTCAACTTAAATCTTTCCTCTCCTCACTGTGCCCCACACCCAAAAGTCTTGAGATCTCTCTTAGAAGACTCAATCATTTTCTTACACAGGCCTGTTTTTTGTTTGTTTGTTTGTTTGTTTGTTTGTTTTCCACATACTGGCAGTTAAAATAGTTTCTACCAAATGTTACTGCCAGTCTCTCATATTAAGGTCATGCTTTTTCCACTCTGTTATTTCTGACCATTAGTTTATTTTCCTTTGGGTATAGTAAAAACAGAAGAAAGAATTTAAAAAGAAGGGGGGTGGGGGGTGGGGATTTTTTCCCCGTATATTAAGATGCTAGGTTGGTAGCACCCTGCTTGGTAGTCCTTATGGAGTACACGTGTTCACCTGGATAGGAATATTCAGTGGGAACTTGTTTGTATAAAAATTAAATAAATAAATTTAACAGTGATCTTTGCTGGTCTTCTGATTTGCTGTTATTAATTAGTATGCTACAGGCATCACAGAAGACATGAATATTAAAGAACAATTGTTAACATTTTGATGTTTTGTCAGTACTGTGTGTCATAACATCTTCCTACTGGGATGCAGTGTGATGACACTGTGTCAAAACAGAACATTGTCACCCTGTGCTAAAATGTTGCAATGTGATGACATTTAGATCTACGTGCTCCAAGAGTTATTTGGATCACAAAGTCAAACCTTTCTTAAACTGGTGGTGGCACCTGCCTGGAGAGCAAATCTGTGAGAAAAAGTGCTGGCATATAGTCTGTACTTGAGAAAGAGAGAAAAGATCTTTTAGCAGATCTCAAGAGCCAACACAAAATCTTCTGAAACAAGATATTTAGCACTGAATATTAGGCATTAAAAATATCCACCATTCTTTGAAGACCAGATAAAAAATAACCTATTTTAACAGAATCCTTCTTTCTTGGTACTGATTATTGCTTGGATAACCCCACTGAATCCCTGAAAAACTGATCTTAAAATTGTCGTGAACAATTTTCTAAAATAAAAAAGTTGTTTTTGAAAGGGAAACAATGTCATAAAAATATTTTTCTTTTGAAACATCTTATATTCCTCTCAGTTCATTGAAACAAATTCAGTTTTCAATACCCAAGATTTTTAAAAAATAAGATTGAGGGAGGGTAGGATATCAAAATCTACAAAACTTGTAACTGAAAATTTTGAGAAGTTTCAGTTTCCCAAAATGTATTTTGAAGTAAGGAATTGTGAAATTCTAGCTGCTGTTGAAAAATAAATAAATAAATAAAATAAAATATAAGAATATTTGAGGGATTGAAGATTTTTTGTCACTTATTTAAATACTCATTTCTTCCATTATGTTTCAGTGAAAATACTTGTGAAATTCTGAATGATGTAAAAAATGGTATTTAAGTCTATCCTTTTTCTTAGGAGCTCAGTATTTTCTACTTTTATCTTTCATAGAATTACTGATTATCCAGACAATATTGAAACCAAGAACTCACTAAATGAGCATGTCATGCCATCTTAAAGACCTTAGTTATGACTAAGCTGAGTTTTATATATCTATAATTCTACTGGCTTTAAAGAAACTTATCTGAGTATGTACCAGACAAATTTGACCAGAACTAATTGTTTAGTTTCCAGCTCTGCTCTTCCAGCTCCTAGTGAGGTCAGCAGGAACTGCAGCTGCTGTGGCCCTCCTAGGGCTGGGCCCCCTTTTCTTCACACAAAGAATTTTGCTGAAACAACAACAAAGGAGTTTTGAGATTTAGTAATCGACATATGTCGTACCATTTCAACATCGTTTCTGTGCATCCATTTCGAAGGCAGCCTCGATGTTCAGCCAATGATGCGGCTGGCCCTTTTCCAACCTAAACAGCATGACCTCTTTGGCTTTACCATTATCGTAGGCTCTCACAGATTTAGAGGTAATGTGCAATCAGGTACGTGAGACCATATTACATATTGGCAAATTTCTCCTCCTGGAAAACGAAAATATTGTACTCATAGGCCATTATAATTATTCTCAATGCGGTTAAATTTAAGGACTGAATTAATCCCCAGTGTAATTCTATGGATTTGAATAGAGTTATACAGGAATGAATGTGGTCTGAGAAAATTACATTTATAAATATAGTACCTTAGAGAGTTGTTTTTTCTCTGTGTCAAATGCTGATCCTAAATTCTGCTCTCAGTTACACATTTTACTTTGGAGCTACTCTATCAGTGCTAAGTGTTACTCTTAATGAAATACCTACATGAATAAATCAAAAAATCTAGCTCTACAATCAGAACCATTTTTGTAAAATATGAGAGTGTGGTGTCCCAAATCCCATGCAATTGCCATCCTGTTATTCGCAGGCATATGCTCAGCTAGATGGTCAGCAACTAGATGGTGGGGCTTTGCAGCACTCTGAATACACAGTTTGGCCAGAGAGAGGGAGGAGAGGATGGAAAAGTACAAGGTCTCATGGAGATGCTCTAGATTTGGATCTGGGATGCGCTCCCAGGTCCCACAGTACAGATATAGCCAAGTATACAAGCCTTGCCCTTCCAGTTGTTTGATACTACCATTGAATGGGAGTGTGTTATTTGGTTGGTTGTGTTTTTGTTTGTTTATTTGTTTGTTTTTTTGGTTGGTTGGTTGGTTGTTTTTTTAATGGATGTCTCAGTTATTGGGCAGCTTTGCTCTACACAAGATGTTTGTGTAAGACATGTTTGGAAATTTAGGCTGTTCTTTTAAATGTCTGATATCCTAGTCAATTGTGGCAGAAATGTAGGTGGTTGTTACTTGCATCTGATGGCAGAGAGAGCCCTCCTGTGCAGTATTGCTGTTGAGGAAAGACCAGTCCCAGAGTGTAGTTAACCTTTAGCAACCTATTCATACACATGAGAATTGCCAAATAAATCCAACCTCAAAATTTCCACCATCATTTTTCTTTCATGAAATTTTTATACCATTTTCCAAGAAAGGTTTCATTGGGCCCATTGTAACAGCTTGACAAAAATCTCCCTCTTCAAGCATCTCTGCATACAGGAAATGAAACCTCCACTGAGAATTCATCTGGCACAGCAATACTGGAAAGAGATGATATCTAGGAGGTCTTGGACATGAGCAAAGGCTTCTTCACTGATGCTATGTTCAGAAACCATCAGGGAAACCTTTTAACTTTGCCTTCATGGTTTGCCACCATCTCCTTCTGCCTGTCTTTGCCTACCACTTTCTTTTCCTCCACGTACATTTCCCATATCTCTGCAAATTAATCTGAAAATAATCAAGTATAGATAAAACTTTCAACAGAAAGTTTCAAGGTGATGGTGGAAGAAGAGAAAAAAAGAAGGAAAGAGAAAGAGGGACTAATGAGAAAAAAAAAAACTGTATGAGAAGAAGCTAAGTAACAGTATTGACAGTGATTTTGGGGCTAGGATGAAGCACACCATTGGGTACCATATAAATGAAACAATATAGATAATCATTTGTCTCTTTGTCCCATGGCTCAGATAAAGTTATTAGGGAGCTGATCACTCTTATACACCTGGGAGAGCCTCACATTAGCTGATTTAAGGGAGCAGAGTTTTCAGTGAGTTATTTTATGTGTCGTAAGTTTTCACATCAATCAGTGTTTTTTCCTGTCTCCTGTGTATTCAGTCATTGTAGGGGAGGACATAAATTAAGTGCATGCCCATAGATGTTCCATCTCATGGTGAAAGTCTGTAAACTAAACAATATGTTGTGTGTTTGTTTTTTTCTGTGCACTTTATTCTTTTTCTTTTGGGGAAGCTGAGCAACAAAACACGCAGCTTCTCACTTTCAGCTAAGATTTGAGGATTATTTTTTTTTAAGCATCTGTAAAACTGTGGCAACAGTTCATCTACTTGTGTGTAAGTAGCTTAACAGGAAGCCTGTGAACTGGATCAGGCAACTCACCTTGGGCTATTCTCAGAGATCTTTACTTTGTGTGCCTGAACAGGGACCAGAACAGGGACTGAAGGAGATAAGAATGGCATTACAGGAACCAAATGATTTCAAAGAGGTCTTGGACACATCCTTGTGTGACTACTTGCCCTGGCACCTGGCAACATACTTTCAAAGGAAAGACAAGGTTGTTTCGTGAAGCAGCATCATTGGCTGCACCAATGCCCAGGCCTGCAACAATACTCAAAACCAAGTGTCTGGCATCCAAAATGCTGGTCTTTCATTATACTCTGTGCACAGTTAGGTGGAATCACTGGTACAGGGAGGTCCCCAGTTAGCTGCCTTCTTTGACAATACAATGCATGCTGATGCTCTTTGTCTGACTTTACATCTCCTCTACGCAAACGTATTTCTAAAGGCTACAGTTTGAAGAGGAGTCTTCTTACTCTCAAGAACATAGAAAATACAGAAATGCATCACCTGCAGAAGCACATGACACAGCTTATAAATGAGAAGGACCAGTACGACAGATTTAGGGAAGCTTGCTAATAAGAACAAAGACATTTTGGATGGCATTCATCTCTTTTAAAATGAGGAATCTGAAAGTGAGGTGCTGCAGCTACATTATTTATCTGGGTTATTAACTTCCCCAGTAGACTGGGGAAGTATATGCATGCTGTATGCATATACTATGCATGTTTCTGTATATGTTTGTGGGTGTGCCTGAATATGCAGAAACACCAACACATAGATAGCTGACCTGTCTTCTGTGGCCCAAACCAAGCTCTGCCAGAATGCTCATCTGAACACTCCAGAGCATTAGCAAAACATATGCAGAGATGAATTTTGCAACATGAGATCATCCATAAAACTAAAATTCCCACCACCAAAACAAACACACAAATGCAAGCAGCCAAATGCACGCTCACATTTTTGTATGCTATATGTATTTTCATATTTTTTTTAATAACAACATGTCGAAGATTTCAGGGAATAGAAAAGCAGCTCATCTGCACAAATCATCAAGGCGTAACTCACATACTGCGGATTAAGATGTGTCTCCTACCAAAATTACTGGTGCTTTGGCGGCTGAAATGTTTTGCTGCTGGTTTGGGAGACAGCTAGGAAGCAGTGACAGAGGGTGCTCATTTGAATATTGCCCTAAATCAGTGCCATATGTTGACCCCATGACCAATCCTTGATGGCAAAAAAAAAATCAAAACAAATCAGTGGTGTTTTTCCAATGGCTTGCAAGTAAGAGTCTGCATTCACCTAGGCCAGGATACACACACATGGAGTGCTTTGCACCTGCATAAATAAGACATTGTCCTTTATTGATAGTAAGGAAAAAGAACTCTGTCTTGATTCATGCATAGAAAAATAAATGTGTGTAGAATGAATACAGCTTGATCAAAGAATTAGACATGGTTGTACTGATACCCCTCTATTTTTCTACCTTTAACAAATATGGCACTATATATGTCTGCAATTTTATTCCGTGCTTTGGAGGGAATTGAGAAAGAATTGCATTTAGCTACCACCTTTACAGAATACCTATCTCCCACTCAAGGTGGATTAAAGTAAACTAAAGTTCAGTTCACTGTGACTGAATAGGAACTGAACAAGCCTCAAAACTGGTATTTTTTTCATAGATATTTTTATGTGTAAAGTTGGTGTCAGGACAAGACTCCTCAGGCAGCACAGCAAGAATAGACTTTCCCTTTGACAAACACGAGAACACAAGATACTTACGTCAGGGAGAATAAAATGAGGAAGAGAGGAAAGACCAATGTAATGAGGAACCAGGGAAGATTCAATAGCTGGTCTTGCTTCTCCTTGTGCATGGGGAGACCACAGTCAATAGAAGCAGAGAAAGTGGATGCTGGGAGAAGCTGCCACCCTACACACTGCTGGTCACCTTGTAGCTGCTGCTAACATGCGTTTAGGGCTTCAGCATGAGCGAAGTAGGCTTGACTATGGCTTGCTTATCTTTCCTGAGATCCCCTGAGCAAATTGAGCCTGTGCCTAGAGCAAGACTTAGCTGCCTATATATATAAAAAAATGCTGCAGTATGAGAGTAGTAATTATCTAACTGGTTTGGTCTGTCAGCTGGCCAGCTGGGACCCTGCATTGTCTGGCCAGTCAGCACTGGCACTGGTACAGATCATACTGAAGCTTCTCTAACCAAAATCCAGTAGACAGAGAGGCATGGGAAAATAGGTGGCATGGAAGAAAAATGTATATATTGCAGAAATATAAAGTCCTAGGTAATCTCAGGTTATTGTGATGAAAGTGTACAGAAAGACATACTGCATAAATGCATGCAACCTCATTAGCTGTTCATCAAAGAATAACTTGCACAGTAACATTTTCAGGATACTACATTTTAATCCTATATACTCTATAAAGTATTGCATATATAATAGGCATTCTTGTATTCTGTATACAGAAATACAGTATATATGTATATATATACAGTACATCTATATATACCATATACACACACATACACACTATGCTATATTACGTATCAATAAATTACGTATCAATAAATGAAGGGGGAATAGAATGAATGTTTCAAAAAAAAATTATATATGTATTTTATTCTTATACAAACAATAGTTAATAGAAAAGTAAAGAAAATACGAGAAAGAAAAGAGAAAACAGAAAAGCATACCTATCTCAACAACAGATGTTGATTGGATATGTTTAAATTAATCTCCACATCAAGGCAAGAGGGTAATTAGAAATGGGGTTTTCAGGTGCTTTTATAGTTTTGTTCAACTTTTCTCAGATGGAGGACAATGATGCTGATGACCTCGGGGAGAGCAGAAGTAAGCCAGGAGTCTGCTCTGGAAAAATCCAGCCTTTGGGTGGCATTCACCCAGTTGTGGAGGGCCGGCATAGCTGCCTGTAAGCGAGGCATGGGATACGCACCTGGCAGCTGCTCAGAGCATGGAAGAAAGCAAAGACAGGAATGATTATATCTGAAATTCTGCTTCTGGGTATGATGGAATAAATATATGTTTGTCTCCAAGTGTTAAAGACTTTCTTTTCTTTCTACTGGAAATTCCTGCTATGTAGGATGAGAGATGCTTCCCTGTGGCTCCTTGTGTCCCTCGGCCATGCTGGGCAGAAGCCATGCACCTACACTGAAGAGGTAACAAACAGTTCTGCATAGTCACAATCAATGTGCTCTGCCAGGTGAAGTGGCTGCTTAATGTTACCCTTCAGATTGCCTCTGCTGCAATGCGAGTCAGATCAGGTCTGGCTGGTTATCAGCTACTGACCAAGAAAGCAGGGTGCAGAGGGTTTCTCAGAGTCTCAGTCTGCTGCCTGTGGGATATCTGTCCAGGAAAGAAGCCAGGAAGCATTTGAAGGAAAGTATTGAGCTTGGTACTTACTGGGTGGTCCACTCAGTTTGAGATTTTTCTTGCACCTTATTTTCACCGTCATCTGCTTTTTTTTTGCTTTTTTTTTTTTTTTCCTTCAGTATAATAATTTTCTTTTCCAATTTAGGAAATTTCACCTAGAGTCTTGTGTCTTTTTTTTTTTCCGGTCTTTGCCCCTCTCTACTTCTACCTTTCAGGAAGGGACAAACAAAAGAACTGTTGATGGGACATTTTTTATCTGGGGATCTGATATTTGAGTTTGCTTTTGGAATTCATAATCTTCAATGCTGACAAGGTCTATCAAATCCCCCAGCCATCTGGGGAGAAAACAATAGGTAAATGAGGTATTTCTTTGTCCCTTACTCCTATGTGGATAGCATGTCTGTTTTGGCTAACTGACTATCTGGTCCAGTGTTTGCATTGTTGAGTTACCATGTTGTGTGGTAAATTAAATGTTTTGTACGAGTATTCAGTAGAAAAAGGCATTTAGCTGGTTTAATTAAATGAATAAATAATAATCCTTTAAAATACCACCAGGCATTTGGCTGGTGGGGGTAGCCAGTCCTGACCAGCACCCTTTCTGTGTGGAGGAATGTGGGCACCTTCACCAAGTGTTTTCCAGCAGCACACTCAGAGTCTCACCAAATTCTTCTCTCCTGCACTTCTCACCCCATTTCTTGCTTCGGTGTCTCTGGGTCGCTTGCAGCTGCCATCTTTTCTTTACCTTCCTTCTCTCTTTCTCTCTTTCTCTCTCTCTTTCTCTTTCTCTCTTCCTTTCTTCCTTTTGTTAGAAAAAGGTGCACATAGCTGTTTCATCCATGTTATAAACCTCTTAAGAATAGCAATCTGCTTGCTCGAACATGGTTTTTGGCTTGAGTTGTGGTGAGAGTAGTGGAAGTTCACAGCAAATGCTTCTGGCTTGCTAACCTAACACCCTGTGGTACCCCTGTGATTTTTAAGATTTCAGTAAGATTAATTTGAAAGGGAACATTTTGTGAGCCACTTTTAGTAAAATAAATCACTTGTGTGACTTCTTTTTTTCTGTGTTTTGAACCAGAGACAACTTTATTTTTTTTTAATCCTTTGAGACTTTAAAGATATATTATATCTGCACCCACCAACTGCCTCTGCTGATATCCAACGGAAGATGGGGTTAAAACATCTGGAGTATTATTCATTTCTAAGTAATCTCTGAGCTTGTTTCCATTTCTTCTTGAGTCAGGAGGTCTAACAAAAGCAAATGTTCACAGCCCAGCCAGGTTGTTTTGCAACACTGAATTGAAAATGCACTGCACTAACATCAGATAAGGTGTCCTTGCTGATTTATTTGCACTATGCAAAGCTAGATTCTGTTAAACAATATAAAAAACGACATAAATACTACTTGAAATAATAGGACTAATTCTGTTCAGGGGGGAACGAGTGACCATTCTGATCACAGCCAAAACCTGCTGAACTGTTTGCTGTGAGAAATACTCAGATTTGGGATCAGCCAGTGTGGGGAGGGCTCTGGTTTCAGCACAAGCTGTGATGGTGTTGGCAGACACCCTGGGGGGCTCAAAAGGAACCAGAGGCTCCTACAGCAACATTGATATAGCTGCAGTGGTGCAGCAACTTACTGAATGACTGATGCGGTGTTTGCTCAGTTGTAAGTCCTCATGAAAGGCCAGAGCAGTGAACGTGAGCCCAGTGCATGTGTCCTTACTCTAGACAAGACCAGAGGGATCAGGACAAATTTGCAGGTTGGTAAAGCTCAAGGCAAAATTTGTTTTGACTTCACTAAGTGCTTGTCCTTAAGTCTCTAAAATCAAAATCAAAAATATCATTTAGAAGGAGAGAGAAGGCATCCTTGTAAGAGTAAACAGATATACTCACAGCCAGCTACCTCATCATCCTCATGAGGTTCTCCTCTTTTTCCTGTAATTTCTTTGGATTAAGAAATAAAAAGATGTTTACCTCAGCAGAGGAATGAACTATCAATGTCCACTCCAAAATGGGTTCCACAGATACTGCTAATTTTAACCGCTGTAACTTACTAGTTCTCTCCCACCCTATTTTGCTTTTATCACAAGTCATTTGGGTCTCCCCAGATTTCTAGCACAGCAGAACCTGCGTTAGAGTTTTGGTAGTAATGCTAACACCTGTGTCTGGTACTTCTTTACTCTACAGTGAGGGAGTCAGCATCAGTATCTGAAATATCTGAGAATTGGCCTTCCATAAAAATAAACCAAAGATTCAGCATCCACCCCAAGAAAAAGAAAAAGTATCACTGACCTCTTAAAGAAACACAAACTCTGGCATACTGCTGTTTTGTACAAGACATGAGAGCAATTCGTAATTTAATAAAATACACTGCCATTGCCAATAACCTTTTCTGGTCACAAACACAGTCCCGATCTGAACAAAACATTTGGGAAAATCTCTTAGCACTTTTTTTGTATGTTTTATTTTTTTCCAAAAATCAATAGCACAACTAAATCTCTTTGGAAAAAAAATGTGTTATGATATTATCATGGCATCAAAAAGTTCATGTCAAGAGGCAACACAGCACCAGCACAGCAAGAAAAAACATCTTATCTTCCAGTTTTGCTGAATGTTTTGGTTCTAGTTTTCATTCTGCATCTTATAGAGATTTCCTCAGTTCAGCTTCACAGAAATGATGCAAGGAGATTTCAATCTTCCCTTGAGGAGTCAGAATCATTTAGGTTGGAAAAGACCTCTAAGTTCATCTAGTCCAACCTTTAACCTAGTACCGCCAAGTCCACCATTAAAGGAAGGGGAGGTAGATGGCATGTAATGCAGGACTGGTATCTTGGGATTTGGGTTAATAGAAACTGTGGATCCAATAACTCTTTCCTAATCAACATGGAATATTTAACTTCATCTAAGTGGGACATTGTGTGTTGCCACTTAATCTCTGTCCCGTCACTTCCCACCCCACACCATCCAGCTGAACAGTGTGTCAGTTGAGAAAGAAACTGAAATTTGGTAAGGCAAATCCCTAAGTAGACAATTTTCACCCAATTTTCTTCCTCAGAGTAACAAAAGACAACAGACCCAAAGGCTGCAGTCACACCCTTACGTTACTGCACTTGTTGAGCCTGTTTGAGGATGTGCACATCTTGTCCACTTTTTCTAACAATGCCAGCTCTCATTTTGCTGGAGGTTTGGCAAAATTCAAGACAGTGATGTCTTTAGTTGGGGTTGATCCAAAACCCCTCCCCTGCCAGCAGCTGTCTCCCAGCAAATTTCTGGACACGTCCTCTGGGCTCCCAGGAGCTTTTTCAGAGGGAGCAGCTGCTAGCTCTTGTCTGCTGTTTTTTCCCAAAAAAACATCTTTCGTGCTTGCTCTGAGAGGTAGTGTTCTTCTTTACCAAAGGTGCTGCCAAGACTAATAGTAACATAGGCCTACCTCTTCTGCAGTACTTTTCAATGGTAGGTTTTAAGGCAGATGACAGAGGCAACACCGTGGCAGGCATGGGATGAGAAGGATGCATGTCATCAGCACCCTCTGAGGTGATGCCGGGAGAAGGCTGTCATGTCTAAGGCTACAGATATCTCCTCTGGCAGCACTGCTGCTCAAGGGGAAGCACAACAGGCCAGCACAAAGAGGATGACGTCTGTAGCCACTGAAAGTTAGCAGCAGACATTGAGATGGGTCCAGATTTACAGCTCTAGATACCAACAATATTCCTTATTAAAATACAAAACAATAAAAAAATATCAGTGTAGTCATTTCTCCAGGTTTTGTAAGCAATCCAAAAGCACGACAGAGGCCATAACTCCTGCCTCTTGATTCCCAAAGCAGCACTCATTCTTCTGGGCAGCACCTATGATGCTGTGTCTTGTGTCCTGATGGAAGAATTCTCTTACTTGAACAACATTACTTATGAAGAGAAATTCAAAACACAGTTCACAGAGTGTGATAATTATTTGAATTAATTTAAGGTATTGTTTTGTAATTATTAAATGATTGCTTAAATTATTAAATTAAATACCTTCATTCAACCAGGTATTTTACTGAAGTGGGGACAAAGTGCAGTTAAAGATGTCTACCACGTAATATAAGCTTGATTTTCACTAGTATGTGCTATAGGTTTTATAAGGCAATTAGGCAAGAAATATTTGTTCAGCTGACACTGTGCAATGTCCTGCTTCTGATAACAAGTCCACATATGCATAATTTAAGTAGCCAAACACTGAGGCAGATTCTCTTTGGTGAAATCCCTTTGGCCATGGAGCACTGCTAATTTTGGCAATAATGATTTCTACTCCAGAAATCAAGACAGGCAGAACCAGCTCAAAACAGTACTGGGAATAGTGGGAATCTTTCAGTTTTGGTCATTAGAGTGGAGAGTTTACTTGCTACAAGAGCTCTCTGGTAGAGCTCACCAAAGAGGTTCGGTATTTATTAGTTCAGTACTTATTATTGTTTAATATCTGAAGTGCATATAAGAAGAACAAAGGAGGATTGTACATTTCTTAATGCAATAAATTCATATTGCTAAGTTTCTTTAGAAAGAAGCAGTCATGTGAACTTTCCTGCCTTATCTGTGCTATATAATCTACTATGTATGTTTTCTGGGAGACAAAGCAAGAGACAGGAAGAGGTATACCAGGTGCTAGTAAATGAAGCATACAAATTCCCAGGACACTAGCTCTCCTATTTTAATTATGTTGAGAAAAAATTGCTGTGCTTATGAAAGGGGACGGGTTGATGATAGAGGAGAACAATATTATTACTTTTCCAAGAGACTAAGTTCAGTACAGGAGGCAGGTGTACTCAAATTCATGGATTTTGCTTCATTATTTGTTGCTTTTTTTCATCTGGGCCTTTCAGTGAAGTTATGATCCGTGGCAAAGAGTGAGGGTTGTACCAATAAAAGCCTTCTGTTTAAAAAGAACCGAAACCATGCTCCTATCTGTTACAAGTGAATACAGCACCATTAGAAAAAGACCCCAGCATTCCAACTGCTTTTGTAAAAGGTAAAAAAACAAAAACCATAAAGTAATATAAATGTAGATTGTTAGATATAATTACTCATAGCTTTCCCAAGACTTTTGTGTGTGTGTGTGTGAAAAGCTCTAATTAGAAAACTCGGGAAGAAAAGAAGAAAAGAAGAAATATTACTGAAGTCTAAGATGCCAGGAAATGTGCTTCTAAAAATCAGATGTTTTTATAATGCATAATGTTCTTTGCAGAAAAATAATCCCCACTGCTCATAAAAATGATGAAATGATACAGTTGCAGAGTATTTGCACACCCTCTTCCTGCCTACCCATGACTGCATATTTAACCTCAGCATTAAAAAATGTGAGAGTTAGAGATATTTTTTTTCATTCTGTTGCTGTTCAGGCAAATGTGTTGTTTCCAATATATATTTGTATTATAAAGGTTAGTTCCAAAGTGTTCAGTGTCCACAGCAGGGTTGAGATATTCAGAAGAGCAATCAACAATTTCCAATAACTCAGTGGAAGGCTGTTTCAACAGTCTGAAAATCTTGCCAGTCAATTTAAATACTCAATTTAGGAACCTAAGTCTTGGTGCTGAGTCCTTTGCAGAGCTCTCTTTTCTGGTCAAACAAATTAAAAGTATTGTTTGTATCTTGAATCCTGTGTGCAGTTCTGATTCCCCATTTCCAAAATAAAAGAATAAAAGCAGAAAGGTATGCCAGAAATAACAAGATTGTGCAAAATTAGGCAATGGCTTCTATTTAGTGTGACAGACTAGGAGTTTCCATATTGGAAAAAGGGAAACCTAAAACAATATATGACAGAGGAATAAAATGTCACAAAAGGTACAGAGCAGATGAATGGTGAATTCGTTATTTTTCAAGGATTAGCATGTATCAAATTAGATAAATTAATGGGACAAAACAAACAAACAATAAAAATACACCATCACCACCACCACCACCAAAAAACGGACTATCCAAGATTGTTAAACTCAAATGTGCAGCTTTTCATTTACAAGGTCTTTAAAATGTAAACTGCTTGAAACTGAGAAATACACTGACAAATGACCATTATAAGTTTGTTCTGTTTTTCCTTAAGTGTCTGTGACTAGCTACTGTCAGAGATGGGATAGTGGTCTTCATGGACTTTTGGTTGGACACAATACAGCAGTTCTAGTTCTTATAAATTGTTAGGCAATTCAAACAGCAGGGAACCAGACTCATGATGCAAGAGGTCACTTCCTCTCTCTGCAATTCATGGCTGAATAAATAGGCAATCAGTGAGTGGGAGTTGAGAGGCAAATTAACTTTTGTGTTTCACCACTGGAAGGAGGATACTACAATATCATATCCACTTCTGGTAACTATAGGTTTAAGAGGATGTCAAGAACTTGGAGAGAATACAAAAAAGAGCCACCAGAAAGAAAGGAATTAGACTTTGCCAGAAAGAATTAATCTGTTTACTTATCAAAGAGAGAAACAATAATTTATCAACACTTCTGGAAAAAAAATGCCAATCATTCAAGAGCTCTTTACTTTACTGGAAAAAGAAAGAAGGGCTGAAAATTATATCCACACAAATTTAGATGGGAAGTAATGGAGAATGGGAGGAAAGGAAGCGGGTTTTGTTGTCTGTTTTGGATTGTTTGGGTTTGTGGTTTTTTTTTCCCCTCCCTGGTCTTAAGAATGTTAAACCATTAGAGCAACTTACAAAAGAAGTGGCGGACTTTCCATCTTGTAATACCTTCAAATAAAGACTGTATTTTTTTTCCAGGCAAGCATGTTGTTAGATTTTATACATGGATAACAGGTTAAAAACTGCACCACAGTTGTAATATTCAGAAGACAGCCTATTTCTTCCAGTGGTTCTCCTTGTTATTGTTAAACTGATGACTGTAAAAAAAAAAATCTTCCTGTGTACATTCCTCTCAGTGGTTCCCTCCGGTCACGTAAGGCCCACATCTCTTCACTTACCCTGAACTGCTAACAAACACTTTTAAAATCCAGGTTCTATTTGATGGATTTGTGTAATCTTCATAAATGGCTTTCCAAATGCATCTACCCTTCCTGACTGTTTATGGAAGTGATGAAATTCCATAAGTTCATGATGAACTGAGGGAGACTCCACAAATTCTCTGGGCAACCTGTTTCAGTGCTCAGTCACCCACAGAGTAAAGTGCTTCCTGATGTTCCAACAGAACCTCTTTTGTTCCACTTTATGTCCATTGCCCATTGTCCTGTTTCTGAGCACCACTGAAAAGAGCCTGGCTCCTCTTTGCACCCTCCCTTCAGGTATTTATAGAAATTGGTAAGATCCCCCTTGAGCCTCCACTTCTCCAGGCTGAACAGGTCCAGCTCCCTCAGCCTCTCCTCGTAGGAGGGGTACTTGGGTCTCTTGATCATCTTTTTGGCTCTTCGCTGGACTCTTTCCAGTACATTCATGTCTCTCTTGTACTGGGGAGCTCAGACCTGGCCACAGTATTCCAGATGTGGCCTCCCAAATGCTGAGTAGAGAAGGATCACCTCTCTCGACCTGCTGACGATACTTCACCTAATGCAGCCAAGAGTACCATTAGCCTTCTTAGTGGCAAGGGCTCATTGCTGACTTATGTTCAGCCTGGTGTCTACCAGGCTTCCTAGGTCCTTTTCTACACAGCTCATTTCCAGCTGAGTGGTCCTCAGCATGTACTGGTTCCTGGAGTTATTCCTCCCTAGGTTAATAAGATCATGGTAAAACCTCAAGGTCTTCTTCAAGAAACCTCAAAAGAGCCTATATTCTTCTCTCCTAGTTCATGGCAGAAGCAAACTATACAAACTATACCATTTCTAGCAGATATTTGTACCAAGACCTCAAGTTTAAAGACTCTGGAACTTCCTCACATGTACACCTTTTCCGTGGATGTTTATCTTGGAAGCAGCTTCTTCCATTCATGAAGTAATAAAAGATACACTCCTTTCAGGACATTCAAATTGGTATATCCTAAATCCTGGATAGGTCCACATCCTCTTTGGAGCAAAAGTGTACATTTTCGTACTCTAGCAAAGGCCATTCAAACATGGATGGAATTGAAGGATCATACCACATGGCTCTTAGACTATGCTCAAGTTCATATTCCCCAGTATGACATTCAGACTTGCTCCGCAAGAATGTTCAGTTTATGATTCATCATACTTTTTTTTTCTTTTATTTTTTTTCCTGAGGAAATCTTGTCTAGCCAATTGTTTGCCACCATAAATTTGCGTTTCCACCTAAGTGTAGAAACAGAACAGGTACTTGTCTTTATTGTCTCCACATAGAGTTAATCTTTTCTAGACCATTTCTCCAGTTCCTCTGTATCCTTTTGAATTTTATTCCTGTCCCCACGCAATATACATATGGTCTCTCTAATCACCATGTTATCTACAAATGTAGTCGCTCTGTTTTATTCACCATCCATCTTACTTAAAACTGCACTGAATAGAGCATGGCTAGGACATGGTCCAATTAAATCCCTTTTCATAAATTCCTCCCATGGGAGAGTAAAAAATTATGAAACTCTTGGAAGAGCTTTCACTTACTCTCAAGATTGTGCTTTCCTAGCTTTCTTCCTTAGTGGTTTGCACAGTGTCAAAAGTCTTACTACAGACAAAGTATATGTTTCTTTATCTACTGTTACAGAATCACAGTATCACAGAATGGGCAGGGTTGGAAGGGCCCTCTGAAGATCATCTAGTCCAACCCCCCTGCCTAGCAGGATCACCTAGAGCACGTTTTGCAGGATGGCATCCAGGTGGGTTTTGAATATCTCCAGAGAAGGAGACTCCACAACCTCTCTGGGTAACCTGTGCCAGTGCTCTGTCACCCTCACAGTAAAGAAGTGCCCCCTCATATTCAGCCGGAACCTCCTGTGCTTCAGTTTGTGCCCGTTGCCTCTCATCCTCTCACTGAGCACAACTGAAAAGAGATCAGCTCCATCCTCTTGACACCCTCCCCTCAGATATTTACATACATTAATGAGGTCTCCCCTCAGTCTTCTCTTTTCCAAGTTAAACAGGCCCAGTTCTCTCAGCCTGTCCTAAGTAGTGCTAGGTCCTTTCTGTACTATGCAGTCCAGAAAGTTTATTACGCTTCTGTGGAGGGAAATTAGTTTGTTCATAGAGCCATAGAATGGTTTGGATCAGAAGGGACCTTTAAAGATCGTTCGATCCAATCCCCCTGCCATGAACAAGGACATCTTCCATTAGATCAGGCTGCCTAAAACTGCATCCAGCCTGGCCTTGAACATTTCCAGGGATGGGGCATTGTTGTGGTTTAACCCGGCTGGCAGCTAAACACCACACAGCCGTTCGCTCACCCTCCCCCCTCCCTCTCTGGGATGGGGGAGAGAAACGGGAAAGTGAAGCCTGTGGGTTGAGATAAAGACAGTTTATTAAGACAGGAATATAATAATAACAATAATAATAATAATAGTGATAATGATAATAGTATTAATAATAATAATGTGTAAGAAACAAGTGATGCACAATGCAATTGCTCACCACCCGCTGACCGATGCCCAGCCTATCCCCGAGCAGCCGGCCCCCCACCCCGGCCAGCCACCCCTATATATTGTTTAGCATGACGTCAGATGGTATGGAATACCCCTTTGGCCAGTTTGGGTCAGCTGTCCTGGGTCTGTCCCCTCCCAGCTCCTGCTGCACCCCCAGCCTGCTCGCTGGCAGGACAGAGCGAGAAGCCGAAAAGTCCTTGGCCTGGTGTAAACACTGCTCTGCAACAATTAAAACATCAGCATGTTATCAGCGCTCTTCTCATCCTAATCCAAAACATAGCACCCTACCAGCTACTATGAGGAAAAATTAACTCTGTCCTAACTGGAACCAGGACAGGCATCCACAGCTTCCTTGGGCAACCTGTGCCAGTGCCTCACCACCCTCATAATAGTTCTGCTTCTGTTGAGTCTGTACTGTTTGTTACTCAGCTCCTCCTGCAAAAACATGTCTGTTCGTTTTTTCCAATATTTCCTAGGTATCGAAATTAAAAATTAATATCACACCTTCTAGCCTTCCAGTACCTTGTCTGCCCTCCACTATTTCTTAAATATAACCGCTAATGTTTCTGAGATTTCTGCAGCCAATTCTTTAAGTATTCTGTGATGAAGTTCACTTAAACTACACAAATTGAAATACCCAATTTAAGAAAAATCTAACTTGATATTTCCTTATTCTAGGCTGAGATATTGCTTCTTTTTAATGGTTTGAATTATAGCCATCTCATCTATCTTCTTCATTAGAAATACAGACGTTTAACACATTGATCTTCTCAGGGTGGAAATTCATCTCTATTGCTCCTTGGCCAAAAAAGTAAGGGGCATCAGCTTCTCCAGCCCACAGGGTGCAAGACAGTGGTGTTACAAACATGACACTAGCATGACTTTCTGTCACCTACTTCGTGATTTTGACTTCAAAGATACCTCAATAAGATACCTCAGTAAGATACCTCAATATAGCACACTATAAGCAAGCCTTCCTTTTATTTTTACCTGCATTACAGCCTCTGTGAGGACACTTATTTGGAAGAGTTGAGTGTGGCTTAGATCCCTAGGCTAGTGAATATTCAATTGTTTGTACAAAAGACAAACTGTATCAATACTAGAGATAAGTGGAAAACCCCACATCAGAGTACTTTATTGCCTGGTGACTAAACAATCATACTGGGAGACCTGGGAGGCTGAATAACTACTTTCCCTTCTCCACTTAAGTCAAACAAAAGGGGAAATTTCAATCTTCATATTCTACTTCTCAAGTGAGCACTCCAAAGTACTGGGCTACTTCAACTGTGGAAAGTATTTCTCCCCTCTTTTAGTAAGAAAAGGCTTCTCTGCTTTTGATAGCTGTCTCCAGAAAAGAAGCCCACTTGGAAATACACATGATTTTTTTTAATCCTTGGCTGTAACTGGGCCAGGGACTGAACATATATCTCTACTTGATGTTTCTTACTGGCTACTTTGGCTATCCTCCACTTCCTTGTCAGCAGATGGGCTAGTGTAACTTAGATTGTTTAAGGTACCTAAATCTTTCAGTAAAGGACAGTAAGTGAGGCTGTTTATTCAAGTAGACAATAAATCAACTAAAAGTTATGTGACTCTGATAATCTAGATAAACCTTTAAAAAGTTTTGTTCAGTCAGTTTCTCCAGTGGCTCCCCTGCATGGATGAAGTAGAGAGATGCCCTGAGGCTTCCAGATGGTCTGACTGGGTTCAGTTACATGTCTTCTGCAGGACATAAAGGTAAAATTTGAACTTGAAGGTGAAAGACTCAATCAAACTTGATTTTAATGCAATTAAGCCAGAGAATAATGACTTTCTGATGAGAAAAAAAAAAAAAAAGTGCATTTATAGACCCAGATGCTTGCTGTTTCCTCAGCCCTAGTTTGCCTGAAAGCAACAAACCCTTCTGCCTCCCCCAGTAACTTTTTGGAAAGGCTCTCCAGCTCAGCACCAGCCTTTATTTTTCTCCCATGTGGCTGAAATCTTGTGCCACTATGATTTGAACTGACAAAAATAACTGCACAGTTCATGCTATCTGTGTGGAAAACATACCTCCAGGGCCAAGCAAATCCCCGGGACAGCTCTGTCGAAACAAGTGCTGTTAACTCCCAGGAAGGACTATAACCTTCTTTTTGTAGTGCTGCAGAGTTCCCTCTACAAGAGCCCAACACATTCAAGGCAATAGCTCTGTAAAAATTTAATCTACTTTTTTGCTTTTAATATCATGTTTACCTCAGAGTATTCATCTAAGGGAGAAACTCCCTCCAAGCTGGATTCTTAAATTACTAGAAAAACAGATGACTTATGAACCTACACATCTGCAGCTAGGTGTGTGGGTTAGATGTGATTTTTAGCAGAAATTGCTTTATTTAGTTGTTTTTTTTTTCTGTTTTTTTTTTTTTTCCTAAAATCTGGGCAGATAATTTTATTATTCTCTCTATTTATATGGGATAATATAACCATGCACTAGAATTCTCACGAGCCTAGAGAAAAAGTAGGATACCTCTCAGTAGTGGGCTTGTGCCAGTGAAAATGGAAAATGAATATATACGTATATTCATAGGATATGTAAAATAACAATAATAAGAATAATTAAATAAATAAAGGAAATCCAACAGCAGAGAAGTGTTTTTAACATGAATACAAGTGAAGGAAATAAAGACTAAAAACAGCCGTCCCATGAATAAATTATAGATCCTTCATCTTCATGGCAAATGTTTTTAACGTGCATTCAACGAACAAGTTTGTGCACAGCTATGCTTTGTGCAAACAGCCCAGATCTATGTGTGTGTTACATGACTAGGATATCCAACATATCACTGTGGAAAGTGGGCTTGTATTGCTAAAGAACTGAGAAAAAAAGGTTGCATTAGTTTTGTAACTGAAACATGAGGCTAGATAATACTTGGGAATAGGGTGAAAGATCACAAATGCAAGAATAGGCATCAAGTATATATTTTGTCAGAACCTTTACAGCCTTTTGGTAAAAACCTGGCAATTAAAACCAAAGTTGCCAGTAGGAAAACAGACAAAACAAAACAGAGCAAGTTACAAGGCAATAACTCTGATGATGAACAAAATAAAAAGTTGTTTAACTAATCAATTTCTCAGAACTGCAGAATACTGAGTATGCAGAACATATTTTCAAGTAACAGGGAATCCCTGCAGAGTAAGTGACTGTAGTATTTAATACTCTTTAACTCCTTGGAAAGAATGAATCACGTTTAGCTAGTCTTCTGCAGTTGTCAGAAAATATAATTCTCTTTTCTGTGTCATTTAAAAGCAAGAATTAAAAGACCTTTTAAATTTTGCGTAAGCCTTAATGTAACAATGTTGAGCAGAAGTCAAAAATATTTAGGCAGCTTTTATGAAATAAGTGTCAGGGCCCTTGCCACTAGGCTGAGACATGCTCATAAAGACCATGCTCTCTAACAGAGAGAAGTGTTATCCATGCACTCACGCTTTTTCCTAAATGATTTCCCTCTTCCAAATGAAGTCTTATTCCAAAACCAGTTCCTAAATTCTTTTTATGGCCTTAAGGACTAGGCCCATTTTTGGGGTGTGGATATGAGGGAGAAGTGTGCCTTGTGCGCTTGCCGCCTACTGTGATGAGGGATGGCAAGTCTCAAAATGGGCCAGAGTTCAGCTGGCATAAACCAATAGAAGAAGTTTTGAAATCAGTGGATGTCTACTGATTTATATCAGCTGTTCAAAACTGAGGCAAAAGCCCCGCTTCCAGCTAACTGAGTTTTGGAGATATTGTTTGGAACCAGCTCCACAACTCAGGTTTCTGTCTATTAACTTCACAGTGTAAGAAGTAAAAGTGAGATAAAACAGTTAAATGTGAAGCTCTTCCCAGTACAACTCATTTGTAATCCTAAATGACATTTCCCTATGGCCTCTCCAGTCCTGTTTGTGGTGTTTTATCAGCACTTTATAATAGCTGCAGGTGATGCAGGTAACATAGTAATTAACATGTTCTAGATTGCTAAAGAAAATCTGGGATAGAGAAAGAAAAGGGTCAAAACATGCACATTTGAGATGCACATTCAGGTCTGGCTGAGTATAAACTAAGTCATGAAAGACTGACCATAAGAAAGAGCAAACACCCTAAAAATCCATCTGACTTGGTGAAAATAACAATATTGAGGGCAGAGAGCTCTGGAATAGTCTTTGGAATAGTAGTAGATAAAGCTTTTGGGCCCTGCTGTCATTATTGCTACATAACTAACAGCCCCAAGACATGGTTTCAAATCCTATGCCTTTGTCCCTGGAAAGGTGGAATTTGCAGTTGTATTTTGTCCCATGATGAAGTTCAGTCTGGGAATGGCTCTGATAATTATCAGCCCCTGACAATCTGACCTAGATGAGAGGCACCAGAGAGGCTTATGCTGCATTATGGTCTATGAATAGTTTACTTGCTTTTCTAACATTAAAATGATTTCAAACTCAGTGTTAGCAGTTTCACAAAAGTACTAGGAACAACATTCCCACCTGCAAGGGTCAAGCTAAAACAGATGTTTTCACAGCAGTTTAGACTTGGACTTTGAATAGAGGCTACCTATCCAATTCTTGTGGTCTCTTTAGCAAAATCTGTCACACTGTAAGGAGAAGCCAAAATACTTCCATTCAGGGTTGTTAAAATATCTATAAAATAAAAAGTTCATAAGTTCACCTACACATAAGCAGAGCTAATGAGATAATGGCCATAGTGGCATGCAGCCTCTTCCCTGTGAGATGAGGTAGGTCCTGATATTCCACTGAGCAGCCAGAGACAGCTAGGGGAACTGTGGGAGATCTCCAGGCCTCCCTGAAATCATGATGTAACACTGAGCCTGTATTGTTCCTGACAGACATCTGTCTAACTTGCACCTACAGGCCTCTGCTGGTGAACTGTCCACGTCTTCCACAGACAAGCTGGTCTAAGGCTTCTCCCATCACTCTGCAGCAAAGTTTTTTTCTAATAGCTATGAATTCATCAAGCTGTGGACAATCATTTAAAAACATTGTTGAATGGGCTCTAGGAACCTTTTGGTCACAGTGCTGTCCTGTCCCATCTGGCAGGCAAGAAAACAGAGTGATGGATGAGAAATCCATCTTTCAATGATTAACTGTTTGTCCCTAGGAAAAAAATGAATTTGACTAGTCAAAAGAGGTAAAAGGAAAGGAAAGTGCGGTGCTTTCGATCTTCAGATTCCAAAAACGAAGGTGAAAAGACAGCGGAAGAAAAACCATGTGCACCTCTCATCTGTTGGGTGGAGGGGAATTTAAGAAATGTCTGTGGACATGGTGCTAATCGACGTTATTTAGTGATGGGACTTGGTAGGTCAGGCTGATGGTTGGATTTCATGATCTTGAAGATTTTTCCAAACATAAATCATTCTATGATTTAATATTAAGCTATCTGATGAAAAGACTATCCCAGGAGGAGTAAAGAGCAGAACAAAATCAAATCCGAAACAGGGTTCAGATTGGGAAGAAGTCATTTTAATCTATCTTTGGGGACATTTTTTTTCCACATCAAACTGAGTTGTCCATTAAAAACAAACAAAAAACCCTCAGTGATAATTGGTGGCAGAAATTTGCTTGCACTCTGTGCACACAGGAAGATAATTCTCCTGAGCGTGGTTCTCGTAAAAAAGGTCATCTGCTGGCTGACATCTTACTTTACCCTTCATGACTCAGGATTCACACTGAAGCCTTTCAAAGCAGGCAGGTAAGATGGGAGGCAGAAGATTTTGGCTGGCAAGCCATCTTCTGCTCTTTCGTGCAACCAGTTTCATTTTGTTCACCAAATGTGTTCAGTGATGGCTTTTTCTGAGCAAACTTTGTCTTGTGGTTTGCTCACAGATTAATCACATCTCCCACTGTGGGTCTTTGCTGCTGTTTTTAGTTCTCCTTGCCTGACTTCCTGCATCTCTGCGCAATATTAGTTTTTGTGTCAAAAATGTTTTTGTATGTCTCATTGAAGCATTGAACACCACAAGTCATTAAAACAGTTTGCGATGACTTTGTCAGGTTTCAAAAGAGAGCTATTGCACTGTAATATACATGCCAAGCAGTTGAAAAAAGTTGTTGTTGGAAAATGACTAGCAGATATCTGCAAGGTGAAGCCACCAGTCTGTTTTGTCATGCCACACTGCTGCCCAGAACATCCCAGGCTTGCTCTTAAAGGATGCCAGACTCGCACCAAAAGAGTCAGTAACTTTGTGAAAACCTTTCCTGAGCATGTCAATGGCTAAGTTCTCTCTTCATCACACCCTGCATGAATCCCGTGAGCTGAGGGAGACCCCTTTCCTCACCCCCTTGGCTTTGATGGCTGTTATTCACTGGCTCCAGCCTGACAGAGCAGTTTTGGAGCTGCCCATTCTCCTCAGAAGGTATGAGCACAACTCTTCTGCCTCTCACCTAGGGGAGCTATTGTAAACATGCATGATAACAAGATGTTTCCTGGTAGAAATCAGGAATGTCAAGTAAAAAGACTGAACTATGGTGCAGTGCTAGGTGCAGCCAGGGCCCTGCTCAGCCACGGCAGAGGATTTCTCAGGAAGGCTTGCAATGCACGCCCTCCATCATCCACCGCCACCAGCACCAGCTCCTGTTGCCACCCACTGCGGCCACTTCCTCGTGCTCCACAGCAAACCATCAGCATCTAAATGGCATGCTCGGCTGCACATCTGTTAGCATTTAGCCAGAGTGTTGGCTGTCCTTCCTAATAATTCATCTCAAATAGGCTAAAGCAACAAGCGGGCATTCTTTCTCTCTCTCTCTCTCTCTTTTTTTTTTTTCCCTATTGTGCCATTCAACAGGCTCCAAAGCTGCTAAAGCCACAAAAATGTTCGAGTGATTATTGGCTGATGTCAAACTTATTTTGGAGGGGTTGTCTTATGTTGGGTAGACATATTATTTACCTTTCTTATCTAAGCTTAATAGAGTTAAACAAATCAGTGCTTCCTGTTGAGAGACTGCTAAAATGTGATTGAATGAGTGGTGTCATTAGGAAAGCACATGTGCTTAGCTCTGGTGGCTTCCAACGGCTAATCTCCAGTACCCAGTACTGTGACATTATGATTATATTTCCAGGCTTACTGTCCGATTAACATCATCTGATGTAGCATAATAAAAATAAAAAAAAAAAATAGAAAAACAGAATTTTAACTCACCTTTTGACATTTTAATATTTGTGAATTGCTGTAGAATACACAGAGGAACCTCAAAAATTCAGTCTCAAAATGAAAAAAAAAGGGGGGGGGATCACTCTCAGATGTTTTTAAGTGAGTTTTTCTTAAAGTCAGAAAAAACTGCAGCAAATGATGAGTGGATGGTGAATTAGTAGAAAAGAGGTCTTGTAACAGTAATAATCAAAATAATATCTCTTTCCATAGTACAATGGCTGCAGAAAAGTATGATGGCAAGTTTCACAACATATTCTTTAAACTTTAGTTTACCCCTCCAAGAAAAATGTTCCAGAAGAGAGTGGATTGGAAAAGGCCAGAGATCAAAACCATATTGATACAAGGCTCATCTTATCTGTCTGTGGATAGCAAACTCATCAGTGAGGGATCCGAAATGTCAATGGTCTAGCTGATGTAATTCTTGCAACATCCAGCAAGAGCTGGAATGCCCCCTTCACCTTAAGAAGCACTTATTTTCTTTGTTGTCCCTTTGGCTTTAAAGAATTGAACAGGGATTAACCAAAGCAATAATCAACAAGAAGTTAAAAAGATAATGCCAGTTGTTTCTCTAGGACGGGTTCAGCCAGAAGACAATAAAGTTTATTATCAGTGGCATTCTGCATAATGAAAAATTGATCTGTCCTTCTTAGCGATGGGACAACTGACCTACCACAAAGACTTAGGAAGAAGAACCAGGGGGTAAGGCAGCCTGTGTCGGGGGAGCCTAGCAAAATACTCCCAGTTCCTGCTGATTTTGGAGAAGGATAGGAAAAAAAAAAAGTAATTCTGCAGCCTGGAGCGTTCCTGTGGAGGCAATACACTGCAGGTGATCTGCTGCTGAGGCATGTGAGCACCAAACGAACTCCTCCCCAGGCTACTTGTGATGCTTACAGATTCAGCTTAAAAACAGTCACAGGGGAGGTGTCACAGTTGACTTAGGGCAATTTTCACAATTAAAACACCAGCTAAAGCCTAAAGTAGTAACACCAATAATTAGCGACCTCAGTCTTTTGGACTGGCCATGCAGAAGCAAGGTGGTGGTGCAACCCCATAAGCTAGCCCACGCCTTACTGCATCGCCAGTGCGATTTTCAGGAGCGCCTGTAGACGAAACCTCCTTGCTCTCCCCCTGAGCACGGCAGGCAGCTGCTCAGGGGCCTCGGCCTCCTGAACCACAGCAGCTGTGGAGTGATCGCTGGCTCCCGAGCAGGCAGCTTGGCTCACCTTCTCCGCCCTAAAATGTCTCTCTCTGTGGTAGGTAGCTGCATGTCTGAGGAGGAGGGAGGAGGCTGATCAGAGTGCTTTCTGTCCCCCGCCCTGAACTGGGGCATTAAAGTCCACTCTGGTCATTTGTCCCAGCTTTCTGGATCTCATACACCTCACTCAGTCGTCCAGTGAAGGGCAGTTCGGAGGCTTTCCTGCCCCATCAGTGTGCTCCATGCATCTCTGTAGCAGCCTGTCTAGAGGTCTCATAGGCTCCCAGTATGGCCCTGAGTCGAGGGTGAAAGGAGGGATTATATATATGGCATATATGGCTCTGCACCTACAGGCAGAATACTCAGGCTTGTTATTGATAAAATGAATCTTGACCATGAAGACCACTGTAATACATGCAACATCTTCCTTGACAGACCATCCTTTTTGCGTTTTTTTTTTTTTTTTCTTTTGTTTACTGCTGAGCCTGCTATCTTTGGTGATGCTTTTATTTATTACATGATAATCTGGCAGGGAATTGGTAGGCCACTTGCAAAAATGATTCATCAGAAATACCAATCTTGTTCTGATTTGCAGCATAACAGAAAACAGCAGCTTGGTCCTGCACTACTCCCCGGTGAGTTACATCAGTATGTGCCAATGATGGAAAACATGGCCTGCCTGTAAAGCTACAATTAGGCCTAGTTTCCATGGACATAATCAGTCAAATGTAGGGAAAAAAAAAAAAAAAGGGAACAATATAAAATAACCATTATACTGTTGGACATTTGTGCCAGGACATGAATGACTTTAAGATATATGTTTCTACTGGCAATTTTTGTCTTTTTTTTTTTTTTTTTTTAATGCTTTGCAAAACTATTCAAGTTGAAAAGTTCACATTTATACAGGAATAAAAGAAAAATCTGAAGAAGCCTGGAGTTTATAAATAAAAGGCCTAATACATTAACATGCAGCTTCCAGAGTATTCTACTTTAGCATCTTCTACTTTAGATAATTGGAGTAATATTCAAAGGAAATAACATTAAAAAAAAAAAAAAAAAACAGCTGAGGAAGGCAGAATATTTACAAAATCCGAAACCTTCTGACACTACATCAAGAGAGGGAACATTTTGACAGCTTTATTCGTGCCAATAATCACAAGTCACCTTTTTAAACATTCAGACTAATAACATTGCTTTATGCTGTATCTTACTCAATAGAGAAAAATGAAATAAAATTTCACAATAATGACAAAAGTTTCGATTCCTAATTTTAAACATTCCCAAATTTCAAAACTTTGTTTTTTTCTGTCAACAATTCTTGATATATCAGGATTTTTCCCTCCTAGGTTGCATGCCCAGACTTGAGAAAAGCTGAGCCTCATGCAGACCTTAATTACCATCACTCTTCTATAGGCAGAAATGTAGAAGACGTGTAAACATTATAAGAGATATTTCAATTGTCAACATTAGGCATATTTTGCAGTCCCACACTGCATGAGCAGAGTTGTTTCTTTGATATTTCACTACCCATGCTAGCAAAAGTCAAGTGAGAATGTGTCTCAATAACCTCTTTTCTTTGCTAAGTCTGTGTAGGTTTGCCTGTGAGAGAGCTGTGTTGATCTCAATATTTTTCTTTTCAAACACTGAACTCCTCTGGGATACTTCCCACTCTTTGTATTACAGAGTTAGACTGGCATGTGTCTCCAGTTGGGCAGCTGTAGATTTCTAACCCATTATAAGCAGCACATCTTAAGTGTAATAGTTCCTGAGAAAATGTGAAATATAAAAACATCCTTAGTGATTTAAATGTACTCTGTGTAATGCTGTATAACTCCGTGTTAGGGTGCAGCAGTACAGAGCCATGTTTTTACAGGTTGTTACTCTGTCCCCTGGCTCTCTTTGTTCAGGCAACTTTTACCATGTACAGAGAGATCTGCAGAGGGGTATGCACAACAACAACAAAAAGGCAAAGCAATTATGGATGGGATAATGCATAAAATAGATAGCTAGGCTGTAAGGAGATGAGCAATAGGTACAAGGTTAAGCGCTGGCATGTTCACCATCCCCAGTGAGACACCCATTAGGACACTGCTGGCCAGGATGGCTTCTGTCAGATGGAAAGCATCAGCCTTGGCTACTGCTCCTGGGGACAGACATATCTTCAGCATCACCAGGTTGCCATATTCCAGGTCACTGTTTTCTCCCATGTGATTTTATACCTTTTATAGTCAGTGACTTTTTCCTTGAGTCCTTCAGCTGTTACCTGTGCTTGTCTCAAAGATCTTACCTCTGCCTCCAGTTTTACCTTTTAACTTGGCTGGTTCCACTCTATGTACTTTCTCACAGCTCTTTCTCATAACTTAGCATTTTCTCTAAAGTTTGAGCTAAGGTTGCACAGCTGGGCTGTATCAAAACTAAGCCTGGGATCACAGGCAGCTGAACTCCTAGAAGGAGAATCACGAGTTGGGGGAGGAGGGAGGAAAAGTCCTGTTTTCATGGGATCATACCATGCAACTGTCCAAGATTTTGAGGAGGAGAATGTGGTTCTAAGCTGGAGATGACAGTGCTTGCTTAGTTTTGCCAAGCCAAATATCTAGGAGATGGATCTCTGAACTCAAATCAGATAAAATCAGATAAAATTTTCCAGACACCTACTGTCAGCTGTTTCTTTTTCTGAAAGTATAATGAATAGATGTTAGCAAATGGTTACTATGCTACCAACCCACAAACCCAGGAATCCAGGAAGGACAATACTACAGAATTTTAAATTGCAATAAATATGCAAGTTAGCCTCTACTTCAGCTAAAAAAGAAGCCAGGACAGGTCAATAGCTAAGTAAGTCTGCAGGACCTGTAGAGCTCCATATTCAGCTCCCGGCTCTTCTAAAGACCTTTCTGTGTAACTTAAGGCAAGATGTGTAAGTTCCAGACTTGAACACAGAAATACAAACCTTGAAGATAAGCAGAGGATCTGAGTAACATCATTTTATGCATCTAAGATTCTAATATAGTTCATTAAAAAAAAAAAAGTCTGAAAAGGAAAGATCCAGAAAGATTAAATGCTGCTTAAAGTCAAGTCGAGGCACCTGCACTTCTCTAAAACCTCACTGTCTACATCAGTGCTGGATGTCTCTGATTTTCCCCAAAAGCAAGTCATCACTACCAGCCTTTCTCTTAAAGAGGAATAGGTTAAGGGACCTTTTGCTTATCAGTTTACTGGTTGCAGTACTCACCTATAAAAGAGAAACCTGGGCTCTAAGCTCTCTCCAGCTTGCTGAGTTTGAACCCACAGGGTTTGCATCCCATTTTTAAGGCAGTACTGCCCTATTTTTCAGTTACAGCTGAGCCACTGTGACAAGAAAGAGGCATGACAGTCCAGAGAGGTAAGTCTGGCTTTGTTGCATAGTGAAAAAAAACACGCAGCTGGAGGGAAAAACTTGATGCTGGTCACTGTGGTCTGGACTTCTGATCCATTTTTCAGTAGATGATCATTTGCTAAAATATAAGAATTGTCCAAAGACAATATGCAGACTAATGCATAACGTGAAACATGAATGCCACCATCACTGGCCATAATTTAAACAAAAAAAAAAAAAAAAAGTGAGATGACTACTTATTGCTAAATGAGGTGATTTTGATACCTCAGTTTAAAAAATAAGACTAGAATTAATAAATTCATTGTCACATAGGCTAAAGATAAGTCCTTAGCCTGCTGAACAGGGGAGATATCTGCATTTCCAAGTGAACACGGTAGGTATGTCCCCACTCAATTAGTGGCTTGTTGTGAATCTCAGCCAAGGCTCCAACTCTTTCCGATTTGCCATGTGAGGAAGTGTTCAACTGCTTTCCAGACAGCCCCAAACATTTGCTAACCATTATTGTTCTGAGGATGATATCATTTCAAGAATTAGCTGTGACTTTACTGTCATGGCATATTGTTTGACTTGCATTCTTTCTGCCCTCTCTCCGTCAGTTACAGCAAGCTCACCAATGGCCCATAAACGTGTGCATTAGAAAGCTATTTAGGAGCCTAACTCTCCCATCAGTTTAAATGGAAGCTGTACTCCTCAGTGGCCATTGGGTGAGTAGCTACTTCAAGGATCTGGATGCAGACAGCAAGTTGGGTGTGGTGATGTCATGCCTAAATCCCCATGTAGACCTAGCATTAAATTTATAAAGAGTGAGTAGAAAGAATTTAGGTCAGGCTATAGGCCAAAGCAGGCTTGACAATACAGTCACTGATAACACGTGAAGTGATTTCACCTCAGCACTAATATTTTTAACATTAGTTAACATGTCATAATTTTGAGAACCTCATTTTTATTTTTATTTTTTATTTTCCTGAACAGTAGGAGAATCTTGCTGTAGTCTCACATGCCATGGAAGGGCAATAAAGTATATACAAGGTATGTTTTTTATTCTACCTGCTTTTCTTAGACTGCATTGAATCTCTACTGAGAATATCCAGATTTAAAATATTGCACTAAACTTTATGACGGTTGTTCTACACTTTATGACTGTTACTCTAATGCACCACATCACATGCAATTAAAGCAGCCACAAATATTAGGCCAGTCAGAGCACTTTCCTTCAGAGCCAGCCTGGGATATTCTGCACAGCCTTGAACTCCATTCATGGGGCTGAAGAGCAAGCAATCGCTACTGAAACAGTTTGAAAAGGTACCTTGCTGATTTCCTTCCCCACAGGAAAAAAATAAAATAAAATACTGGTCTTCATGTAAGAATGCTTGTACTTGAACATTTCTTCCTTTCATGCACTCTATATTAATCACAAGAGAGGAGAAAGGGAGACAGACAGATGTAAAAAAAGGCCTGTGAAACTTAGCAGAACAAGTGAGATTATTTCCAATTTCTTTACTAGGTGTTAGATCAGGCCCACGGGACTCTCCAGTCTGCCTGCAACTGACTCGTACTGAGATTTCAGACACCTAGTCAGGCCCCAAGGTTATCCACTCGGTGAAGGGAAAACATCTCCAAAGGCCTCCAGAGGAGGACCCTGCCAACCTGCCCCAGCACCAAGACTGAAGCATCTGGTCTTCTTTTAGAGGCCTTCTAAGACCTCCCTCATTAGCCTCCCTCCTTAGTAGAGTCAGGCAATTTCTTTTGTACATCAAAACAAAGTGGGGCAGCTCTCCTCGTGATTAACTTGCATAAAGAATGCTTTCACCAGTGCTAAAGGGGCTCTACATCACCACTGTCAGATTTGATTCCTCTGCACAGACCATGCAGGTACCGGCACCAAAATCTCAGAGATTTGAACTCCTAGCCACCCTTATACCAATGCTGGGTCCAAACTGACACATAATTTTAAAACAAAAACTTGTAAGCAAAGAAACATGAAAGGACTTGTAAGGATAGGAAGGTGAAGGATCAGTATATGTAACTCTCTCAAACTGCTCACCAGATGATTCTGTGCTAATTCCCACATCAATTGCTACATTTGACTTGAACAAAAAGGTGTTTTTCAAGTTTTTACATTACTCTTACAGAAACTACTTGTTTCCTGGCATTAATTCTGATTTCATAAGAATGAAGTGGAAGCATCCCATGTGCAACATATACTTAATTATCTCCTCTCTAAAGGAGCAAATGAAGTATATGTTGTATATAGGATGGTATCCCTATCATGAGAAAAATATAGGCTCCATCTGTACTGGTAAACTAAGTAAGGCCAATAACTGTGCCTGGGTACTGCAATTTGGTTGTCTGTACTGTCAGAAGTGTTGGTCTAGTTCCAGTCCCTGTCTTACCAGAACAACCTGGTACACCCCTGGACAATACCCACACACAGTTCAGGGGTTAGCACAAGTTGTCACAAGACAAATCTACTCAGTTCCCATAGTATAAGTCAAATCATGATTCTAGTGGCTTGTTGTTTATGATAAGAATTAACCACCAAACAATGAACTACACAGCCAGGGTCAGTATCAGTAACACAATAGATAAATCACAGTGGTAGATGTTTCTAAAAGGTCAATACATACCTACAAACCTCTAAACGTGCTTCCAGATTTAATTGCAAGAAGATTTAAACTCACATGCAGATGTGTACATGCATATACTTTTACACATACTGGGCCATGGGGGAGCTCCCGCTGTCCGTGTTGCTTCCTGCAACTGCCATGCTTTGCACCACCCCTGGGGCCGGCACGCTGCAGAGCATCTCTGGAGGTAGGACACCAGGTTTTGACTGCTGCTGTTTCCATGATGAGATCTCTGCACCTGGTACAAAGTGAGATTCCACTCTTTCAGGTTAATTCCTTCTTAGTTTCAAAAGTCTATTTGTAGTTCCTTGGTTACTGTTTACTCTGGTTTATGGTCATCTTTCTCTTTAACATGATGAGTTTTGGGGCAGTTTTGCATATTTGATCCGCACATGCTGTTTACAGCCACATGCTTATCTTAGCAGGTGGGGTTATCCAGGCCCTCTGCCAAGGATGGGCTGTGCAAGCACCCCCACAGTGGGCCAAAGATCATTTCAAATGGACAGTTTGGGATGCAGCCATCCCGTTTTGGAGGGTAAGAACATTTAATGATGTGGACACAGAGTCTTACATGTGGCTTGGGCTCAGTGCCAGAGAACTATCCCAGGCACCTTTAATTTACCAACACAGACAGAGCCAAAGATGACTCTCATGTGGGAAATGAGCAAGCAAACTTTGAGGTACATGCAAGATGCAGAGTCAAGGTCCTGATCTGGGAGATAACTCTCCTCCAGTGCTCAGTGGTTTATAGCTGGGATTTTTGTTCTTTCCAGCATACCAATAAAAAACAGCCATAAATTTTAGAGCTTAATTCTGAGTTTATATTCCAATGCTTTGCATGCTCAAATGGGGCATAGAGCCAATGTTTTGGTTCAACACCATCTCTAAAACATTGTATTAGCTTTATGTCACATGCAATAAAAAGGTAAATGTCTTTTGATCTTGGTCTGAAGCCAGGTCATTAGAGTTTTCCTCCCCAGCCTCTTGGGCCTGCACAAGGTCTTATTGACTGTGGAGCTGATTGCAAGATCTGGTTGCTTGCTCCAACCAATTAACTTTCTTTCTAAAACCATTCTTAAAGGGATAAAATACAGGCTTTGAAACTGGGAGGAGCATTTTTTCTCCCTTGGCCTGTGTCTATTTACAGCCACTTCCCTGAAAGATGGCAGAGGACAACTGACCTTGGAAAGGGGAGGGAGGATGTAGTATAGTCAAAGTTCTGTAGAAGCTTTCAATTTTTGCCATCTGTTTTTTCAGCATTGAAGACATCACAACCATGAAGGATGAATACCATAAAGGATGAAATCTTGTTTTTGTCACTGGTCCTGTCTCCATCAAAGTTTTTTCCTTCAGATGCCTCATGGATTTGACCCTTTTGTTTACACATTGGTGTATCATGTGAATAAAACCTTCCTGAGCTGAGCTTGCATGAGGTGGAGCACAGACTCCTAAAGACTTTATTATAATTTCAGAATAATCCCACAAGACTGCAGATTGACCCGGGTAAACAAACTGGGGGAATGCTGATAGCTGAAGTGGAAAATCCTTCCTAAATGAGTAGTGAAGACCTACTTGATGCAGAATTTGTGGTGTCCATATGTAGCATTGCAACATATTACAAAAATAATTGTGAATATATCCAGTCTTTCATCTCTGATTTCCTTTACATTCCTTGAGTACATATGAATAAAGTCACTCAGAGTAAAAGTCATACTGTCTTGAAGTCCACATTAGAATCATGAAGGGACTCCCAACATAGTAAGTTTAGTGTCAAGTTTTGTAAGGAAGGGAAAGCTGACAAGACACTCTGAGAGGTAAAAGAAAATGCAAGGACTGTGGGGAGCCAAGAGCAGGAAGAAGTACCTGGACTAGAGAGAGCAGTATAGGATAAGTGAAGGGAGTGGTTGGGTAGAAGAGTAGAAGAATGAATTATGACCTAAAGACTTCAAATTTAAATCATTCACCAAGAAATTTGGGGGCTTGGTAGTAAAGACACCTAAAGACGGTATTCTAGGAGCTGAGATTCAGAACAGAGATCCTATTTACGGCTGCCTGGCACCTTTCACAAATTATATATTTTAATAAAAAATAAAATTAAAAAAAAATCCTGCTGTGTGGAAATAAAAAGTATAATTAGGGGTTAAATGTGGTAGCATCCGTTTGCTGTTTGTATATGCAACTTGCCAGTAGTTGCAACACTACATTCTCTGGAAAGTAAGAAAAAAATGAAAAGTCCCCACAGTATTTTTTTTCTCATAATGTGCACAGCATGATGTCAGTCTGGCAGAGGAATTAAAAAATAAACAATAACACACATTTTTACCAAACAGAAAAAATATCACTTACAAAGGCAATAAAATAGCTGGTGAAATATGTTGTCTCATGTCCTTCGTGACCGAAGAGGAAGCAGGTAAGTGGTAGTAAAGCTGGGGTTTGAGGGCAGACACTTTCTGGGAGACTGTGTGGTACATTTTTTTGGACCACTGTTTGCATTGGCCTTATCTCTTCCCCACCCTGGAGGCAGGCAGGCCTCATAAAGGTGTTTCCATGAGGATGCGTAAAATGCTGCAGAACAGCACAGCTCCTTTCCCCCACACTGCCTCTACATGTCATCCTTCCTCCCAGTGACAGAACATGCTACTTTACATTTCCAATGACAGCAATTTTTCTTTGTGTGAGGGGAAGGACACAGCTAAATTTTTTCAACTCATAGAATTACATCTTTTCAAAGCAATCCAGTTGGAAAATGTTCACAAAGCTGAAGCTTTGACGAAATCTTGCTCTTGCATTGGTGCCTTGTTTGCAGTAGTACTGGCTTCAATAAAATGTTCACTGGAAATAATTTTTCCTTATTGAGTTTTGAAGGAGAACCTTTGGATATTAAAAGAACTGACTAAAATTTAGATGTTCGCATAGTGAATGTCTCCATCTGGGTTAATCATTCATAGGCCCTCACAGACTGAGGAAAACAAAATGAAACTAAAGTGAACTTCTCACTGCCTGGTGGGGAATGAGGACTGATCTGAAGCAGATTTTGGAGTCCAGTCATTTTGTGCATGACCTAGTTTATGAAAGGGCTCAAAATAAACCAAGGTTTCAAACACATAATTACATATTGAAAACGAACTCTGGATTCTCAGTGCCAGTCCACTTTTGAAGAGAGAGCAAACGTCTTAATGTAGATACCTCATTAGGTCAAGTGAATTGCACTCCAGAAACACCTACATTTCTCTCTGCCTAAAAATATTTTTGATTATAAAGGGGGTCAGTAGGTCTTGTGAAGACATCTCTGTTGTAGGGTTCCAACATAGATTAAGTAAACCCCTTTCACTATTATTCACTATATGTCTTTCAGTACTCTGTGTACCAGGATGGAAGAGGTCATGTACTACAGGTGAGATGTATTTCACCTGTAGGGGTCTACTCTGAATCAGGCACTAGTAACACTTAAGTCTGGTTTTGCACATCAAAGATGAATAGATAAATAGACTGTTTTGCTCTGAAAGCAGATGTATAGCTCACTTTCCAAGAGAATTTGGTTTTCATTCCAGTATAAAAGGAAAATTACTTCAGAAACCTCCAGAGGAGTGGCCATCATATTCTGGCCACCCCTTATGTTCACTGATTTTCACAAAGCTGGATGTTACTTTATTATTATAATCCTTTTTCTAATGAATTTCTTCAATTCTTTAATATTTGCTGTAGTATTTTTAAAATATTTTTATTTCTTGAAATTGAAATTGTTTATGATTTGATTATCTCAGACCCTCAAAATTGAAGAAGAATAAGGATCAGAAGATTCCTCCCCCCCCCAAAAAAAAATTTTTTTTTTCTTCTTCCTTTCAGCATTTCAGGATAAGGCTCTTAAGATATCTATCTGGGCTATGGTATGGGTTTAAGAAGATGAATATCAGGCCAAAGCACCAGATACACTATCTGAAACTAAGTGCCACAGGACAGACCATATATAATGCAAGAAAACACTGCATCAGAGAAAGAGGCTGTTTCATTTCCCTCCTTCAAAAGAACTGATCACCAGGCAATCTATGAATTTGAGGTTGTCATCTTCATAATAAACGAACAGAAGTAAATTTTTAACTTGGAGGGAATCTCAGGTCGTTCCAAATTCAACTGGTGCCTTGGCTGGCGGCTCATTGCTGCCACATGCTAAATACTCTGAATGCTAGCCATCACCATCCATGAAAAATGTCGGTGTAGTTCATTGCTTCCACAGACTCATATCTCTTCGGAATTACAGAGCATCCTTTATGGATCACCATTTAATCTCAGTGGCCTTCTGCCTTGCCAACAGCCCTGAAACACCCCTAGACCTCTGGCTAGTTTTGTCCCTCTGTATTTGGATGAGTAATGTTAGTAGAGCTTTGCACAACGAATGACATGATGGTAAAAAAGAAAATAAAACAATATCCCCAAATGACTTCCAGGACTCATGAAGAATGAAACTTTTTATCATTTTCATATTTTCTATTACATCTGCTTCCTGCAGAAAGAAACATCAATGCCAATAACAAGTATGCTAATTACTATTTAGGCCATAGCTTCAAGTCTTTAAGTAATGTTGAATACTTCTTTGGTTCAGTCAGGAAATTCACTAAGACACATTTCTCCAAACTGCTGCCAAAGGGAATGTCTGTTTTTAATACTTGAAAAATAAACCAGATTTGCACTTTTAAGTGACCACATTTTTACAGCTCCTTTTGGACTCCTATGCAGCATTTGACTTTATCCCACCTCATACTTTCTCCTTCCAGCCATCATGCTCAACTCATCTACACTCTAAGGCAACACTGAAGATCACAGTTCTGGGAGAAAATTGCTATAGTTTTATGCACTTTGGTCTAACGTAGCATGAGGCAGAAGCAGAGTGTGATTATGGTGGAGCCATTCATTTTCAATGTCTTTCAGCAATATCTGAGGAAATACTAATAAACAAAAAACAAAAACAGAAGGTGCAGAATAACGAGGAAGAATTTATCTAATATACAAAAGAAAGTTCAGAGTCTTAACTTCATTCTTCCTACTAAAAGCCACTTGTGGTCTCTTTGAACTGTTTCAGTTCTTGCTTTCCCAGTAGTGTTTATGTTTTGAATAGTTGTTTCTGCTGAAATTTGTGAAACAAAAATCATTGTTTATGTAACACCTTAGCAGCATATACATTTAATTTAAAACTGGCTTGGGAAATCCAACTCATACACATTCCATATAATAGCTAAAAAAAAAACAAAAAAAAAAAAACCACCACTAACTTGGAAGAGAAAATAGGGAAATCTGTCTTGCAAAGCCATCAAATACAAAAAGTTTTTTCTTACTGGGAAAAAAACATCAACATGGACGTACAGATCTTTCTGTAATCAATGGGAGTTGTACACATACCTGAAGACAAAATGAGACCTCTTCTATTTATTTGATATGTGACCAAGAGAGCTGCATAGCTGAGAGCTTGAGATCAAATGGTAAATTCTAAAATGATAGAAACCTGAATTTAGAAAATGGTACTTTTCAAAATGTTCATTAAAAAAAAAAAAATGTTCTTTTTTTAAAAATCTGTTCACTGGATTCATTTTCAAATGTGATTGCCTGGAGATCTACAAGAGTCTGAAAGCCAGCTCAGTTGTCTTAACACTTGATAATTGCAATTAGGTTTTCAGTTCTTTACAAATTATATTAAATTGAGATATAAGTGTACATGATTTAAAGAAAATGAAAACAGGCAGCAGCTTTCCCTGAAATGCAACGATTGGTACCACAAGAGTTACTGTATAGACAAGACCTCATTGTTCACTGTCACACAGACTTCATAACAGGTCTTCACCAGAGAAGCCTTTATCTGTGTACACTCCTGTTCAATTCTCTTAAATAGTTTATCTTGCATAAACAGGTTAGCCTTGTCCATGTGTCACATATAGCTACATTTTACACTTCTCAAGCGTTTGCACGATTTGTCCCCATATACAGCTGGGATGCTCTAACCTTGCCTTCTTATACCCCGTTCAGTATTTATTTTTTTTATGCCAAATAACCATTACTTATGTCACAAGCAGTTGGTGATCTTGACTGCCGCAGCACCCACATGTCCAGTCTGAAGCATTTCAGTGTACTCAGGGTTTCACAGGGCTAGATCTACAGCATTTGGAAAATAACCTTTGATAGCCTTAGCTGTTCCAACCCAGGAGGTTAAAGTAGCAAGAGCAACGATTGCCTGGGGAGAGGTTATTGTACTGGAACTTGGGACTTCAGCTGTGTTCTGTGTAGCTGTTGTATGTGGAAGGGGCAAGAGGGAGAGCGAAAGAGACTGTGGAGAAAATACTTTGCACTTTGACCAAAACATTTCCATCCCCTGCCCTCCCCAATATGCTGGAGCACAGACTGATGGGTGGTCTCACTCCAGTCTCCCTGAACAGTAGTTCATACAGTACAACAACAAAAAAATGCAAGTGTAATTTAACACAACATGCCGCCTCTGCTCAGACATGGCCCAGGCCTGATCCAGGGTGGAGATTGAATTACCTCCCAGTCCCATGGAGGGTTAGCCCTCCCATCACTGGCAGACAGTGAGAAGAGGCTTGGCATGCAGCTGCCTGTGCCTTATCTATTCCAGGGACAGAGATGGGGAGGGGGGCTCAAATTCCACTGCTGCCCCTTCCCAGACCATGCATAATATGAAGACTCTTTGCAATTCCTTGTGGATGAAATAGAAGTGGTTCAACAGCAGTAGTCCTGGAAGTGACAAATACTTAACCCAAATACTCTTTACTGAAGCCACAGGCACCTTGCCACGCCAGGAAAGCATGCAAGCAGCTTGAGGCACTGGTAGCCTCCAGGCCAATGGCACTTGCAGCATTCACAAAATGAGCGGTCAGTGCTTTCCCTCTGTAATATAAACATTTTATTTCAAAGATAAATCAATTTAAGTAAAAGTCTAGCTGCAGTTAGGAACACGTGCACATATAGAGAGAGATAGAATAGTCTAAACAATGTATTTTCTACTGTTCATTTTTTCTCAACTTTTTTTCCCTCAGTTGTTTCAAAATGGAAATGGACTAAGTTGTGCTTGCATCTGTATGTGGAGATCAATAGATTTAAGTAAGCTAAAATACCAACCCAAGATTGACTTTTCCTGCTCAGATACAGAGGCAACTTAGAAATCTGGCACATTGCACATTGTGGTGCCCTAGACCTGTTTAGCATCAAGACCAGGGAAAGACATACCAACTTTGTCCAGGATTATTCCTCTGCTTAAAGTTAAGCAGGGCCTGTGAAGCAAGTTCTGAATCTTTACAGCTTGCTTGCTTTTATAAGGTGAAATAACCATGTAATTATATCATAATTGCATGGCAGTAAGCAGAAATTAGACAAAAATATTGCTGAATAACTGGATGTAATTATGCAGCTTTACACAGTTACTAGAATTTGCTAAGATCTTGTGTCAGTCAAGGCAATTGCTCCTCCTTGGTAACCATGTAATTTCACTAAGCTGAACTTCTAGCTTGGAGGACAGACTGATCATGTATTTATGTTGTAATGATATAGTAATAATTACCACATCCAGCCACCGTATGGAAGGTACTGTGCAATAAGTTCTGAATACTTACCATACATGATAATTTGAAGATTGCTCATATCATACCACTGTTCTGTAACTTAAACCTATATTTTCTAAGTTTCTCACCACTTCTTACATCTATTGCATGCTTGGAATGAAAGAGGAACGGGTTCCTTATACAGAAGAACAAAATATTTTGTATATATTCTGAATCAAAAAAGGGCTATTTCCTTCAAATGTCATTATAAAATTTCACTGATTCAATTGTGTTTTAGTCCAACATAGCCACAAGGGTCAATATAATTGACAAGATTCCCAAATTGACAAGATTCCCAAAGTTCAGGTGTCTGCATAAATATTTGCAGAAAATGTAACTGTGCCCAACATGATGGGTCTGGACTTTTAGAAATTAAAATAGGTAAATAGGATTAGAAACCACAGCAAAGTTATATGTTATCCATCTATTTTTTGACCAACTTCTTCTCCTTGGTCCTCTAGCTTCTGGACTGTCTGTTCTCTCACTCTGTCTCATCACCTCATTTTCCATTATGGTCAGTGCTTGCTCTCAGCCGTGGGGGTGAAGCCTGTTTTTCTGGATGGCAGTAACAGCAGAGATGGTGCCAGAAAGCTGGTCCCACCACAGCTCTTTGCAGACCAGCCTGAAGATGATCCCTTCACCCATCTGTTCCTGCATATCTGCTTATACGCCCCTCTACCACACGCCTCTCTGTACAACAGGAGCATTTTGGCACCTTCCAAAGCGTTTGGCTTCATTGTGTTTGGCATCTTGCTATGCAGACCAGAAACAGCGCTAGAACGCTTCTGCATTTCTTTTATGACTCCTGTTCCTTAATTTGGCATAAAATCCTGGTTAGCCTCCTCACTTTTACATAGGCAGTCTGAAACAAAGAAGCCTACTTCTGTCACTTATAAGAAGAAAATGCTACAACAGGCCTATCATTTCTGAATACGGGCACCACTTCCACTGAAGTGGGGACATTTCTGACTTCCAGCCAGATGGGAAAAGCATTCTCAAGGCCTGAGTCTCATGTAGAAATTGTGTACAGTCAAAACCATACCTTCAAGCCTATAATCCAGGTTTTAGAATCGTGTTGTCACTTCCTTTCCTTTCCCTTTGCTTCACAAAATTTCTATAGGAATTGTTATTACTAGCAGAGGAAACACTCCTACAAATTGGTGTATTTGCAAGAAAGAGCATTTCCACAGCAGCTTTAGATATTGAACATGTAAAAGCTAAATAATAGCAGTAGATGATTGTGAATTGTCACATATAGAGAAAAAATAATCCATTTCCTCCATGAACTATTACTAGCTTCAGAATTTGTTGGGAGGATGAAGGGTCTGTGAATTACAGAGCCATAGCAAATTATTTCAGGGAAAGAGAAAACATGTTCTAGTAAAAGCATGAAATGCTAAAGCACAAAGGATAGATGTACTCTGGAGAACGGGAGGAAAGACAAACAAATTTTAGAGAGAAAATGAGGTTTTGGAAAGCTAATTTAGATGTGGTGCAAGAGAATGGATGGGGAAAAGGATCTAAAAGATTTTAGACATGGGTTTTCCGACACACAGTTTTCCAGATTACTCAGTTGCCTTCTTTTCCTCTGGGCCTGCCAAATCCAAAGCAAGACAGCCATAACTCTGTCCTTCCCTGCCATTTTGGCGCTGCAGTGGATGCAGTCCTAGCTACAGGTTGTGAACTGGAAAAGATGGGATTTCAATGACCTGGAAGAAAACCTAACCTGAATACCCAACTGAAATGTGGATGCAGTTTTGTGACTGACTGTATGGTCATTCTGGCCCAGGGCAGCAGCAGCTCTCTCACGCTCCCCATTTGTCTTCCTGAGTTAGTGCTCTCGGCACAGAACTCAAAGCCTCCAAGTTTTGCTCTGAACTACGATAATTTTTTTCATTTTGTGCCATTAATTTTCCTTCTATTTCTCCATATGTGAAATGTTATTTAGATTAATTCCCCACCTTCCAATTATGCTTCACTGACATTTTTCATATCAGCATCTCCTGTCAGATTTTTTTTAACTACAAGAGCTATTATTATTATTATTGTTTTTTGTAAATAGCTGATCTCACAGTAATTTTCCATTCATTTTTTTTTCTTTTACAAATAACAACGTATTCCACCCAAAATTGAGGTCTGCATTATTTTAAGTAGTTACCAAAATACATTTTGCTACTGAGGTTTCAGCAAGTGAATGAAAATTTCTAATAGAATGGAACATTTCATGAAAATTTTTTAAATGAACTCATTGCAGGTCATATAACAAGGGAATTCCAGCATTTCTATCATGGTTTGAAATATTTCTTCTGCTTAGACTGTTAAGAAGGTTGCAGAGTGATTATCAATCTCTAAACATTTTGAAGGTGGAAAAAAATTTTTGGAAGTTGAAACATAACAGCTACTCATGAGCTTTATGATAAATGTATAACTTTGCTTCATGTGTAATCATATAAAATAACTTGCAATTGTGTTAACGTGCTGGCATTCCTTTCTTTTCGCAGAAGAAATTAGTATGCATTTATTTAACCTGTCATTACATCATACTGTACATCAGTCACTATGCAATTACAAAGGTAATGGTTACCATGTAATACTGACAAAGCCACTGTTCGGCTCTTGTAATTGGTAGTCACTAAAATGCATTTTCCACATGATGAATGAAGTAGCCAGCAAAGCAGTCAATGCTGCATGAGATTTGCCAGAACAAAGATTAGTTTTAGAGTCTTGTATGAGGTTGAAAGTACAATAGTGAGTCTGTTTCTTGTTTTTTTCAGTTCTGTTACAAAACTCTATAGACTAAGTTCAGCAGCGGAGAGTCATGAAGGGAAAAGGAGCACATTTGGGGGGCAGGAGGAAAGAAACTTGAAGGATACAATTTGCCATGTGTAAAGGTCAGTCCAAGACCCACATTAGTCTTAAATCACCTCATTTTAATTTAAACCCTTTCTCTTTCTGCAGCAGCTCGGCTATTGACTATGGTTCCTTGACAGAGCCAGAGATGATGGGACCAAAGTGAGACATTTTCTCCAGTAGCTGGAGCTGATACAACATGCAGTCAGGATATCTTCCCACAGGTACATTTATCTCTCTCCCAGACAGATGAGGACAGGCTGCCTTTAACCAGCAGCTAAACTTGGCTGTCTTCCTCCTGTCACCTCTTACAAATTTGCTCCTACAAACAGTTAAACCCTCATTGGAATCAGTCTTTAAGGCATTTGTGAAGGCCATCTCCATAACATTTGCAAGTACAAGTTGATTTAATGAAGGAATTCTGTCATGTTAGAAAATCTACTGAAGAAAAAGCTGGAGGTGAGATGTGGTCTTTAGTCTTGAATTACATTATCTTAAAGAGTAAAAGTTTTTGATGCTACAGTTACTTCCATGTTTTGAACAGTAATCTGTGTCTTCTTTAGAAGAATTTAGGAATCTGATTCCTAACGCAAAATATATATTGCCCAAATATCTGGATGTTTGCCTTCTTATTTTCACTTAAAATCCATGAGAGTGAGGAACTTTGTGAAATACTTCTTGCTACTCCCTGACCCTTTGAGCTCCAGCACCCTTAAAGCCTGGTGCCATCCCCAGAGGCATCTGGAGACTTTCCAAGGGGTTCCCCTCAGCTGCTAAAAGGAGCAGCCAACCTTCAGTATGGGATCAGTATGTTGAAGGCCATAAAATAGGTGGACTCCGAAAGAGTGGAATCTGACAAGCTAACAAGTGTGCTTTCTGATTCTGTGCGGCAGTGCTGTGAAATGTTTCACATTTACCCCAAAGAGAAAAAAGCTCAGAGATATATTACGGAATTGCCCATCAGCACTAGCCACTTCTCACAGAGACACACCATAAGCCATGGAGGCTACTTGACTAATCCTCAGACTCCCTATAGTATAAAACAGATTACCAGTTCTAGTCCTAAAAGGACCAAACAGGCAGAGCTCAACTTTCCTCTGCAGCAGGTTAAGCCTCCAGTGGCTCTGCTGAACTGCAACCTGAGCTCTGCTTTCTGGGGCCCCGGCCACCCGTAACATTATTCCAATTAGGCCAAAACTTAGCAGATAGAAAAACAGAAACACCTCTCATCTCTGCCCCCCACACAGGGCATGGGGAAGTGCTTTTCTTCCAGACAACCTGTGGGTCCTGCTGGGATCTCAAGAGCCTGCTGAGATTAATGCACAATAACCCAAAATGTGCTCATCAGGACTCGACTTCAGTGTAGTTAGGATTTTACCTGGTATGCTGTTCTGAATCATATAAACTGAATTTTATATTTGAGCTAAGAGCTATTCTGTCACATGTCAAGCCACTTTCTCTCCAAATCCTCTCTTTGACTTTCTTCTGTGATGCCCAAACCCACCAATGTACCACTGATTTAATTACTGCATTAACAACGGCAACACTTCTAGCATCATCCAGCTGCATGTTGTGTCTCCGACAGACATCAAAGCTTACTGATGAGAGACAATTTATAAGAAACAAGAGCTTGTAGAAAAATCTTTCCTCTCAGCTTTTCTGGTAATCAATGGTAGGGAATTGCAATCATTTGCAGCTGCAAATGGCTCTTACTTTACATCTAAGGCTATATATACAACATTCAGAATTTCTGGGAAAAGAATAAATCTTAGGAATATGATTTGTCTGTGTAGCCACTACAAGTAGTATGTTTAGCTTTTCAAAATATCTGAGGGCAATTGTGGTACAAGAAGCATAAAGGAAGAGAGAAAAGGGATTTTCTAATCAACTGTGTGAGGGCTTCCCAAGCTAAAAGACGTGTTTAACTTCATGGGACATCATAGAACAAGAGCAATGAAAACACTTAAAATATGCTATGGAGTAATGTTGCATTAGCAAGGGGATGGTCTGCACAAGCTATTCTGGCTCTTCTGTCTCTAACTTATCTAACTCTATGAATACTTTTTAGCTGGTCTTTGCTTTCACCTCTCACACTTTGCAGAAAAGAAAAGAATATGCGCAGCTCTGGGGAAAGAGGGTGCTTGGAAGATTAGGACTTAGTGTTTGGATTTTGTGTAGAACTAGTCCATAAGGATAAGTTTTTTGAATACAGATTCAGTGACATTTCAGTATTATGCGTTAAGAAACCATACTTAAATAGACACACTATTTTCTCTGTCTTTTAACAACAAAACTAAACTGTAAGCTATTGGCAGTACCTCTTCTGAGCTATTTGCCTGAATTATTTCTGCAGTAAATCTCTAGAAATGTCCACTTAAGCAGCAAGGGTCATAAATATCTCATGGAAGCCATAAAATACAACAGAATTTTGGAAGTCATAATTTTAATGGATAAAACTGTGCTATAAAAGAAGGACCTCTGGGACTGAGGCTAAAGTAAAATTTATCTAAGTGAGCTGCGATGCTAATCCATCTGCAAGCGATAAATTATCTTCTGTCCCAGGTGTGACATATTATCCAAAGGGTGCCTAGTGATTAAGGACACAAAGGTATAGATGTGGCTGAGGTCCAAGAAAGCCCTGAGCAATTAGCAGTGACTGGAAATTGTCAACAATTGCTCTGGATGTTTGACCATTTCCTCTGCACTCATGTTTGCCAAGGCACACACTCCCGAGCGTCTGTGGCTGACCTCCGAAGTGTGCACAGGGACCAGTGGCAGGACCCGCCTGGGGAGCCTTGCTGCTTTGGCCAGGCTGTGGACAATCTCTTCAACAAGGTACAAGTGCACACCTCTCCAGCTCCCACTGAACTCAGAGGGTCAGGCCAAATGTTGGGGAAAAAAAAGAAGAGAGAAAGAAAGAGAGAAAGAAAGAAAAAGAAAGAGAGAAAGAGAGAAAGAGAGAATGAGAGAAAGAATGAGAAAAAGAAAAAGAAAGAAAGAGAGAGAGATAGAGAAAGAAAGAGAGAGAGAGAAAGAGAGAGAGAAAGAAAGGAAGAAAGGAAGAAAAAAGAGAAAGAAAGAAATGAAGAAAGGAAGAAAAAAGAAAGGAAGGAAGGAAGGAAGGAAGAAAGAAAGGAAGGAAGAAAGGAAGGAAGGAAGGAAGGAAGGAAGGAAGGAAGGAAGGAAGGAAGGAAGGAAGGAAGGAAAAAAGAAAGAAAGAAAGAAAGAAAGAAAGAAAGAAAGAAAGAAAGAAAGAAAGAAAGAAAGAAAGAAAGAAAGAAAGAAAGAAAGAAAGAAAGAAAAAAGGAAGAAAGGAAGAAAGAAAAAGAAAGGAAGAAAGAAAAAGAAAGGAAGAAAGAAAAAGAAAGGAAGAAAGGAAGAAAGGAAGAAAGGAAGAAAGGAAGGAAGGAAGGAAGGAAGGAAGGAAGGAAGGAAGGAAGAAAGAAAGAAAGAAAGAAAGAAGAAAAGAAGGAAGAAAAGAAGAAAGGAAGAAAGGAAGAAAGAAATAAAAAAGGAAGAAAAGAAGAAAGAAAAAGAAAGGAAGAAAGAAAAAGAAAGGAAGAAAGGAAGAAAGGAAGGAAGAAAAATAAAGGAAGAAAGGAAGAAAGGAAGGAAGGAAAATAAAGAAAATGAAAGAAAGAAAGAAAAAAAAGAAAGAAAGACAAAGACAAAAGAAAAAGACAAAGACAAAGACAAAGACAAAAGAAAAAGAAAAAGAAAAAGAAAAAGAAAAAGAAAAAGAAAAAGAAAAAGAAAAAGAAAAAGAAAAAGAAAAAGAAAAAGAAAAAGAAAAAGAAAAAGAAAAAGAAAAAGAAAAAGAAAAAGAAAAAGAAAAAGAAAAAGAAAAAGAAAAAGAAAAAGAAAAAGAAAAAGAAAAAGAAAAAGAAAAAAAAAAAAAAAAAAAAAAAGAAAAAAAGAAAGAAAAAGAAAGAAAGGAAAGGAAAGAAAAAGAAAGAAAGAAAGAAAAAGAAAGAAAGAAAGAAAGTAGAAATGTTTTTGTTTTGTTTTGTTTTAATACATAAATAGAAATATTTTTATTTGGTCAGAAGCAACAACAAAAAACTTTCTGTTCTAAAGAAAGCAAAAGTAATTCTTGGAAATGCTGAATTGCACTGTGGTATCATTATAAACGGCTGGAATTCTGAAAGGTCTTTCAAAGGGGCCAGCGCAGTCCCCATAAATTAGCAACAATAAAATGTTTAGCCAGCAGGCAGGGTGTGCTGGACTGGAGACCCAAATCGGTCCATATCCTTATACAAACTGATTATGTTTCAAACAGTAAAAATGGCGAGCTGTTAACGGCAGCGAGCATGTTTACATAACTTGGTGTCACTGGAGGGATCAGAGACAAACCCCTCGGATTCCCTTATTTGCAGAGGAGATGAACAGGATCCAGCTCCTCCAGCTCCCGTGGAGAAGCCCCAAGTCTGTGCGCCGGAGGAGCTGCTCTGCTACTGACACGCACTGAAGCTCCGTCAGGCTGCTTGGATGTAAGCTCCATCTGGCTGATAAAACACTCCTTTCTGGAAGGGTCCAACCGAATTACCAACATGATGAGGGGACTGCCATCACAGAGGCAGAGTGGAGATGTGTATGGATCTGTACTTGCCAGCCAAAAGCATCTGGTACGAAGGAAGATGGTGCCCTCAGTATGTCCAAATGGAAGGGCTGTTTGTCTGCCTCGCTGTAGCTTCTCCAAACCCCTCCTAGCAGCAGGGAAGCCCCGTTCTCAGTTCCTTACAATCATAGAAGAGAGCTATGCTCCTCACCCCAAGCAAAATGCTACCTATTGCATTGTTCTACTCCTATGGAAACAAAGTCACTGTCCATCCAAAAACCTTCTCACAAAATTGACTTAACTCACCCTGCTCCTCCTGGGCTTTGACATCCTTGTTGCTACTTATTTCCAGTAATTTAATGTGGATTATTTCACACCTAAAGAAACTACCAGCATTTGTAAAGATGCCCTCATTAAACACTATCAATATGAGGCTGTTTCTGCAGTCATTTTCCATTGGACTCTTTCTTTTTCCCCAATTAGTCTCATTTGCTCCCTGCCACAAACCTGGAGTTTTGATTAAAGGCTTTGTTATTTTTTGACCTGTCATGGAGAGACTAAACCACACCGGGAACTTCTGTATCCACCAAGAGCAACCTGGCAGAGGTCAGGCTTTCTCCTGGATGCAGGGGAGCCTGCTTGATGCCCCAAGGGGCCCAGTCATGTGGAGAACACCAAACACCACTCAGCAGTACAGAGAGGCTGAGGATGCGCTGCTCCACAGGAGCTGCAGCCCTTCTCTTCTAGTCGTACTTCACTTTTGCCACTCTGCTGAGTAGGGGTGCCTTCTCTCACCTTTAGTCATCGGTGTAAAAAGGAGTCACTTATATCTTGCTGCAGTTCAGTTTGCAAAGGGAATCTTCAGAAAGCTACATCTGAACCCATGTTCAGTTTCCTTCCCATGTGAAATTGTTATGAATCAATATGAATTGATGAAAGTACATGGGGTCAAGCTCTGCAGAGGGCTCTGCTTTCCTCTGGTATTCTGTCAATGACTTGCCCACCACACAGCCATGTCCACAGAGCAGGGGACAGGCGACCCAAGCAGATGAAACCCCTGTGTAAGAGCTACTCACAGCAGTGCCTTTGGCTGGACAGAGAGACCCTTCTCACCTTGCCTCCATTTACTTTACTTACAGATGTTGCTTGTTCATGCTCAGATTTATAGCTACAGGACTGCCAGAACAAAACTTGTCACCTTGGGTCCTTGCTGACCAGAGCAAAGGAGATGGGCTATAAGGTTATTAGGGAGGTTTCTCTGGGGTGTCTGCATAGCAACTGAGTTTCACTGGATATTTTAGCTGTGTATACTGTATAGCCATTGTTCAATAAATTCATATATAGAGAGGTCTCTGTAACAGTTAATAAATATTCACTTCATTTATGAAATCTGGAGGGTTTTGGGTAGATCTGCGTGAAAGCGTTTTTGGCAAATATAAAATTCAAATATAAGAAATATCTTTATTAAAATGTAACTGTGAATTGAACGACTTGCTTCAGTCAAAAGGACAATGGGAAAATGTAGGCATTTCTAAAATCCAAATATTTTATTTTAGTGGCCTAAAGACAAAGGATTTTAATTTGTCTTTTCTGAATAGCAGTTTTATTTTGGTGTTGGGCTACACTTTTTAGTAAAAGATAAGAGTTCAATTGCTTGAAAGATAGGTGCTTTATTTTGAGTTCAGACAAAATCATTTCTTTGACTTATCTGGGGATTGGCTGGTTTTAGCTAATGATCATAACCCTTCTTCCGCATCCCGCATGCATGATGTGGTTCGAGGTCTGGGGAACTGGAATTGCCTTCTCCGGAGCCTGTCTGTCCTGGTGACCTGCTCTGTCACCAGGAGTCTTCAGGGACTTTGTGCTTGCCTCCCTCCTCTATTTTCTGCCTGCCTGGCTGGTCTGGGAGCTCTGTGAGACAAGCACTGTTGCCAGACACCTAAATGCGCAGTGCTGGGCACGCTGGGTTGGTTGTTTACATAGGTGCTGCTGCAATGGGAGCTTGTCAATAAATGTCTCCATCCTCATATAAATGTTGTTATAACTGCTGAGCATTTTTGAAAGTCTCACACCTGCCCATTCCCAAGACTTTGAAAGGCAAAGGGAACATGAACCAGCTGCAACTGGAAACCACAAAAGGTCTGATCAGAGTTCATCCACGAGGTAGCAATACCAACCATGCTATTATAATCAACATCTGAACCTACGTTCATAAAGAGAGTTGACATTTATTCCCAGGACAGGTTGCTGATGTGTCATGCACACATGAAGCATATGGGTGTTTCTTCTAATTGTCACACACAAGTCACAAAAGGAAAGTGGCAAATGCAGTCTGATACCACCTCCCTGCTTCTGTCATGCAGATGTAGCAGGTGGCTGGCGCGATCGGGTACGTAACATTTGGATGTCTTCAGTCCCCCAGAATTAGCCATGAGGCTTCACTAAAAGACTCCCTGAACAAAAATAAAATGTCAAACATATGCCATACAAAAAAGGAAACAAAAGAAGGCTGTAGTTATAAATGTTATATGAGCTTACTCGGGTCCAGGCCACCACGGACATCCCTGCTATAGGTTTTAATGTGGTTTGAAATAGAAGCCATTAACATCTCACGTATAGTAACTCTAAATATACTTTAATTTACCATCTTTACGCCAGAGTTCATTGCATAAATCATTAATGCTTTTTACTATTTTGGAGGCAGTGGAAGAAGGAATTGGAAACCCCACCTCTCTGCCACCATCCTCATCACTGTCACGACCCCCATGAACACCATGTGGCAGAAGGGGATGCAACTGGGGGCAGAAGAATGTAGTCTAAGCAGCATGCACTCTTTTGGGGGTTTTGTTTTCACAGTCTGTTGATGGTAATAGAATCATGAAGCAGAGCACAAAAAGTTGAGACCTTGAGGCATCTGTGACTGCCGTTAGCATTTCAGCAGGGTGGGAAGTATACAGTCACAGGGCTGTGTTTCAGTGCACAAGTAGGAGGTTTGATCACTATGGTCCCCCCGCTTGTTTTGGCAAAAGAGAAGGATAGAACAAGATGGTCAAGCAGATCCAAAAATGTCCTGTGTAAAAGTCCAAACCCAGAAATTCATAACCAAGGACCAAACTTCAAGCCTGGTACGTAACTGCAGACTGTGAAAAATGTGGTGTGATGGTTGGGAGGAATGCCTGTGCGACCTCTGCTAGGACTTTCCTAAACTGCAAATCCCACTCAAATCCCACCTAGATGATAAGGTCTCCAAACCAAAGAACATGTCTTTCATTTGATTGCAAGACCCCAGGCCAAAATTATTAAAAAGCCTAGAAAAATATAAATAAATAAAAATCACCAGCTGTGGGCTCTGCCATACCTATTTATTGAAATCTGAAATTAGAACCTTCATCAGAGAAAGCCAGGCTAGTGTGTAACATTATACATGCTGAAAAACAGTGAAATAAGGATGCCTTAGTGGCTCAGCAAGGGACAGCTGTCACAAGAAACAGGAAAGAGACTGTTCTTCCATGTTTTTCACATGCCAGACCTAAGGAAACTTCCCTCCCCTTCCTCACAGTGTGGAACAGCAAGATGAAGTCCTGTAAAAAATCATCTTGTTTTCACATTCATCTTTTTCCATAATCTGTACCCATTTACTGCTTGTCCCACATTGACCACCAGCAATGTAAGAACCTCACCCTCTCAGCTTGTTCCTGCTATCACCCTTCCCTGTGGCTCATCACTCTTCTGTCCCATCCCGTCCCGTCCCGTCCCGTCCCGTCCCGTCCCGTCCCGTCCCGTCCTCTCCTCTCCTCTCCTCTCCTCTCCTCTCCTCTCCTCTCCTCTCCTCTCCTCTCCTCTCCTCTCCTCTCCTCTCCTCTCCTCTCCTCTCCTCTCCTCTCCTCTCCTCTCCTCTCCTCTCCTCTCCTCTCCTCTCCTCTCCTCTCCTCTCCTCTCCTCTCCTCTCCTCTCCTCTCCTCTCCTCTCCTCTCCTCTCCTCTCCTCTCCTCTCCTCTCCTCTCCTCTCCTCTTCCTCCTACTAAACTAAAGATCCAAACAGGATCATAGAGGGTCATTTCCTTATCTATTTGTCCATAGTCCTCTGGCCCTGGTTTAAATTCATCATTCACTACGAGCAGCTGCCCTACAAATTCTCTGAAGTCTTATCGATCTGGGCACAAGTTTGGGTGATCAGCGCTTCTGATAAATGCTCCAAATGCTACTCTGAGGATTTCATAGAGAAATCACTGTTCAGATCTAAAACTGACAGTTTTTTGGTATGTGCTAGCTAAAGACTATTTGATACTAGTCTATTACAACTGATTTTTATCTTGTTTCATAATGATGTAATCAGTGTAGTCAAGTAACCACACAGAAAGAAGCAGTATGGTGCACACTGAATTTAACTTTCATGCAGGTATGTAATGGGCCAGGCTGCAATACATTGCAATAGCTGTACTTGTTTGACAACTCTGATTGAAGCATAACTCAGAAACATACTCTGACTCTTCCCAGATAAATGATTTGTTTAATTCATTAAACCGCATGTGTACATGGGTCTGGAGAAGCAAGAATTTCTGAATTCAAAGATTTAAAGACAGGACTACAGGGCAAAAAAAGTAAGGTTGTCATGTGTAATGAAGATAAAGTATCTTTGCAATAAATTTAATTATGCAATGAAGTGCCAACATGGTGTGCAAGGAATTTGCTTAAGGTTCTCAGGGAAGACTTTCATTCATTTTATCTTGCATTCTTGAGCACAAGCAGTCAGAGTTCTATGAGAATAGATTAAAGCATGTATATCACCTCCTCTTACTAGTTGTCTTTTTAAAGTGTATCAGGGACAACAAGTACAATTTGGTTTATGAAGTTTAAGAATGCAGCAGCCAATAAAAATGTAGAACTGAATCAGGTAAAAGTAATTATTTATTTATTTGGTTTCCACATAACATGTTTAAATATAACACCTTGGTTTCTTTAAATAAAAGTATCAGTGACTATGCCACTGTTTAAGTGCTTTCCAATGAATACATTGCCACATCTTAGGCATTCTGGTTCAGTAATATAGACGTACTTTATCTGCATGACAAATATGACTGTAAACCCAGTGATAATGTTTCTGTTTCTTGAATATTCACAATCAGCTGCTATGAATAGAGAGCTTGGGGAATGACCACAGAGCATTTATGGAAACAAAATCAGAACTGAAACTGATGTGATTTTTTTTTTTTTTTGATATAGAGATAAGGATATCTGCCTTGCAACTCAGAAGTCTGATTGCACCATATGAGATATGCAGGAGCTATATTTAATCAAGTTAGCTTGTGGAGAAGGCGCATAAGCATCAATTACAACTCAGCCCTTGCAAATATAACAGAAATCTTAATTGCTCACATGATGGTGTACTTGTGTTAAAGTGCTTTCTGGCCAAAAAGCATGACATTTCCTAGTGGCTTTTATGTGATGCAAAGAAATCTTATGGCCCAGGCTTGTCTAACACTCACACTGTTATAAAAGCCAGTCAGGTGTGTCTGCCTTCAATCAAATTTGCATCCTGCTTGCAAGGTAAACATGCCCTAAAAACACAAGCCAACGGACTTTACAAACTTCTTTTCTTTTGCGTCCCTCCTCATTCTTTTTTTTTTTTTTCTTTCCTTTTTCACCCATACAATTTCCTACTACCATTTTTAGCCAACAGCAATAGGCTCATATGCATTTCTGGGTACAATGACCCATATTTTATGCTGATGTATCCTGGCAGCTTCTCACTGACTTCAGCAGAGCTCAGATTAATTTGAACTCCCAAGAAATTCAGCCCACTGTCATTTGCAATTTTTGTATGTACTCCCCCGAGAAGGTAAGAATAGCCCCACCATTTTCCTGTAACAGGCAGTCCCATGTGCTAAAGCCCTTCTGTTGCCTGTCACATTGGTCATCACAGGAGGTAATCAGGTGGTCTTCAGGCATGCCACATTTTGTTCTGTTTGGCCTGTAAGCTGGTGGTGTTCTGCCGCAAAATCTTGTGGCTTGCTATATACGGATTTGGGCTTGGCTTGTGCTCACTGTGGTATAAAGTCATGTACGAAGGATTAGAAACAGTCTCAAGCAAGAAGATGGTTTAGAGCCCTATGGAGGTTTTCTTGTGGAAGGGAAAAAAAAAAAAAAAAAAACAACTCCCTCCCACACAATCATCTCTAAAGAAGGGATTACCTGTTTTCATTTACCACTGAAACAAACCCCAGCATCTCCAAGATGTTTTTGTGGCTAATGCACAGCTGGTATGGTGAGAAATGCTGAAAGTTGTGGCTGAACCCTATTCTGAGATGCCCATGTAAGACTGAAATGACTACTTGTTGCTGAAGGATTCATCCAGTTTTACACTAGCATAACTGAGGGCAGAATTTACCCCAATGGCTGAATGTCTTTGTACCAATGAAGAGACTAAACATAGTCAAAAAAAAACAGCCAATGAGCTGATTAAGTAGAGGCACACTAATATATGTCAGCTAAAATGGTCCTTCATAGGCTGTGATTCTGGACAGCATTTGGATGTGCACCTATCTTACAACAGCTGAAGGCAGCAAAGCAGTTTAACACATGCTGAATTTCACACTGATGCTCCTGAGATGACAGTGCTGGTGGTGCAGACTTCTGATGAGCTTCTACCCATGCTGCAGAGCAATGGGAATTAGGTGGATGTGCTGGTTCACTGCCTGCCCTCCACTCTTGCAAAGCAACCTCAGGGGCCGAAGGGAGTGTAAGCTGGTGGAAGCCAGCCAAGTCTGAGAGTATAGCAGTGTCAGGGGGGACATTGGAGGCTGCGGTCAGGCAATGGCATGGACCAGTCCTGCCTCACATCTGTAACTGGGGGTGATATTGGTGGACTCATGTTACGTGCAGCACGACATTGCTCTGCCCTCCTAGAAAGTTTCCATATGATCCTTTTCCGAGAAAGGGCAACCACGGTTGTCTATAGTTTGGGGAGATGTGGGTCTTTATAGAGTCGTAGACTGAACTCTTGTACAGCTATATATCAACAGAAGGAAAATAATTTTGAGCCAATAATAACATGGTTCTTGTCTTCCCCTCCACTAAAATCTGGTAGTGACATAGTGGAAGATGTAGCTCAGGTACTATGGAGGCCAGAGATTGGAGTGGGTGGGTTATACAACTTCCAAGCGTTCATAAAAAAACAATAAAGGGCTTACCTATATCTTATGGTTGAAAAATGAAAAATAATAAAGCTCTTTTTTCTCTGCTTTATGATTGTCCTGTTCCATGTCTCATGTACCTCTCTGTCTTCAACAGGTGACATATAGAAATTTTTAGACAAATTTAATATTCTTCTTGCATCCCTGCCTCCTTCAAAAAGGTGGACTTGACCCTTGTGTAGATGAGGACCACAGCACCATACTGCTGTGCAGACGTGTTTGCTATGCAAGCAGCACATTGTCTTGAGACCATGTATGCTTTTTGTTTCATAACAGGACTGCTAAGGTCAGAGATAAAGCTTGCGCACCATGCTGTTTGCAAAACATCTCAGAGTGATTACAAATGTGCTGGAACAACCATATTATACCCCATGGAGCCACAACATTTTGCTTCTAGGAAGTGAGTCCTGCTCAGAACAAGTTCTTGCACTGGCCATTGTGCAGTAAATTACACATTTCTTCCAGTGTCAGCCTCATACTTTGGTTTTCCCTTGACACATCTGATATTTTCACAGGCCGTGACCTGTTTGTGTATCTCATGTAGAGGACTAGTTTTATTATACATGTTAAAATGGCATCATACTGACTAGGAAGTTTTGACACGTGCTCTGAAATCAGCCTTTGTAACATATCTTCGTGCCTTCTCTCTTTCAGCAAGCACATGGCAGCAGCATAGAGCCGAACATACCAGGGACACTCATGGGACAGCACAGCACTGTATGCTGAAACTGGCCACAACACTATCCCTGGTGGAGTGCTGGGGCTCTACTGAAATCCTGCCCCTTTGCTAAAGCATCCTTTCAAAAAACCCTCACGGCCTGACCTGCAATCTGCTCTAGGCAACAAGAGTCTTTGAAGGGTTTCGCGTCAGGGCATCTTGGTGAATTAAATGTGTTTAGGTGAATGTGCGGTATGGGAGGGACCTTTGAGAAAAGCTGAGATATCACAAAAAAAAAAAAAAACACCTGTCTATCTGGCAGTAGACAGGATCAGTGAATTAACTGGACTTTAAGGAGCCACAATAAAGCATGATTATGTTGACATGCATCTTTCAAGGTAAGAAATTCTGTGTTTCCATAGCAGGTTCATAGGAATAAAAAATCATATATGAGTCCAAGCACTTATAAATCAGCAATTATAAATTCAAGTACTTATAAATCAGAGGCGTATCTTTTAAAAATTCCCTGTAAGAAAATTGGCAAATTCTGCCTGTATGGATGTTTGTATATAGCAAAGTATAGTAAGATGTCATAGGAACAGAGAGGCTGGTTCCTTGGAATCTCTCTGCAGAAATATATGTATTTGCTCAGAAAAACATGAAATAGATCACTCTGGAGCTTTTTTCTTTTTCTTTTTGTCATGCTTGGCTTTAGCACCTACTCCCTGATGCTCAGCATGTGTTACTGTACCACTTTTACACTAAGTCACTTTGTAGACAAAGGGAAGGTAGTATTGATGAGCCCAGAACCCAGAGCCAAAAACTCCTCTTCTTCCCCTTCACACTGAGGGAACTTGTTGGATTTTGAGTGCATTTGAATGTCTCTAATGGAGCTGGTCTGAAGGCAGAAGTAGTTTATATATAGCAACTTAGAACAGGGAGGAAAAGCAGCATGTGTGCACTGGAGGGACAAGGACAGAGCTACTCAGAAACATCGTAAATTAACACATTGTGATGACATATGAAAAAAAGGGACCTTGTTAACAAACCAAATTGTTATCGTAATGAATGTTTATTTTTAGAGTTACAGGAGGTATATTTCAGAGGCTCTGAGTACCAAAAAGAAAAAAAGGAAAAAAAAAAGAAAAAAGCAGGGGGTGGGAGAGAGGTTTTCGTTCAACGTCTAACCACATGTTTCTGCCCTGCAATGCAGGGAAACAAGGAGAGCATTGGATTTCACAGATAGCACCACAGACAGCTATTAAGGCCTAATCCAGTGTCACATTTCTGCCCAGTGCTGGCTAACGACCAGTCCAATTTGCTGGCTTCTCTCTCCCTGTGTTTCTTCATTGTTTCAAGCCATGCAGGGACTTATCCTAATAATTGGTCAACCCTCAGCCAAATGTGTTCAATTGAAGGCCACCATGGGAGAATGGCAGGATATTGTCTTTCCAACAGCAAGTGAATTTCAGGCAGCTTAAGGCGATATCCATTTCACTATAATGCTGGTTTATGTTACAGCCCTTTTCAAACTTCTAATTGCCCTGTACTGCTGACATTTATAGACATCCCCTACTTTAAATGAAAACACAACACTGAGGTCAGGAGGAGGTTCTGGGACAGCAGAGATCCCAGGTGAGGCCAAGGGAGGAAATTACTTCAAAACTTCCAAATGCCAAACATGTTGGGGTGGGAGAGAGGAGAAGAGAGAGGAGAAGAAAATCTAGAGGTGAGGGAGACCTTGTTCACAGCCCCAAAGGTATGGATGAATAATAGTGACTGTCACTTAACCAAATGTTCAAGGCTTGGAGCACTGCTAGTCCTCTCTCCCCTCAGTTTTTTCCCCCATGTACAAACATTTTTCAGTGTTTTTCCATCTGGATGTATGACTCTATTTGGCCCAGCTCTTCAGCTGTGTTAAATAGGTGGATCCCCAGTGAAGTCAGTGACTTTAGGCAAGCCAGAAGTCTGTTCTTACTGGAGTGAGGAAAGTGCTCTGCCCTGTACATGGGAGAAAACATTCAGATTTTCTCTCTTCTGTCCAGGCACCTTCATCTGAGGGAAACTGATTTAACAGCTACTGACAGTCGGAGATATTGTTTCATAAGTTGGTCCTTGCTTTCTAACATGATGCACTACCTGCCAGACACAAGTGAAAATCTAGCTAAAGGACCAAGATGAAGCAATGTGGTGTATTCACACAGGGATCTGTTGTAGTGTCAGACTTTGTCCATTTCACATCACCTATGTAGTGTAAATGGCACAGTTATTACAGGGGAAAAATATCTTGCTAGGACAAAAGCAAAGGGATGCTACTGTGTTTTGGTGAAGTATTAATTGTTCTCGTTTTGGTGAAGGAGGATTTGTTCCCCTGTATCTGCAATTGTTCTTGTGTGCTGTCTTAACGAGCCTCTAGTTCTAAAGACCTCCTGTTCAAAAGACCTATACCTACAAAGCATCATCCCATCCTGTGCAAGGGAAACTTTCAATAAGAAATGGTAGGGGAAAAGCTTTACAGAGACATAGCTTCAGTACCCAGTGAGAAAGGCTGAGCTCCTACATGAGGCACAGAGGCAGTGCATGATACCAGGAAAGCTCACAGATCTGTGGAGCATGTGTGAATGGAGAAGATGTGGCAGCTGGAGGGACCTTTGCCTCTCCATCCTGTGTGCCATGGCTCCTTAAGAAGCCTGAACAGGTCATTGTTTTGTTCCTGCTGAAGGGTTTCCTACTACATCAACAGAGGATCAACAGATCCATTCATGCTACTGAATGGAGGGAAGTTCAAGGAGAAAAGGCACAGGGAAGGGACTGCAGAGATTATGAGTTTCTCACTCAAGGAACAAGAGAGGGGAGACTGGGAGGGGAAAAATTCCTGTGCCACTAGATCTGCTGCTTGGTTCTGTCCTTCAGCAGACCACTTACAGGACTGCAAATGATCAAAACGGGAGCTTTATTTCTTCCCTGTGTCACTATCACCTTTAAAAGACAGGATTATGAACTGAGACTGTAATGGAAGATACATGACATTAGAGTAGAATTTGGACTATAAACCCAGATTGCTGGGTTCTACAACTGGACAAAAGTAGGATAATTGTGTACCAGTTATGTGAAAAAGATGGTAAATCCCAATGCAGACAGATGAAAAACAGAAAATTTTTGGCTTTTGGTTCAAATAGATTGTTGAAAATGTGTTGAAAATACGTTGAAACTTTTAGGTACATAATATTTTTTTACTTGAAATACAGGCATGTTTATATACAATTCCATAATTCTGTGATTACAGATTGCTATAACTAATAAATATTTAAAATGCTTTTATATAGCAATAAAAAATCTTCTAAATAGTTGTCTGTGTGCTGACATTAAAGGCCTGTGGCTTATCCTGTCCATAGATACACTCCCACACCTTCCCTGGTGCCTTGCAAATTATCTGGTAGATATGCATGAGCTATTACGCAAGATATTCAGTAGACACAAGATGACGGGTTAGAGTGTTTCAGGCCAGTTATTGAGGCTGCTAATGATTCAAATGCACTGCCAGTGACTTTCAGTGAGAGAACAGTGACAAAAAGTTTTTGAAAATCCTATGACAAACATCTTAATGGGTTTGCTCATACACAGTGTCACTCCAGAGACCTTAGACCTCTAAGAGAGTGTATCTGTTATGTAGAACTGGCAGATATCAATAGGACCTCCCAGAGCTTCATACATTTCTGGACAAACAACTTGAATGTCTTTATGATAAGGGTAGGGGGTGAAAGTGGATGGATATTCTCCTATGGTTAGGAGAACTTAGCCCTGGGTATCAGACAATAACCATAGATCTGACCTCTCCTGCTCATGGCAAGTTTGAATCTGAAACTATTAAATGAAAGACAATTCCTGATAAAACACTGATGCTTTCATTGTGAAGAAAGAGGTCTGCTAACATTACTGAAATAATAAAACTGGGGAGGGAATCACTTTCTCCTCCCTCATGGAAAAGAAGCCTGGATGCCATGTAGTAAGCCACGTAGTCATTTTGGAAGAGATCTGCTCCCTTCAGTGGAGGGATGTTAATATGCAGTTCTTAAGGAAATAGCCTGGCAATTTTCCTCTGCCTGGGGTTTTTACAACTTTGTCATTCGACCTTTCACAGGGAAAGACAATAAGGAAAATCCTCCTTTGATTTGGTGTTTGCATCACTTCTGAAAATACTGTTCAAGTTTTAAAAAACATCTTATTAATACAATGAAGTTTAAGACCTTAAAAGGCCTAAATGAAGCTTAGGAACTAATGCAGCACACTTGGCATTGAAGTATCAGTGTCTCCGTGTTTTCTCCCTATATTTGTACCTGCTCCCATCTCCAGGCATCAGCAGAAGATACTCAGATTCCCCCTGTACACAGGATAGCCAAATCCCATAAAATTGGTGTGGTCATTTGGAAGCTGGGTTATTGGTGTGAAAGGATAACAAAGCAGAATGTACTAGGACAGCCTTCCTTCTCCTTCACTCATGGAACTTTCCATGCTTTCACTCCTCCCTTCCAGAATCAAGACTTAAGATCTCTGCTCCTTTTTCATCATCCCACTGTCTTGTCAAGTAACAATCACATTGTGCTAGGCTTCCTGTGGCATTTCTGCTTATACCTTGCAAGGTCTGTGTCACAGAAAACTTATCCAGCTTCACTTTCTGCCAGGTCCCATGATGCACAGGAAACTCCAGAGCTGGAAAGAAGGGACAAGGAGAGAGAGCTCTTGCAAATGCATTCATGCAGTATCCCATCTTGGACTACTTTTTTTCCAGAGTGGTGACAACCTGAGTCTGTGTTAATAGCTCTAGTGACTGCAAATAAACTCACACATTATTTTATTTTTGTGAGAGACAATATTTCCATTAAAAATTCCCCAATGCAAATTTATTGCCAGAGTATAAAGTACACTTTCTGTTTCCTCTCCTCTTAATTTCTGCCAAGTGACAATCCTGTTTCAGGAAGAAAAATGTCATTCTCCTAATGGGATGTGTCAATCCCCTTAAGCCCTGATAGGTTTTTATTTGATGCTTTTGTTCCTTTTTGACTCTAGCTGTTCATAAAAAAAGCCTCTTACAAACAATGCTTATCATAAAGATATTTATGAATGGGAAACCCATTTCTAATGCAGCTCCTTGTTCTTGTGCTATCATTTCTGAGCAGAAACTCTGACCTATGTTTCCACTGTTTTCAGATTTCAGCTTGTTAAAGGGAGTATTCGGTATGCAGCACAACGTTCTGCCAACATTTCATTACATTTTGGGATCCAATTACTCATGCAGAGGGTTTTTTTTTTTTGTAGCTTGGTGTAAGTTTCCTTTTCCTGGGGAGATTTTATTTTAATTCCCTTCAGTCTGCAATCTCCTACAGTATTTAGTGATATTTTTTAAATTATGGCAGGGCTACAAAATAAATAACTTTTTTCATCTCTCTCTCTCTCTCTTTTTTTTTTTTTTTCCCCAACAAATCTGGAAAAGAACCAAATCCAGATGAAATGCATCTCCAGGATTTCTGAGTGAAAGCAACATTAAAGGATATCTAATTAGACCTACAGTAATAACATCACCATCCTTGTTATGAGACATACATATGTCTAAAAGCTTGTGATCTGCTGAGTTAGGAAGTTAGCAAGCTGGAGGGTCTACCACAATTTCTGAGGGCCCAATCAGCTACACCACATATTACACACACCATGGAAATTATAACCTACTGTATAGCTTTTGTGTAATCAATTTGGAATGACCACATTTGCTCTCAAAACAAGACTTCCAGGATGCAAAAACCACAGATCTGAACAAAACCACAACTCCCTATATGCAAACTATCACATTTTTATATAGCACAGTGAATCTAAAGAATTTAAAACAAGATGCAGAAAATCTGAAATGCCAGCAAACTAGTTGTGCTGTTTGCCCATGACCACAGAAAATGACTTTGGATGTCCTATACAGTCTGTAACTTTCTAATGAACATTTAATGAGTATATTGGAAATGCTATCTATGAATCCAGGCATATAGCCTCTCCATATCCTAATATAGCATCTCTTCTGCTTGCTATTGCTTGGCTCCTGAATTCCAACACAATCTTTAAATGATAAACTTCCTTACTCTCTGAAATGTTGATTTGTGCTTGTGAATTTTAAGTAACATCTGTTCTTAAGAATTTCAATTACTTTGCTCAGTATTGACATCTTTTTTTTTTTAAAAAAAAAAAAAAAACTTTTCCAGTGCATCTATTTGTCATTTTATGCAACACTGAGTTTCAATGCTTCTATTAATCTTGGCAAAAGCTAAGAAATTAAATATCATAAATCTGGTCTATTTAGAAAAGCTCATGACTATCATACACGGAAAGAGGCCTTGTGGACCAGTCCTGTTCGCATAAACATAAAAATCAGAATCTTACCTCATAAAATCCCCATCTATTTTGCCACGTTTCTGTTGTTTTATAACATATGCCATGAAAATAGTGAAATTAATTAAATGAAAATGAACACTAGAGGATAAATTTATCGCAGACATTGCAGAGATTATATTCAACCTATATTCTGGACTAAATCTTTTTCTAGTCAATACCTTTAATACTCTTTCCTTGCTGAGATTGTAATAGGGAATGTTATCTTTTTTAATATCTAGCAAAGCATCTTTTACTGATGAATTTCTCCAAAAAATCTGTTTCTTTTTGTTTATTTTTGCTTGTAGGATCCAGGTTTTAAGCTGCCAAACTAAAGATTGAGAAACCTGGACTAACTCCCACGCTCTTAAATAGCCCAGTTACATAGTCTGGGGAGAATACTTCCTTCTTTACGGACATGGACAGTGACAATGGTGCCCTTCGTCTTCCACCACAAGGTCCTCCTGGCATTATATGAGTTGAGCCCTTCTGGCCTCTCTATTGTAAAGATGCATACAGTGGTTCGTACACTGCAGAGGTCTAAGATAACAGCACAGAGCAGGCTCTGAGACAAATCAAGAGTTCTCATATGGGTGGTCATGTCATCTCAGCAAGGCATGTGGCAATCTCTGGTGGATTTGTCGTAACAAATTGACAGAACAGAGAATGGATAAGACAGTCTGGCTAGTTAAGTAAAAATTTATCCGTCTGTATCTTTGGTTCTTTAAACACTTAATTAGGAATTATGTCATTTTCCCCTCTAATACATGTTAAGGATAGAATCATTGATACCTGTGACGGTGCTTCTATACTGTAGGAAGAGAAACAATATTGACTTCTAAAGACATTCATTTATTCACAGCAACTGACCCCCACATTTTTGAGGCCAAATTTTTGATCTTCTATGTTCAACTTAATCACATCACATTATTAGAACCCTCATTTTCAGGCCATTTGATGCTGCCATAAGTATTAGAAGTTTTTATGGTCAAGAAACTTCAAAGTCATTTGACTGTAGATATTTTCAGAGTAGATATCAAACCATGAACTGTCAGTCCTTACTTCCCCTTATAGCCACTTGGAAGAAAATATATATGTATATATATTTAGAGTGGAGGTTTTGTTTTGTTTTGTTTTTTTAATGAGACATTTTTAAATTGGCCAAATACCTTCAACAAGGAGGGATAAGAGAGTATACAAAAACTAGCTGGCAGTTGTCTTTATTTCATTAAATAAATCTGAAATTAAATAAAACTAGGTGGCCACAACCACATCACGTACTACAGGAGCAAATCTGGCTAATGGCTCAGGGAACTAAAACTCTCTTCTCTCGCCTCTGTAGCACATCCATGCTTGCAAGTTATGTCTGCTTGGGATCAGAGAAAGAAAAGTTATGTAGCAGTAAACATCTGGTCGGAGAAACAGCTGAGTAACCTGAATCAAATGGCAACAGAGAGGTGTCCATTTTGACACCTACTAGCACAATATTTATAGATCTTTTTTGCTGCAGGGAAATGTTCTGTTTTCTGTTGCCCTCAGTGAAACAGATCTGGATACTGTGCATCCCTTCTGTTATCAATAAGGTATTTAAGCACCTAACCCTTTATCTCCATGAAGCTGTGGATCAAAATGACTGAATCTTCTGAACCTTTAATCCACTAGTCTGAAGTTATTCCAGAATATGTTTGCAGACAGAGCCAATAAGGAAACATTTACTGCATGGGATGGGGGGATGGGGACAAGATTTCCTTTAGTGTTTGGCCCATACTGGGTCAAAATTAATTGTTAAACCTAAATCATTTCTTCCTCTATCCTGCAACTATTTAGAGAAATCAACACTTTTCCTGAGCAGTAACAGGAGCTTCTGATGGTTCACTATTCTCAGACAAGACCAATTGCCCAAGGCTGGGGACCCAGCAATCCTGTCCTTGGAGCAGAGCTGTCAAAAATGAAGAGAATTTGCAGAACACGCCTTTGTTTTGCTGAAAGTTTCCCAAATTCATTATATTTTCAGGAAAACAAATACACACATCACACTGAGAGCATTCTGCCATCAGGAAAATGTTGGCTGGATGTATTCACAGTAAAGAACAAAGACATAAAGATAAACAAGTCCCTGACAAAGAAAAGTATTTAAACATATTGAAGTATGTGTTCAGAGTCAAGCATCTCTGTAATCACTTTGTTGAAGTGTATCCAAAATAAAAAATTAATGTACTTGTTTTTCTAGAAATGAAGTTGGACAATGTGGTCCTGGTTTTCTTACATGTCCTGTTGTATCAACCACATAGCCCAAGAGAGCACAAAGTCCCTTTCAGCTGAGAGCAGTTGCATTTAACATATAGTTTCCACACACAGAAATATATCAAGCTCAGAAAACAGATTTTATGCGTATGTATATGTACAAGCTCATCTACAAATACACAACCTGTGTTCTCATTGCTTCCTAAGCTGTTGCAAGGCAAAAGACAACACAAATAGCCCACCGTAGCACCTCCCCCTGTCAAACAGAATGTGACATAATTAAAAATTGCAGGGTAGCTTCACACAATGTAAGAAAATGCATTATTTAGTTGAGAGGGGGGGACTGGTGAGGACATAAAGAGGTCCTAATGTCACTCTTACACCAGCACCCTGAGTGGTCTTCCCCAGGGTAGCATCCATGCCATTGATGAGCTTACTTGCTCTCATCATCATAGCACTGAGCACTATTATGTCTACACATCTTCTTTCTATGTCCAGACACATCCTGCTACCATTTACAGTGTACGAGGAACACCCTAGTATGATTTTCAGTCTCCAAAGGCAAGGACTTTAAGGAGAAGTACCTCTAATAACCCATAAACTATGAAGTTTTCATGTCACAGTTGGTATCTACTCATTGTGGGTGGGGGTGAGTCTGTATTGCAGCAGCCACAGCTCAGTTACACTTGATGGAAGCTACCCTTCCATGGGAACATATATGGAAAGATGTGAAGGCAATACATGCCACCTTCCCTTCATCTGGAAACAGTTGCGCTTTTATTCATCCCAACCTAACTTTAGAAGTCTGCCTCTGGCAGTGTTCTCTATCTCCAATGACAGGAAAAGAAATTTAGCAAGACACTGTCCATAACTTAAGTACCACTATCAAGGACCTGAAATTAGGTG